>NW_009258552.1:575055-613739 GCF_000687185.1 Egretta garzetta
CGCGCCCCGCCGTGCGGAGCGGCCACGCCAAGGCCCGGCCAGCCAGCAGGTGAGAGCTTGGCTGCTGCCAAATGCGCTTTTCTCATCCCATTCCTTGCCCGTGCTCTGCTCCAACCCATACCTGTAGCAAGTTTGAGGCATTTGAAACCATTGAACTGCAGCTGGAGAGACTTAGGGATGGGGGAAAGGCCTTTGGGTTTAAGGGACGGAAGAGTAATAGGCTTGAGGACAACTGTTGTGTGATGACTGGTTGACAGCCGGCTGAATATGAGCCAGCAGTGTGCCCAGGCAGCCAAGAAGGCCAATGGCATCCTGGCTTATATCAGGACTGGTGTGGCCAGCAGGAGTAGGGAAGTGATCGTGCCCCTGTACTCGGTGCTGGTGAGGCCACACCTTGAATAACGTGTTCAGTTTTGGGCCCCTCACTACAAGAAAGACTTTGCATTGCTGGAACATGTCCAGAGGAGAGCAACAAAGCTGGGGAGGGGTCTGGAGCACAAACAAAGCTGGTGAGGGGTCTACAGCACAAGTCTTATGAGGAGCAGCTGAGGGAACTGGAGTTGTTTAGTCTGGAGAAGAGGAGGCTGAGGGGAGACCTTATCGCCCTCTACAACTACCTGAAAGGAGGCTGTAGGGAGGTGGGGGTCGGCCTGTTCTCCCTGGTAACAGATGAAAGGACGAGGGGGAATGGTTTGAATTTGCACCAGGGCAGGTTTAGGCTAGACATTAGGAAGAACTTCTTCACTGAAAGGGTTGTCAGGCTCTGGAATGGGCTGCCCAGGGAGGTGGTCGAGTCTCCATCCCTGGAGGTACTTAAAGGAAGGATAGATGAGGTGCTTAGGGACATGATTTAGTGGTGGGATGTCAGGGTTAGGTTAAAGGTTGGACGTGATGATCTTAAAGGTCTTTTCCAACCAAAGTGATTCTATGATTCTATGATTCTGATACCTTGGAACATCTTGATGTAGCTTCTGTAAGGCTTCTGTTGCACTATAACAGCATTGTCTTGAAGCCTCGCATTGATTTCAATGTACTGTGTTGGTCCTTAGAAATCAAATAGTTTTTAATTATTTTTGTGTTTGTATTTGGCACCTCCTTTCCAGCCTTTCTGAAAGGTTAGAAAGAGACTCTTGCCTGATGTCAGTTGTCTTTAAATCCCTGGTGATGCTGCTTTTTGACCTGTGCACGCCTGTTAAATATAGTTCGGTGTAGGCATCCAGCCAGTAGCTTTATCTTCCAAGAGAAGAACCTGCCTCTCTCTGAATTGTCTCCAAATAGTAATTCTTTGTGCATTTTGAATTACCAACCCCCTCCAAACCCATGTTCCTTAAACATATGTACACACCACCGCTTTCAAGTGGCCGAGGGGCAGCTGTGAACGCTGCGGTCGCCCCTGCACAGAGGTGGCGGCAGCCCATAAGGCTGCCCATAATGCCCATAAGCCCATAATGCAGCTACAAACCTATGTGACGTGGCAATTCGGGGCTCATCTTTGTGATTCTACCAAAAGCTTGGATTCCTTCGGTAGAAACGGTTGACGGTGCTGGGGAGTGTCTGTATGTGTTGTCGCTGGCATGTATCATACCCCTCCAAACGTTTTTAGTTATTGCTATTTATCCCACAGGTTGCTTTTCTTTCTTTTTTAACATGCCCTATCCTTCTGGAAGCACCAGTAGAAGAACAATGTGATTTGGTCTCTTTGCGAAACACATGCTTATGTGAAGTTCTATCATGTATCAGGGTTTTTTTCTGAAGGGCAGGGATATTCTCGTGGTTCTCAGCCAAAAATTTTACACTTACACAAATTTAGGACCTCTCCACTTGCACAGATCTCTCTAGTGGCCCCTGGAGCTTTATGCTGACCGTTCAAAATCTGCTGTTTTCCCTCCTGGGTAAATGCTGGTTTGGAATAGGATATTTTCCCAACTGGCTCAATGTCTTTCACATGCCCTTTCCTCACAGCGTTGCTGTCTCTTGAGATAATTTGATCCCGGATAGTAACTTTGTCATTTTGCCTATTTCTGTAATAATAATACTGTAAAAAGTCAGTCTTTTATTGAGCTTCCTGGCAAGATTAGAAAACAGAGACAGTATTGTTATTACAGAAGTAGGTAAAAATGATAAAGTTGCTGTGCAGAACTTGCCAGAGCACCTGTGTGCCTCAGGCAGGAGCAGGTCTGGTGTTCCCAGAGTCTCCAGGCATGGAGCTCTGAGCAGTGGTGGTCTCCGGTCTTTGTAAATGAATGGTAGGGCAGGCAGGTCAACAAAGGAATGGGAAATCAGTTGAGAAAATTCATCTAACAGAATGGAAGGTATTGATCTTGTATTCACTGATGGCTCAGCCACGTTGGATCAATACTGAATCTTTTTTTTTTTTCCAATTTGTGTATCTGCATTTATAATGTTAAGGTTATAATGAGGCAAAGTTAGCATAATTCATTTTGATATTTTCCCCTCCCTATGCCTCATCCAATTCACAAGCATTTTGTAAAACGCATGCTGAATTGAAAACAGAGGCTTAAGGAAGCTGCTTAGTTCCACGAGCACAACTTGTCTCCTTTTAACGCGGTGTCCTCTTGAACCAAAGGTGGGCTGCACAGCCTGTGTCAGCATGCCCAATCTGCCATCATCTGCGGGCAGCCTGTCTGAGCTGCAGATGAACCCAGCCAGGGGTGCCAAGACACCCGAGCTGGCTCTGCAGGCTGGCAAGGTCCATTAGCCTGGAATGACAGAAACTGCAATACAGAGCCCCATCACTGTTCTTTTTCTTTAATGGGGCAAGATGAGTACTCAGGCAGGAGTAACAAATGCCGCACGAGTGGAGCTGGTGCTGTGCAGAGGTATTTGATGCTGTCTCCAGCATCTCCTGCACCGCTTGCGGCATTCGGAGCACACAGCCCAGGACACTCTATAGCAGCTGTCCGACACTCTTTTGTTCACTGATCCTTGTTGGGAACTTAACAGACATAGTTGAATTTTAGCCATTTAAGGGTGGATGGCACCTTGCTTCCTTGATACATCTTCTACAGTTTTGTTGTGTTAATACCTAAAAACTCTGGTTGAAGGATCCTGCTACTAAAAAAAGTGCAGAGCAAAATATTATGCTACTGATTTACAGTGGAACTGGTGGAGATGAAAGATAGCACTGCTTGGCTATTCATTTTACAGTTAACTTTCGACCATCGGGCATGATGTTAGGGTCTGTGTACTGCAGAGCCCGGGTGAAGCAGTCAGGCCTGTGGTCCTAAGCAGGTCAGTCCAGAGCCAGTGTGGTGCTGTGCTTCTGAAACAGAAGATTAGGTTTTTTACAGTACTTTCAGCATTAATTAGGGGAACTGAAGAAGGAGATACTGGTAGCATGGAAACCAAGGAAGTTTGTTACTGACTATTTTTGGCTTCGATGCAGCTTTTCATTTCTTTCTACTGAAATCTGGCAGGCCAGTGGAGCACTGTTTTCCCTGGAAAGGTAAAACTGCTTTTTTGGCTGCCACATTGTTACCACAGCACCTCAGAAATAACTGGGATCCAGCTTTTACTATAATTACTGTGTTTTAGTCACGTCTCAGGTAATAAGTATTGCATATTTCAATGCCGGCTACATGATGTAGTCAGTGTTTGAATGCCCAGATTAGCTGGGTATAACCTGTATGGTAGGAATCTTTGAAGTTAGTAGGTGGGGATTTTACAGGGCAAACTAGAACAAGCTCTGGGATTTAGAGAGTCTGACTCATTACAAATAACCTTTCCAAGACAGTTAGAACTTGTCTTTTCGGGTAATGTATCTTGCATTTAAATGTGTTTTAAACAGTGTACAGTGTTTAAAGTAGGAGAGCCCTTCTCTTCTCCAGACCGTCCCTACTTAGGACGAGGGGAAACGGCCTCAAGCTGCACCAGGGCAGGTTTAGGTTGGGCATTAGGAAAAATTTTTTCACTGAAAGGTCTGTCAAGCACTGGAAGGGGTCGAGTCCCCATCCCTGGGGGTATTTAAAAGCCAGGCAGACATGGTGCTTAGGGCCAGGGTTTAGTGGTGGGATGGCAGGGTCAGGGTAATGGCTGGGCTTGATGATCTTAAAGGGCTTTTCCAACCCGAACGATTCTATGGTTCTACTCCAAGAGACAGTTCTGTTCTGCCTGCATGGCTTGAACTAGAGGGAGAAACGGGTGGCCATGTCTAGTGAACTGGTTTTTTTTCTAATATACAGGCTATAACCATTTTTTTATTCTTCTTTTCTTTCCCAGCAGCAACCCATATCACAGCAAGCTTCTCTGCAGCAGGTTCTTGCCAGCCAGACGGTTTGCCCAATCCAGCCTGCAGCCCATCTGTTGCCCCAGTATCAGCCCCAGACCTCTCAGGTGGCAGCTAGCAGCACACCACTAAAACCCCTTCAGATTTCAACTGTGCCACAGCTTCCGCCCGTGGCCCCTTCCCAGGTAATATCTTTGAAAACTGTGTGTCAATACAGCCATTTGAGTAAAGCTTTCCAGCTAATAATTAACATGATTTGCGGTTTTTGCGTGGCTATTTTGAATGCATGCCCATTTAATTAGTCCACAATAATACAGTTTTTTCCTAATTCCTGTATATTCCTTTCTGTTTGTTTTTGTTTGGTGAAGCAAAAATCTCCTTTGTGAATAATCCTGTGTGACGCAGTTTAAAATTGCAATAACTGATTTTTGGATTTGGTGGGCTTTTTGGTGTTTTTTGAGGGTTGGTATTATTATTATTATTACTACTACTACTACTACTACTACTACTACTACTACTATTACACCTTCCCCTTGCGGCATACTCTCTTCGCCATCACAGGCTTAAGAGCATGAGAAGTTGCCCATTTTTAGTCTGTTCCTGAGCTCCTGACTGCACCACATTTCCCCAGCACCCACCTGCCCCCCTCCCGAGCTCTCAGCCCTGTTTCTGTTTTCAGTAGCAGGGTCGGACCCTCTCCTTGGCCTGGAAGGGTTTGCTGGTGCTGTTAGTGTGCTGGCTGGCAACAGCCACCACGATGCGGAGCAGCTTGCGCCAACGGGAAGAAGCAAGCTGCTTCTGTGATGATAGGGTGGTTACAGTCTGCTGCGTCACTGGGAGGTTTTGATTGTAAAAACCCTTTTATGGGATCTTCCATGCTGCCTGGGTTGCAGCCAGCCCGTTTAAAGACAAGGGTTTTAAATTGCCTTACTGAATTTTGCATGAAAGGGGTTTGGATTTTGTCTGGTCAGATTCCTTTTCATTTCGGTTAATATGAAAGCAACTTTTAATTAGTGTGTTGCTTCAAGGCTTCAAGCTAGTGTTAGGAGTAGTTTTAAGCTTCTAAGGTGTAAAAACGTCCCCCTGAAATGAAATTCTTTCTCTTTTACTAATGATGTGAGCATAAATCGGGTTTTATTGCTGTTTATAAACCTCAGGAAATGAATGGAAGTGGTTAGCAAACAGACATAATTATCATCACGGCACAGGTGACTTACGTACTTGTATGGCAAATGAAACGACTTTGTACCATCAGTGAAAGCACTTGCAATTTATGTGATATTATATTTTTTTCAGATTCCTCAGTTTCCTGTCATTCCTGCAATTACTCCTCTGGCAGGACTTGACAGCCTTCCTCCAAACCTCTCTGATATACCTGCGGCAAACGTACCCCCCATACCTGCTCCTTCTCAGTATTTTGCTCCAGCCATGATTTTGCCCAGCCTCCCCATGAACCCCACCTTGCCCATGGCACCAAACTCCCCTGCCCTCCCCATGCAGGCAGTCAATCTTCCTCATACAACTGTGGCTTCTTTGGTCTTGCCCTGCCAAACAATAGTGCCAAATATGTCGGCTGCTACGATACCATTGCTTGCTGTGGCTCCGCCGGGAGGGCCAGCGTTGCCACCGCACCACGGGGTGCCCCAGCTCCCCCAGCAGCAGATGTACCAGACCACCTTCCAGCAGATCATTCAGAGCGAAGCTCCCTCTCCCCATCACACGCAGAGCACGCAAGCAGTGCCCCAGCTGCAGCAACCTCCACCTCCTCAGTCACTCCAGCCAAGCATAATTCATCCTTCAGAACAGACTCTGTCCGCGCCTGGGGCTGGTCACCAGGTAATCTGCTGGGTGTGGGGCTGCGCTGATACTGGACCGCAGGGTGGTTATGGAACGCAGGCGTTCCCGGGGCTCGCTCCGTCGCAAACACGCAGTGGGGAGGCTTTTTTCCCTTGCTCTTAAGACGTTAACTTCTGGACCTCGGTCCCCGAGGTGGTTGCAGAGCTGTGAAGTCGGGTGGAGCAGGTTGAGGTCTCAATCCAGAGGCAGGTGAATATGGAGGGGATGTAGGGAATAATCTCAGGCTTTAGCAAGTGGGCAAATGAGAGCACTTTTTGAATTCCCTCTTCCTTCTCCTATCTCCAACACGAAAGAAGGACGAGCTGTCGTTGTCCTGAGATGGGAGAAGGGGCTGAGCGGTGACGGCAGCTGCACAGCCGGGCCGATGCCGGTGCCTTTCCATGATGCATACGTAGGCTTTTGTGTGCTCGCGGCAAAACAGGGGCGAGCTGGCAGGAGTGAGTGAGCTGGTAGAGTTGTTTTGATGTAGAACTGCTTTCAAACAGAAAAGGGAAACAGCCCTTTGGTAACACTTCCAGAGGACTGAACAGAAGGGGTCTATCGGACAAGAATGCATTCTTGCTGCAGACCCTTCCCCCCCTTAAAAGAAATGAAGCATAAAATGGAGCTTCTAATATGGGCACTATTTACAAGAGACCTGGTTCAGGACTTGTTGACAGAGTCTGTGAATGCCTCTATTGCCACATCTGTG
Source organism: Egretta garzetta (assembly GCF_000687185.1). Classification (NCBI taxonomy): domain Eukaryota; kingdom Metazoa; phylum Chordata; class Aves; order Pelecaniformes; family Ardeidae; genus Egretta; species Egretta garzetta. Next base: position 581,850 of record NW_009258552.1, read on the forward strand.
GTGTGACAACGTGAAACGCAGTCTGACCCAAGTGGGAGAGAGAACTAAATCTGTTAAGAATAGCATTCTTGGGAATCTGTGTTCTACTACATCACTTTCCCATAACACATTGATTAAAATTCATAACATCCCATTCCAACCTGCTATATCATGGCATCTTCAAAGTAGTACATCATTTATAAATTCCTCTCTTCAGCCGTGTATTTGGTACAGAAATATTGTTTATGAAAATGTCGGCAACACGGAGGCCGAGGCAGTTACCGCTGAGCTCGTTAGCCAGGGTGTTTTCAGTGGCTTTGGAGGGAATTGAATCAGGCCCATTAGGCACGGTAAGCATTGCAAACACCAGAACTGGAGATCTGATATTCCCAAGGAGTCCCGACACAGTCATTATTGATCAAATATGTGTGGAAGAATTGCATAGCAATTTTTTTTAGCATAAAAAATGGCTATAACAAACAAAACAGACCAGTGCAGGGGGCTATTCAAAAATACGTTGTTCTATGTTTTAAAGTACTTTTTAGAGAGGTGTTTCTGGAAAGAAAGGCTTTCCAATACACTGCTGTTTTGGAAGTTGATGTTTAGCACCTCTGAGTTTAGTTTTTCCCAGGCAAATTGTACATTGAAGATTTTTTTTATTTAAATTTCACTGCTCTTCTGCAACATACACTGCAACTACTATTCTAACAGCCTCCACTTAGGCAGGCGTGTAACTGTTACGTGTTGTGAAGCACACTGCATATTTATTTTTATCCATGTTAAAACCTGGAATAATAATTTCGGCTCCTATCCAGAATCTGCAGAGAGCACATAGTAATGAAGTTGTGCGGCCTAGTTCTAATCTGAGTCTGGATTTTTTTTTTTAATATATTTTCCAAATAATCTAAATCTTCTGGTGATGATACTTTAAAACAAGAATTAGGCAGAGTTTTACCTAGTACTGAAAAGCCTTTTTTCTTCCTTTTTTTTCCCTTTCTTTAATTTTTCTTCTTCCCACAAGCTCAGTCCCCTTGGAAAAATACATCATGTACCAAAAAGGAGAATGTTCTGTTCTTAAATATACAACTCAACAGAACTGTTGTGCGGAGTAACACCACAGTCTCTAAGGTAGCCGGCATCTAATCGCATCGCTCCAGTTCCCACAAAGCACTTACACACATGAGTTATTTTCACGCACTGAAGAAATCCACTGAGATAAATGAAACTTCCTCTGTGCTCATAACACAAGGAAGCATTTGGAGGACCAGCACCTTGGTGCTAAGCATGTCAGGAGTTAAGTTGTGTCTTAAATGTTTAAACTAAATGAAAACCAATGTCTTCCGTAAGGCACTGGTGTATATTCTGTAAAAAAAGAGTTAATTGTGTGGTCTATACCGCCTGCTGGTCCTACATGTAAAACAGATTTTTTTAAAAAAAATCCTAATTTAGATTATGGGTAGAGTACATTTTTCTCTCCACAGACATTGTGGTATGCTCATTGAAAGCAGAGCAAACTATTCAGGACAATGAATTCATAACCTAAGATTTTGATTTCTTAGCAAAATATGGCTTTGTTTCTACAAATTAAATAGCACCTGAGCACTACACACGTTGTCATAATTATATAGGAAGAATCCTTAGGTTTTTATTTGGTTGTTTCAAAGCAAGTTTAAACTCCGAAGTGGTTACCTTTCCAAGTGGAGACCACACAAATCCAGTCTCACCGCAGGATTACAATCCTTTTTCCGTCAACTCCGGTGGCTTTGGTACCTTGGCATGTAAGTGGCAAGCTCTCTATGCAGAGATTTGTTTTAATAGCTGTCTGTTGTGTTACAGCAGATGACGGGACACACTCAGTATGCTTTGGAAGCTGGAGCCCAGGTGCCTGTGCTGCCTGTGCAACCTTCGATAGTCATGTCACCGCCTTTGCAGTTGCAGCCTGAACTGTTGCCTCCCCGCGTCGCTCCAGAAGGCGTTGCACAGGTTCACGGCAGCCTCACTACTGCTAGTCCGCCTGTCCCCATAGATCACTTCCCGCCTCCTCACGCCTCTGGGGAAGGCGTTGCACAGGTTCACGGCAGCCTCACTACTGCTAGTCCGCCTGTCCCCATAGATCACTGCCTGCCTCTTCAGCCCTCTGGTCTGCTGCAGCTTCAGCCCGATCTTTCCCAGCCGCTGGGTCAGCAGCTCCCAGCTCCCGGCTCAGCTGTCCAGGCAGTCGCAGAGGCATCTCAAGAGGTAGAGCCATTTCCTCTGAAGTAACTCTCCAGCTTCACCCTAAGACTTTCCTCTTTGTGAAATAATGGACTTATTTCACAAGGGAGATGGTCCCCGCTCACCAGGTAGAGATGCTCGTCCTGGGTGCCAGCAACTCTGGGGCAGCAAAGAATTGGCTATGTTCAGATGAAGCTGGAAACTGCATGTTGTACCTGGTGAAGTGGCTCCTTGAAGTAATGAGGCAGCAGAACTGAGTACCTCTTTGGCCATAGCTGAGCACGAACACAGGGCTAGAAATTACTTTAAGTGCTGTGGGTCAGTAAGAAGCTGTTCTGTGGAGGTTCATCCATGTTTTGTCCAGTCTCGTTTAAAATGTCTCGAGCACATGTGCAACTAACCATCATTTGCCTTAAGAAACTATTGCATAATCTGATTCTTCATTATGTAAAAGTTCTTCATGCTCCCCAGCTCGAGCTTTTTTTCCCATTTCTTTTAGCTTTGGATCCTCCTGTATTGCCTGAATTCTAGTCTAGCCCTGGGATTTTTGTTTCTTCAGTTATTTGTAGGCATTCCCAATTCTCAGTGGTCATATAAGCAAGATGCATTTTATTGTTTTTCTTTATAATATAAGCTGTCAGCTCCTCCTGTCTGTTATTTTGACTTTTCTTTCCACTCCCATAATTATTTAACCTTCAGTCTTGACAGAATGTCACAGAACGCTTCCTTCTCTTCAACTCTTTGATAGATATCCATAAGCAAAGCAAAACAGAGGGTTTGGCATTTGGCATTTCAGTAAATAAGTCTAATTTGTTCTCTGCCTCTGAATGGAAATGTCCCTCAGTGGTTCTGCTTTCAGAATTGTTCCTCTTGAGGCTGTCTCATCTCAGCTACCCTTCCCCAAAGTAATAGTTTCCATCTTTTCAAACTAAATCTTTCTTTTTTCTTTTCCCTTTGCTTCCATGCACTTGTCACATGCCTTGACTACACAGTACAGCCTATAAATGTCGTTAGAGCTACAGCTTAACTCGTCTTCCAGAAGATGCTCAGTAAGGGTGCTGCTAACACTAAAACTAGATTCTAGTTCCCTGTTTTCCCTTGTCCTTCTAGCGGCACTCTAATTCTTGTCAAACAAATACGCGTACGGAGATACAGGATAGCTCCTGGGGAATTCCTGTATCCTCTGGGTTAGATACAGCAGGAGTGGTAGAACCAGTCCATAGCACTTCGCTTGCGGAATCCCCTGGTGCAGCCCGGCTGTGTCAGGCACATCCCTTACTCAAGGTATTTCTCCTCCAACTGCCCGTTTTCTGTGTTCGCAGCTCCTGGCAGGTTCAGTGCTGATGCTGAAGCTACAGCCTTCAACGTAGGGTCCATCCCATTAGAGATGCTGGAAATAAGAATAACCTTCGTTGTTACTGTGCAGTGTGGTAGGGGAGATGCAAGTTGTCCTGTATTACGTGAGAAGTCCGTGCCCGCTGAGGCACGTGCCTGTCCTGTCACTTTATCATATCCCTAGGGACATTAACTGCTGTTTTGCTAACATCATTCATCTGTAGCTAACTCCCTTCCCAATATCATAGGATGGTCATATCAACCCAATATCATAGGATGGTCAAAATGATCAACGTGCTCCCCGTGGTGATCTTATGACATACATTGCTAAGGTTTTCTTGGGTGTAAGAGGAGTTTCATACCTGTATATATTCAAAACACTGCATTTTGTTGCTACTCTGCCGTGACACTTCTATCTTTTGTTTAAATGTGTGGCAGAAACCCATGGCAAATCAATCTGAACTGACTGGGCAAATGACATTTTGTAAGGCACTTGATTGAGTGCGTTACTAAAATTTAGATACATTATGTCTGTGTTCTCACTGTTCATTAATTCTGCAGTTTTAGTGAAACTGCAGTCAAGCTTGGCATGGCATATGTGTGGCATTATGAGCAGTTGGGGCGGGGGTGGCCGGCTGACCGCTGAGCTTTTCACTCCAGTCTACTGACTGCTTTGGTATTAAGGTGTCATGATGACGGTCAAGGGGCTCGCTTCTAGCTGTGTGTCTGTAGAAGCATTTTGTAGATGTATGTTTGTCAATATATATATTAAATATATATAAAATTATATATATTTATTAATATATTGGGGGTGTATGTATATACATGGAGTTATATACATGCACGGGGGGTGTGTGTCTGTGTACATACATGGTAAGTCTGCAGCAGGGCCAGTAGCACCAGCATCGCAAATTCTGTGAGAACAGGTCTACCCGATGGGAAAGTCACGTTCTTGATGCCTGCCCTGGCATTGCAACCAGGGAAGAGGGAAGCTTTTAGGGAAAATTTCTGTTGTGTAGAGAGCAAGAGGACATGATGTGAGCGCAGTGTTTTTAAATGATGACTTTTCATCTTTTATTTGTAAGTTCCCCAGAAATTTTCCCAATAAGCCAAATACAATGAAAACACGTAACATGTTTCAGGAAACTATACAAAGCAGTGAAGCAAATTAGCTTCTACTTTAGATCCATTTAAAAAAAAAAAAAAAAGGTGCTGATGTGGATTTGTCCTGCAATCAAGTTTTTCTATTGTGGTGAGGAACTGTTTTGTTTCCTTCGCCACCTCTTCTGCTTTAGAGACAGAAGGGGACCAGCAGATTGGTGCCTGTCTTAAACAGTGGCTGTGCACAGGTATTGATGCTTTGGACAGAATAAATGTTGGGAGGGTGCGATGGGACATTTATTTTTTTTTGAATTCCAAGAACTGGTTAAACAGAATGCTTTAGGATTACTGGGGTCTCAACGGCAAAGCTTTCTTAAAAGTGTTTTTCATCTGCCAATATAATGCATTTACTTAAATGACTTTTTCTTACATTTTAGGAGCAGACAATACAGGACAAACTTCAAACTCTGTCACAGAGCTGTGAAAGGTATCATTGTAATCTCTTTGGCATAAGAAATGTTTTCTTTCAAGGCTGTTTTTCCTCTCTCTCTTTACAAGGCTGAGATTTTGCCTTAGCTGAGGAAAGAGCAGCAGGAGCTGACCGGGAGATGATGGAAGGGTGCAAGTCTAGGGAGAAAGCTACAGATACTCGGTGTGCAGTGTGCCTATTTTGGCTCCTCCAGCTCTTTTAATTCTTTAGTTGGGGTGCTGCATCCTAGCCTTGATGTATGTACAACAGCTTTCATTTCAGCACGTAACCTCTTTTTGTTAACTGAAGTGGTGCAGCCCCTGATTTGGATGCTGTTGAATCCGTACAAGGCATGCCACGCTAGTGTAACTGGGTATGTGGTTTATTCCCTCTTCGGACTGGGTGTGCCCATATCGCCTTCTGTAACAGTCTTTCCCTGGGTCTGTTGTGGGGAACGGTGCACTGGTAAGAGTTGTGTGTTGGGCCACTCAAAGCTATCATTACAGCAAGCGTTAGAACGTGTAGGCAAGGCCTGTTCTGTGGTTTTGCAGTGCACAAGGTTGCACTCGAGCCTAGTAGCTAATTACAAAACTGGTGATAAATAATCTCCAGAGCCAGCTCAGCACTCCTCAGAAATTAAAGCAAATTTCAATTTTTGCCAGCCCTCGTCTGCCTGTTTCTGTACTCAGAAGCAGCAGGGGAAGCAGCAAGGTTTGGAGGAAGCAGTGAGGAAGAGCTCTGGAGAGGAAGGCTCGCTGCTGGGCCTGAGAGGGGCTGATGGGGGGGGCAGTGGCTGCTGCTTTGGGGGCTGGACTCTCCTCCCCAGGCATCTGCTGCTCCCGTGCTACAGCTCCCGCTTTGGCACCAGCAGTCAGCCAGGTTTTTCAGTGTTTGGAGATGCATAAGGCAGATAGGAACAGTGTTCATCAGCAGCTGAATGCTGTGCCTTGTTGCAGGAGCCAGCACCAACTTCGTCCTCTTTGATTATAAAGCTTTGGGGTTAGGATTTTAGTGACCCTTTTCTATCTTCCTGAGATGAGTTAAGCTTCTGAACTTTGAAGACACCTCTCTTACTGTTTCTATTTTACCCTACCAAAAAAGTTAGCCTGACACAAGTCAATGTAACCCCATGGCCTTAAAATGGAAGCTTTTTTTCCCAAGGATTTGCTGCTTTTAAACACTGCATGGAAAGTGAAATCTTATTTTTCTTTACTATAGGTTAGTTCTGGGTATAAATAAGTTACACAAAATAAGTTCATTTTGTCTACCTAATTTGTTGTAGAAAGGCACATCAAATTTTCAGTCATCTATTGAATTCTAATTTGCCTAATTTGCTTGTTGCCTTTGAGAAGCTGACTGTAGTGACTGCAGCAGCATGAGAGTCTGTGTCGGCACATGTTTCACAGTCTCAGAGGGGGCTCTGTCTTTTCCAGGTGCATGGGTAACTCAGTGCTGGAGTTGGGTTGGGCTTTTGCAGGGTGGAGGTAACAGCCCATGAATCAAATGGCTGGCAGCTGCAGCAAAGATATGATCTGGACTACATCCTATGCACAAAATGTCTTTGCTTTCCGAACACAGGAGTTATGCGTCTAGGGTAGCTGCAAAGGGAGTAGAAATAAGCTGTTCTGTGCAACTAGTGCAGAACAAGAACTAAAGGCCTTACATTTAAGCAAGGTATCCACAGGTTAGAGTTAAATTCTGTTATGCCTGTGTGGCTAAGTAAACACAGGAAGAAATTGCCCAGGACGGTTATAAAAGCCCATGGGAGCTTTGCAAGGTCAGTTTGCACAAACCTTTGTGGGGACTGGCGTTTAGACAGAGCCAATCATACCTTGGGGGTAATAAGTAGCCCAGATGGCCTTATAAGCCTCCTTCCTGACATGTTTTTTATGAACCTTTGAAAATGTCCTGCAAATTACTTGCATGTTGATGTTTTCTGAACACGTCATGTTGCAATAAGGTTGTTAGCAGCTCCTGTTTTGGCTGCTAAAAATAACACACTGTTGCTAGCTAGGCATCTGGGATATTGTGGCATAAAACCTTCTTTCTGGTCCTTGTGAACTGCAGAGGGAGGAGAGGGTCTCTTACGGGATGCTGTGCTGACTTCTCACACTTTTCCTTCATCTCCGACAAACATAAGCTGACCCTGTTCAGACCTTCTGCTGTGAGTGCAGGCAGGCAGGAGTTGAGAAAACTGCACCTTAGGAGAAGAGGAGCTTGTGCAGTTCAGGGAGGGACCATGAGGATCCCTGAAGGGAAGGGATTAGGGGGATGTAGTGATGTATTGAGAGTGATGGGACTTTCCCTATGGAATTGGCAGAAATGTTAATAGATCACTTCTTATTTGGTGTGAGATCCAGAGAACGTGCCTGACTTGGAGCAGTCCCTTCAGGTACTGAGCATCTTTCAGCAGTGGGCTCAGTTTGGGCCAAAAGAGTGTAGATGCGCACTTTTTTTTCCCCAATCTCTGTTGTGTATGTTACTGATGCATAACTCCATCCCATGTGACGGTGGTTTTATTTGGGTTTTTTTTCTTCCTTTCTCTTACAAAGCTACATGAGTCCAGACGTTGTTTCGGGTAAAGAGATGAGTGACAGCTTTGAAGGAGCAATAGGAAGTGGAAAACAAGAAGGGAAGTCTTCAAAGAAACATAAGAAATCTACACGCGCTCGTTCACGCCAGGAGAAGTCCAGCAGACCAAAACTGACCATACTAAATGCAAGTACAATCTCTCTGAGGGTAACTTTAGGGTTCCTTTGGCTGTGCCAGAAATAACTGGTGTTAATCTTTGCCTGCAGGTTTGTAACACAGGGGATAAGATGGTGGAGTGCCAGCTTGAAACACACAATCACAAAATGGTGACTTTCAAGTTTGATTTGGATGGCGATGCACCAGAGGAAATTGCTACTTACATGGTAAGACTTGGTGGTGTGGCTGCCCGCAGTCTCTTGATGCACTAAGTTGCTTCAGCCAATTTATTCTCACGTGTGCTCACTGACCAAGCTTTCTGGTAGCTGTGGAACAGGGTATTAATCAACACATTACTGTTTTCCTCTTTATTTTGATGTGGCCTTGTAGGTAGAGAATGAGTTCATATTGCAGAGTGAAAAAGAGATATTTATTGAACAAATGAAAGATATTATTGATAAAGCAGAAGACATGCTCAGTGAAGATACAGAAGGAGAACGAAGTTCTGATCAGGGAACGAGTCCCCAACAAGATACCGATAGACTGGAAATGAACGAGGTCAGAAATGTTAAATACAGGTTTCTGGTTTGATTCCTTTTTCTTAACAGCCAGTTACTCTAAATTATTTTTTCATCCTGTGTTAAAAAAAAAGAAAAAAACATGTTTCTTAGCAAGAAAAATAATGCTTTTACTCCATTAAGGCTTTTACAATGAGTGCTCCTTAGAATGATGCTCCTCTTACACTGATACAAGACAGCTAGTTCTTCTCTTATTTTGGGTTTGGTTTTTTCACAGGAGAAGCGGCAGTCTCAAATGAAGACACCCGTGTATCAACAAAATGGTAAATGTGCCTTTGTATTCAGGCTGAATCTTGAGCTCTAAGGCAGTGATGAGCTCATGCAGAAGTTTGCTAGGTTCAGGAAGACAGCCACCAGTTACTGGTGGTTGGAAATGTATCTAGAAATAAGGGTATAGCAGTGGTCCCTGCTAATCATGGGGCTAATCTGGATCATTTAGAATTTCCTTGACAAGTGCATAAACTGGGTAATCCTCCAAATTAGACTTTCTGCTCAAAAGATCTGGTTTATTTTTTGCCCATGAATGTCACATAATTTTCTCAGCACACCTTTATTTAACATAATATTTGTATTTCTACTGATGAAAGTGACAAAGTGTGTATAGTCCTGGCTTGCCATGTACATATGCCAGGCTTCGAGATAAAATGTGAAAGGAAATATTAGCTAGAAAACTTCCAACATGGAAAAGTTAAGCTGGATAAACTTTACAGAACTAACAGATTTTTTTGTTGTGAGAAAACTGTCCACAGTACCGTTAATAAAATTTTCATCTACATAACTATTATCCTTCTAAAAGTATGAACAGTTGAAAATCAATTTTCAATAACTTAAAATATGCAGCAGAATTGGGAGGCATCACTGTCTCCCTTCCAGAAGGGATGAGAATGAGATTAGGAGTTGTTGATTTAATCCTGGCTAATACTGAAGAAATTCTGATTTTCTTTCTAAACATGGGAATTGAGACTAGGTTTTGACAGATGATCTGGAATGAATGGAAATTGTGTTTACTCTTTATTTTCATTTCACCTCTAGTTTTGCATACTGGAAAAAGGTGGTTTATTATATGTCCTGTTGTGGAAAACCCTACTACTGATGCACCAGAATTTTCTCCACCTGTACCCCAGAGTACACAGCAGACAGAAGGCCCAGGTATTTACAAACTCTATTGAAAATGTTTTCTTTTCTGAAGTTGCTGTGTCATCTCTCTTCTATTCTCACCTGACGTAGTTGTGTTTGCTTCACTTCACTGAGTCGGAGGAAGAAAGTGATTAATTTTGCTAGGTCATGTGTCTGGTATTGAACCAGAAATTAATGTTTATTTGAGTTTCAGGGCAGTCTCAGTATTTCAACTCTGCCTTACACTGTAAGACAGCTGAAGTGTTCTAGTCAATGCCGTTTTGATAAGCGGTGTCTTTTCAGTGAAATGTTTTTGCATGATGTGTAATTTTAGGTTCTAATTTGACTTGTATAATCATTATTTTCTGACGGGAAGCACTAATGAGTTATGGCCAGATGCAGTTATCACTGCAGCTAACTGGGAAGTTTTGCAGTGACAGTCATTCTGTGCGCCTCATAAAAAAATTTAATCTGATGTTTGTATGCTTTCTAGACCTGGAGCAGTCGGATGACCAGCAAGCAAGCTCTGTGGTGACAGATCTGCCTGGCGTCTTAGCTGGTCAGCAGCTTCCCCCCCAAGCAGGCGTATGTGACAGCCCCATCGGGGCCTCTCCATCGTTGGCTCCCACCCCTGCCGCAGCATCTTCTGCCAGCTTGCCGAGCCAGGCAGAGTTTTCAGCTCCAGCACTACTGGGACCTGCTCCAAATATCGTAGAGCAGGTGGCTGCTAACGGAGGGCATCTGGAGTATTCTCCACTGAAGGTGGCAATGCCGGCTCAGCCAGGCACACTGTCCCCCCGCCCCGCCTTGCTGGAGGAGCCTTCTGATGCTCTCCTCGCTCCTCAGCACCGGCAGCCGCAGGCCGACGAGGGTACGTGTGTCCCTGATGTGGAGATAGCGTGCTGCAGTGTTGGGCCACACAAGTCAGTCCCGGCAGCTCCTGTGAAGGCGGCAGAACTCTGCCCGCTCCCCGTGCTCCCAGATACCGTCGTGTTGGAACGGCAGCCTGCGGCGCAGGTCCCTTACCTGCCAGAGGCTGGCCAGACCAGCATGGTGCAGCACCCTTTTGTGAGCCAAGCCTTCCCTGCAGCCACTGCATCTGATCCTCTCAGTCTGGCAGGGTCGCAGCTCCAGAGCCCTACTCAGGTGCCAGTGGCTGCACCCCAGCAGCACACAGTGCTGTCCCAGGCACAGCCCGCAGCCTGCACCGGCGTGGGGATCAGCCTGCTGCAACAGCAGCAGCCCAGCACCGCTGAGTCCGACGGAGAGGGACCGCCCAGGGTGGACTTCGTTGACAACACGATAAAAAGCCTTGATGAGAAATTGCGCAATTTACTTTACCAGGAATATGTCCCTACTTCTTCTGCATCAGCAGGGACTCCAGACACCTCTGTCCCATTAGAACAGGGCGACAGTGAATTTAACTTGCCGCCTTTTCCCGAAGATCAAGTTCCCACGTTGGCGTTGGATTTGAGAGAACCAGGACGTAATGTTGCAGACACCAGCCAGGAGGTGAAAGCTGCTGCCGAGGCCCAGTCGGTGCCACTGGTACCATCCGAAATCTCACCCTACCCAGCACCGGTTAGTCCAGCGCCGGCTCTGCCCTTCATACCCCTGCATCCAGCCATTAGGGACAGCACCAAAGCAGAGCTCAGAACCAATGAGCCTGTGGTAGGACACCTACAGATTTCTTGCTTTTCTCTAAATGTTTTATGTTTCTGCTCCTGGTTATATTACCTTTTGTCTGTTGACTGCTTTCCAATGTGAAAATTCTCCTAAATTTTTACTGTCAGATGCATTCTGACTCATTTTACATAAACACTTGTTAGTGAAAGCCAAGCTTATCCTTCGTGTTTAAAAGCGGTACAATATCTTAATTCATTCTCCTCGTCTCGTGTCCTGTTTCTAAAGCAGGCAGAAACATGATAATTTTTTGTAGCTTAAGAATGTAAAGCACGAGGGTTAGAGTCATTCAAGTTCTGATGAAGATGATCATGCTTCAATAGGAATTTTTTTTAATATAAAGTAATGGCAGTGATTACAATGCCTGCCTTCCAAGCCAGTCCGAATAAAATAAACACTTCAGGGGCTGCAGCTTTGTTCAAGTGCTGCAGCCAGAGGAAGACACTCCTTAGGTAGGAGCTTGTTCTGCTTCCAGTAATGATTTCCTTTGTCTTCCCCGAGTTTGGCAGAGCAAGACTTCACTGGGAAGCATCTAAGGAAAGCTGGAGCATCTGGTCTGCATTGTTAGTTACTCGACGTGTCGATTGTGCACCTGCATTGTGTTCTTTCAGATAAAATCCTGAGCTTATGAAATTCAGCAAATTTGCAGCACTTTCTGCTAGAAGATTGGTGTATGCCTCACTTGAAAAGTAGCATTTCTGGAGATAATTACATCACCACTAGCAAGGATGAGGCTGTTCTGTGTAGTGTCAGCTGGATGAACTGTATCAACTGCTTGAAAGATGCTGTGTGTTACAGGAAAGATGGCTGCACTTGACTAACTCTTTAGAGCATATTGTTTATAATGAGAAATGACTTTCTACAGAGGATGAAATTCCCTCTCTATGAAAGGTGTTATGTCTCTCCAGTGATTTGAATTTGTCCCATTAAAATCTGCTCCAGTAAGAAAAGAGAGGCCTAGAATTTGTGCAGACAGGCATACAGATGAAGAATGTGCAGACTGGCTGGAAAAGCAAACCAGAACAAAACCCCAGACATATATATATATGTATAAAATTCAGTGCCTGGGTTTTAGTACCTTAATATGCAGTTTCCTCTGTGACACTGCCACTGCTTTTTTTTCTTACAAGTGAGGAAAATAAAAAATGGAGGAGTTGAAGGAAAACCTAGCAGGCCACCTCCACAGACACTATAAAATAGTTTAATATTCCACAGTAGCATGAGGGCAGAGAGGGGGGGAGGGAAGAAGAATGCATTGCCTTTCTGCTTTGTGCGTGAGACTGAAATTCTTTTTCTTTTTTCTTTTTGCTGAAAGTTTGAAAAGTCGGAGGTCACCAGTGCTCATTCCTCAGAAGGAAGAGGTGGGTCAGCGAGCAGAAAAGGTAATGCTCCTTTTGGTGATGAGCGGCAGCAGTGTGTCTGCGCGTGATCCTCTTCTCCGGTGTCCCCTTGCTGCTTGCCCTTCTGGTTAACCGCAGAGCACCGCCCAGCACAAGGCACTTCTGATCCTGTCTGTAACATAGCTGCTATTAAACATCTCGCTTCTGTCAAGCTTCCTAGAAAGAAACTGCCTCACAGGCGGGTTTATTTTAAACCATGAATATGTAATACATGCCAGTGGTGTAGGTAGGGAGTGTTCACATGGAAGGCTACGCTCCCAATAATAAATTTCCAGCACCCTTAAAAATTCCAAACAGAAAGTTCCTGGTTTTCATAAAAATGTGCTGACAAAAATAATGTGGTTGAGAGTAGCCGCTCTAGGAGGAAGCCTGTAAGATTTTCAAGGAAGTCCCACGGAGATCTAGTAAAGAATACCTTTCTTTAGGGACTTGTAGGTACAACAGCACTTTCTATAATAATGTAGTAGGAGCCAACCGGGTGTCTATCATGCTCCATTTTACCTGTACTGCAAGTCTTGGGAAGTTTTAAGGGATGAGGAACCCAAAACTGCTCCTGCTGTCCTGGGTGGGGTTGGGGAGGGTGTATAATACATATTTTGTTGAGATCATCATAGCAAAGCCGGCTACCAGGTTTGTATAACGACATAGCTCATTCTTGTCCTGGTGGACGTAGATCGTCCGCTGCTTTCGGGTCACCACCAGAGGGGAAAACTTTGGGCGGCCTGCGTTCATCTCTCTCACTACAGGCAAAGGAGAGTATGCAAGCAGCACTGCGTAGTAAAATTAAATGTATCTTAGCTACCGTCAAGCAGTGACGTATTTCACCATTTCAGAACTATGGAGTAACAGATTCTTCCCTTATGTTCACTCTGCGCAACATGCCACAAGAAAGGAGCTCTGTGAAAAGCTTATGTTTATTGGTTTAACTTCAAAACCGGTGTCCGGGTTGTGAAAAGATTGCGTCTTGGTTACTGCCGCTAATACTCTGCTGCTTTTGTGCTCTGTGGTCCGAGTGGCCATCTTCTGAGCTTATAATCTCCATTTTCAGCAATGTGCGTTTAACTTCATTTCGGGCACTTTTAATTGTTGGTGTCCATATCTGTCAAATGGAAAGTGTGAAATACTAAGTCCATCTGTGGTCAACTGCAGCATTCTGTATGCAAGAATAGCAGAGTGCCATCACTTCTTCAAGACATCAAGAACACCTTAGTAATGCAGGCCAGTGTACCAAGCAGATTTCATTCTTCTGGTTTTCTCCTTAAAAATTTTCATCCGACTAATGAAATTCCGCGCTCCTATTATTATTTGAATTCCCCAAATCAATAGGTTGAAGAGAGTGCCTACCTGCAAATATTTTATATTATCAGTGATATTGCCTCCTGCGTTATAGATCCCATATTACAAAGATTGGATATTTAAATTATTCTTCAGTGCTACCCTGTATCACGCGTCAGTTTGTCACAATAAACACATTGGCTTTTATTATACTAAAGCATTCCAGATTTGAATATATTTTTTTGTTTTCCAACTTGTAAAACAGGTTCAGCTGCAAGCATTGCTTTGGCTCCTGCTGCTACCGCAAAAGGCCTCCTTCAGGTAACCAGAAAGTAGGAGCAGTTTTGTGCTTGATCGTTACAGCTACTTTCAAAATTAATCTCCATGACTTTCTTCAGGTTGCACCTACATCATCAAGTGTAACTAAACAGATGGAATCTTCTAAAAGGAGTGAGAAGGCAAAGACTGTGACTTCGTCTGCACGCACAGATAATGTAACACAGATATCTACAGCAGATGGGGTGATAAATAACCTTCAAAGGGATGACTCTCTAGACTCTGGTTCCTATGGAAAACAGGCTGAAACTCGTGACAGCGGTACACCAGCCAAAACTATTGGCAGGTTTTCAGTAATCAGCACGCAAGACGAATTAACTTTAACAGCGTCACACTGCTTAAGGTTCTCGGCACCCCCGGACGTCTATTTGGATGAGCTACCTTCCAGCCCTGACTTGAAGACAGCCGTCCGACGGGTGCAGACAGCCTCTTCTGTTGATGTCCTCTGTGACCAGGCTTCGAGTGATTCTGCCGATGAGCCTTTCCATCGTCAGTCGGCCACAGCTGCCCAACTGTCCCCCCCAAGCAGTAGTGCAGCCAGTGACTTAATTAAAAAAGCAGCTGCTTTCCTGCAAAGATCTGGCAAAGCTGGCTCACCAGGCCTCGAGTCGCCTAACGGGCAAGGAACAAAAATTCCTACCATTAACATAACATCTTTCCACTCGCAGTCGTCGTACATGAGCAGCGACAACGACTCGGAATTTGAAGACGCAGACATGAAGAAAGAATTGCAGAACCTGAGAGAAAAGTATGTCGGGTTTGCAAATAACGCTAGGGAAGCTTGCGTTCAGATGCCTCGGCAGCATCGTGGCATGTGATGAGCAAATATGTGGTTTTTGTAGCTGTAATGAGTAAATCGATTCTGGGCAAATTAGGCCTCGCTAGGACCTTCCCCCAAATGTCATACTGCATCCTTCTGTGCATCACTTTATTTGTCAGTTCCATTTAGAAGAATAATTTAATAATAACTTTTTTTAAACCCTGAAACATTTCTGCTGCAATGTCCAGTTCCCTTACTGAAAAGCTGTGTTTGATACGGCAGCAAACAACAGCGCTTGTAACGTATGTGATAGAGGGTTCCCATGTGGACGCTATTTAAGGCAGCGTAAAAATAATCTGGATGCCTGCATAGACAGCATCCATAGCGGGCTCTTCAGGCCCTTCTCTGCAAGGGTGGTTTAGATTGTCAGGCCCACAGACCCATCACTGTTCCCAGGCTCACTTTTGTAGTCGATAACCCAGTATCTATCAGGCAGATAAGACTGTCGCTTCACCTCCCGTCGGACCTCATCAAGCATCGGTCCAGTCTCTGGAGGCTGGGTGAGTCTGGCAGGAGTCTTGTGCTGCCAGTCCTGAGAGCCAGCTGCTTTAAATTTGAACATTTTCTTTCTTTCCTGGCAGGTGATGGGTAAAAACTAGCGTTAGGTGTTAGTTTAACCAAAATGTTAAACTTTATCTTAAGGTATGAGAGTTTTAGTGAATACAGGTGATGCATCTTTTCAGAACACAACTACAGTAATACAAAACCTTTAAATTGACTTCATGGCATCATGATACTGCATTATAAACAAGGTAATGATTCATGTGCTGATGATATTTTTATGGGCAGCACTTTTGTTGTTTTTCATGTTGATCTCCGTCAAACTGATGTACATGCCTTGGGAGTGAACTTTTTTGAAGGCCCTGGTTTGAAGAGAGACATTCCAGAATAGTTTGGAGTTCCTGTCAGATCTCAGGTCAAAATTAGTTGGTTTTTACTGAGGGTGTTGAAAATCTTTTTATCTGTCCAGGATTCTGTCTTATAAATGAATATTTGAGAAGTCAGTCACCCCACTTGCCAGGCAGATTGTTGTAAGTTCGCATACATTTGGATGAGCACTTGATTGTTTTATAACCAAAGACTGTTGTGTTTCTTTTTTTTAATAACTAATTATACTGTCAAGATGTGGTGCTTTATCAAATACATCTCTAGCAGCGTTCTTTATTTTTTTATGTTTAGGCATATGAAAGAAATTGCTGAACTTCAGACTCAGCAGAAGAATGAGATAGAGGCACTGTATATTCGGTTAGGGAAACCCCTTCCTCCCAACCTGGGGTTCCTTCACTCAGCCCCGCCAAGCAGCCGGCGCCGAAGAACTAGCAAAAATAAATTGAAAGGTGGAAAACTATTAAACCCTCTGGTCCAGCAGCTCAGGAGTGGAACATCAAGCACAAGTAGGTACACTGGGTTGCTTTCCATACGCCTGTCGCTTGTGTCAGTTGTGGTTCTGCTGTGTAATTGCATGAACTGTGGGAAGGGCACTGGATTTTTGTTGGTTTTAATACTATGACTCAAGTTTGCGTCCTGCAAACTGCTTTTGAAGTGGGCTTCCTCTGGGACAGGCTTCTTACAGCTGCCTGGTGCTGAACCATACGTACCTCTGCATGGCTTACAAGGCTTGGCAGAGGAACAATATCCCACTTCAATTTGGAACACAGCCTGGTTACATTTTCTCATCCTTTCTCCAAACACAATTTATTGGTGTTTGTATTCGCTGCTTGGGTGCTGTTATCCTCTGTTGATTATGTGCTGTATCTTCTTCTTGTTTATTTTTTCCTACAAGATGCAGTATAAATAAGAATGGATTGCATTTGCTCCCCAAAATATGGGAGGTAAAAACATTTATAAAACTGTGATGGATGCTTTGAGCATCTGAAGTAGTTTGGGATTTTTCAGTCAAGTACAGTCTTGAGTCATTACTTCTTTAGAAAGTATAAAGGTATAATTTGGCTGGGAAATGTTGTTATACCCCAGTACCAAGGTGTAGTATATGTATATGTAGCATATGAATATGTAGCATAAAATAGAATAGAAATGTAGAATAGAATGCGAATATTTAAAATAGAATAGAAATGTAGAATAGAATGTGAATATGTAAAATAGAATAGAAATGTAGAATAAAATATGAATAATTTTTCTTTGACTTAGTTCATGCTGTTATTTAGGGGAGTGGCAGCACTTCCAGCATTCACCCTGTATTTCAAACCTGGCAGCTCTTGTTTTCAAAGTCATAGGTCCACTTGGAATTTCATTGCATCGATCTTAATTATAGATGGAAGGTTTGAGAGGTTTTTGCTTTTAATTAAGGATTTCAACCAAGATTGGAAAAGCAAAGATATTCAGAGGCAAGATGTTCTTGAATCTCAGTACTCTTGCCTACGGGAGCTGAAGTGATGCTCAATGCTTTACACCTCCGTAGCTGCTGCTCAGCTGACGTACAGAGGTTTTACTTCCTTTCCATGTGACGAGATTTGCTGAATGCCTGGTGTCCTTGGCTCGCTCATTTCCCGGTTTGTTCTTGGGTTTGCTCGAGCCATTTTTCCCCTCTGTCTACTCACAAATCCCACATCTGTCTCCACTCATGGATCTTGGCCCACATCCATGTGCTACCCTGGTCCAAAGAATTTAAGCTTATTTCTGCATAAAATACCTCAGTTTTCCTATTTTTTTTCCCTTGTCACCCTCAGTTACAGAACAGAAACCTGCTCAGCCAGACTGCTGCTTTGGTGCGTGCTTTCCCTCATGCATTTCTTCTGTGATATTTTCCTTTTTTTTGAGGCACTGTGCAAAGTTCACATTATCTTTGAGAACCTGTATTCACGCCTGAGTCTTCTCATCCTTGACCATGTAGATTCCTCATTTTCTGGCCTTCCTCTAGGCCCTTTCTCAGGGATCAAGGACAGGCAGTTTCCAATACGGTTCCTGATGTCATTGTCATTTGCACTCTTAGATGCTTTTGCTGATAAATCCATATAACAAATTATTGCAAGGGTATTCTGGTGGTAAAGCCCCTTTACCTGGGATATCCATGTAGCTAGAAGAATAGATACCGATATTTATATATAGACATGTATCTATCTCTTTATAGATAGCTATAAATAAGCAGTTCCTCATGTCTTTGCAGCAACTTTTTATTTCTCTCCATTTGCTTGTTTTCACCTTTCATGTTTGAGAGCAAACCTACACATTCTGTGCCTTCATGCTCCTAACGAGGTGCTTCTGCAGCTCTTGCTTTGTTTCGGCAGTGCTCCTGGGGAGGTCCCAACTTTGGCCTCTCCAAAAAATGCAGAAAAGAAACTGTAGAAGTCAAACCTACTCCATAAGCTTCTTCGAGAAACGGGGATCAGCGACAGTGTATGCAGGTTATTTTCTGGTGCGGGCTGTCTGTAAAGCCCGTGCTTCACACAGGAGTTCAGATTGTAAATCGCTCTTCCTCTGGGTGGCAAAGTAGCGATTATTTTTAGACACGGATTTTTATTCGGTGGTTTCCCAGCGTTTGCCACTGCATGTATTTTGTTTGTTTGCTCTTCCAGGTAACCTTTCCGACTCTAAAGACTCACCCCACAAAGAAACAACTAAAACTCAGCCTGGCTCTCCCGGAGCTGCAGCGGTGACTCCCTCTGCATCGGCCGCCTTTGGGAAGGCTGTTCAGACGCAGCAGCCATGCTCTGTCAAAGCCTCTTTGTCTTCTGACATCTGCTCCGGCTTAGCCCCCGAAGGAGGTGACGTGAACGCAAGCTCTGGCCAAGGTGATTTTTTCATACCAGCTGTTCCGCATGTCTTCCAGCACATGCTAAAATTAGTTTGCTTCCCTTATGCTTGAACTTTTTAGAGTTTTAACTTCTAGTGATATAGGAACATGAACCTTTGACAATCCAAATTACTGGCTTATCTTTAAAAAGATGGTTGCAGTACTGTCAGAAGAACAAAAGTAAAGTATCTTACCAAGTGTTAAGAGTCAACCCTCAAGAAGGCATGCTAATTTTTAGGGAGTAAATTTAGCTTTTATTTTTGCCAGCAGTGCCTTTATGCTGACACCTTTTCTGGAGTCTACCTTACAGATTTCCAAGAAAAAAGAAATTAGAACAAGAAAGCTGTAGAAGGAGATTGTTTCCTTTGGTTCGTTGTGGGCTTTTTTTTAGCCCCTTGGTAGCCCCAGAGTTCCTCATTAATAAACTACCAAACCATCTTGGGTGTGAGGGGGAAAAAAAAGAAAATTAAAAAAAAAAAAAAGAAAGAAAACCAAACCCAGAGAACCAAGTTATGTTTCCTCTATCTAAGGGGTTAACTTTGTGCATGATTTTGGAGTCCCAGCTAAATGACTGTAGATTGGCTGTGTTCCCCAGTCCCGACCTCTGGTACTTCTGTGTATTGCACACCTCCGTAGGCTTTGACTGATCTTGTTGCCATGCATATTGGAAGTTACAATGATGATTAAAATACCTTCCTCTCATTGCACATCCTGCCAAACTAATCTACCAAATACCTATCTGTTCTCTTCTGCTGTTATTGCATTCTTTGTGTATGGTCAATTAACTTACTCCTTTTTGGCAAAGTTAAAATGGAGATGTGGATGTTTAACTAACAAAGCTGATTTGACTGATGGTATAGGACATCTGATCACAGCTACTTGTACTTTATAAGTGTCTTTGTTTTCTTCCCTTTATATTCATTTGCAGGCTGGACGGTTTTCCACCAAACGTCTGAGAGAGTGACCTATAAATCTAGTAGCAAACCTCGTACCAGATTCCTCAGTGGACCTGTGTCTTTGTCCATCTGTTTGTATTTGTTCTTTTGTATTTTATCACAGCCCATCTTTCTTTTACCCCCTTTTTCCAATTCCATGTTTTATATCTCTAATATGTTTGGCAGGATGCCCCTTTTTCTGAGCCATCTTTTCTTTCTTTTTATGTTTATTTTAAGTAATCATCATGAACACACCTTATTTATATTAATTTTTCATATGAAAGCTTTTTTTGCACTGCTTTTGGCTCATGCCTGGGCACCAAAAGCATGTGTGGAAGATCTCATCATTTATTATATAGCCTTATGGTAAATTTTACCCTGGACTTATCAAAGTTTTTGTACTTTGTGATTTATGTTGAAGTAATTTTATTTGCAATGTGGCAAATAGACATGTCTGCTGTCCCGGTTCCAGCGGCAACAAAAAGAAATCCGTCCTTCTGTAGACGAATGGTCTCTTTCACACATGTTTGGACTATGAAGACATGCATGTAGCAAGCTGATACAATACTAGAAGGTCACTGGAGGGTATAACTTCCATACAAGGGCTGTATTAACACGATATACAGTACTGTTTATATCCACTCTATTTTCTTTAATTTTTTTCCCCGCTCTTTGCATGTGGAAATGCTGAGACAATAGTGCTCCAGCTAGTTCTTCCAAAATCTGTGTTCTAGGTGGGCTTTTCCCCATGCATCCACTTTAATTACTTGAAGCGAGCAAGGTTTATGTACTCATAAGCAGCAAGAAGATCTGATTACTCCGAGGGGGAGCACCATCCACTCTTTTGGTGTAAGCTGATCTGGCTGAAGCACTTCACTCAGTTTATTTTCTTATGACCTTATGTGACCTCAGAGATGAAGTCAATTAGCAGTTCATCAAAGCATAAATAAGTAAAAAGCAATACCAGATTTTCAGGTGATCCTTTGAAATGGATTGCTAGCACCCGTATTTTTGGTTTTGAATAATTGTGCACCTGCTATTTGTACCCTATTTGTATGACTTCTAAAGTAATTGGCAATTCAACCAAATGATATCAAGCTATTTAATTAAAAAAAAGACGACCTTTTTACCCAATTATATATGCTGCTTTTTAGGCAAACAGATTTTGCTTGTACAATAAAGATATGTTGTGCTGAACAGGTACTATAGGCCATGTACATATAACATGAGAAAGGCTAAGAATGTTCTTGAGAAAATGTTTGGTTAACTAACTGTTCATTTGCATTAATATCTGATCTCCCATCGGAGTTCTACATTGCTCATCATTATCCAGGCGGTACAGATCAAAGGCACAAGACCACTCAAATACACTCCTCCTAATTTTATGAATAAACAATATTTTTTAAAATAATCTTGATTTTTTTTTTTTTTTTTTTTTTTTTCCCGTTTGAGGTCCCTAACAGTCTAAGCACTCAGGTTCTTGAAAACTGATGTTTACTGCTCGGCATGCTGAATTTATTGTCATGCAAGTTTTTAACGACTGTTGAAGTCACGAGACAATTTTGCATTCAGGGATTTTTTTCTGAGAACCTGAGGGGAATTCCCAGTTTGCAAATTCTCCCATTTGGTGTTATAACCAACATAGTAGTGTCTTCCCTTGCACACGTAATTCCCAGAAGTTATTTCATTAATCTTTCACAGAATTACTGTTCGGTAGGATGCAAAAAGACTGGGAGGTGGCAATTAAAAACCTGCATATTAAAAATGTTTGGGTGCATGGATATTGTGAATGAAACGGAGGGAATATGTAAATCCCTCAAATTCTGAAGTTTCCCAATGCTTAAATAACTCAGCACCACTAATTGCTCTCTGTTCTCAGCCCATATACTCTCTTCTCGGTTTCTTACTGGGAGGGGAGGTTTGCACTCACCCATTTCTGAGTCAGGCGAGAAAATGGGCTGGGTTTCAGGTGCTTAACCCTGATACGTCCGTCCCAAGTCACCACTGCTCGGAGAGCGCAGCTTTGTTCCAAATGCTGCTCTCACTTGAGTTGCTGGGCAGTTCCCCACAGCCAAGTTACTGGTAGGTTTTGAGGGGGATAGGAGATTATTTTAACCCGTTTTTCCAGTGAGTCCAACAGAGTTGTAGTGTGAAGGGATGAAGATGGGGCCACATGTGGCCTCGTTGTGCCCCAAGGGCAGCTGGAGCCAGAGGGATGAACGGCTGGCAGTTCCTTCCAGCCAGTGCCCAGAGCAGCCATGACCATGGGCCTTGGGAGAATTAGTGCTAGATGATGATGATGGGAATGCCAGCTGGCTCGTGCTCCTTCGCCTCTGGAAGGGACATAGGTTGACCAGCACGCTGGCAGAGCCAAGCGTTTGGAGGAGGTGCTGAACACGTTTGCATCTTTGCCACGTACTTGAGCAAGGAGAGGAAGCAGTGGAGCCAGGCGGTGGGGCTGGGACATGGCTGCCCGGTGCCGGCAGCTCGGTGCCTGGCCAGGCAGTTCAGGGTCCTGGGGCTGTTCCTTGAGTTGAGGTTCCATGAGATTTTTTGGTTTTTTGAGAGCTGTTGGGAAAAGTTGTGCTGGATTTTCAGAAGTGCTCTGAATCTACACTTTTGATGAAGGAAAAACAGCCCTTGGGGGAGCTTGGATGTTCCAGTGTGAGGCCTGTATTCTATGAGCAGACAAATTAGCGGCACGATTTTAAAAAGAAATGTTCAGCTGGATTAAAGACAGTTTTAACAAATAGCTTGCCCTGCTTACAATATCCATCAAACTTGAGCACTTCCATAGTGTTCTCTCTTTTTGATCTGTTCCCCATGTCCAATATTGACTTTTCCTTTGCACTTCTTATGGAATAAAATATTTCTTTATGGGATTCAGCATAATTTTAGCTTGAGCTCCCTCCCTGCGTTAAATTGCAAGGGCATCTTAGGGAAGAGTTTGCGCTGATTCTGAGTGGAATTTTTGAAAACTCCATTTGGCTTAGACTTGTAATCTTGTATAGCGTGATTTTTGTCAGGTCTGTAGTCATTAATATATTGTATGTGTATATGTGATTATGGAAATAGTCTATACAATTTATTGCCATTTCAATTTTATTTTAGCTTTCAAGCTTTTTGGCAGCTGTTAGAGTGCAAACATGGGACAGTGGGGTTTCCTCCTGTCCTGTATGATGTAAGAGCTACTTAATTTCTCAGATAAGAAATCTGAAATTGGAGGTGAAACACTCTGCTGAACTTTTGCAGTCTTAGATTAAATCTTAATTATGATTCATCTCCTTAACTTTACAGCTATTAAACACCTCGATTTTAGAAGTAATACAATTAATCTGGGGAGTTAGGTTTACTGAGTGCATTTTTAATAGAATTTGAATTTAAAACCAATTGTAGCCGACGACTGACAGTCCCTGCTCCAGGCAGCATCCCCACTCGCAGACCGTTCCTCATCTCCCAAGCAACGTGCTGGAGTGCCAAAGACACGGCTCACTCCAGCGATTGACTCTCCTGTCATGCTTTCCTTAGCGTCGGCTCCGCTCAGGCCGTATTTTGTGAATATCTCCAGTATCGCTGTTCTCTGCCGCTTCCCCACACACGTGGGGGCCCCAGGTTTGATTTGGCACCCGAGGTGCATACGAACTTGTGACTGGCTTTTCAGGAAGCGGAGGGGGCGGTGATTAAACTTTTTCTCAGGCATTTGAGCACATACTGCAGTCAGCTGCCTGCTTGTATTTTTCTCAGGCAGTTGCTTTTTATTTGCATACCTGTTGTGCCAAATACTACGTATTGCTACGCGCAGTGTGCTGCAGGATAGTTGAGGAAATAGCATTCTAGTATTACTGCCGCCGACGTTTACGCTATGGAGCTGCTAGCTAACTGTAGGAAATAGGCACGGTAAGGTATATCCAAGGGGAAAAAATTAAAAACACAACGCTGCCTGTTTAGTTGTGAATGTGACTCTTATTTGTTATCCAGGCTTTGAGAGGAGAAACTCAACTTGGTCCTGCTTGCAATAAGATGTTCCTGTAGTTATGTCCTTCTGATTTTCTGGGAATAGGAATCTCATGAAACTATGTGAAATAATAAGAAAATCTTTCAAAGCGATCCCCCTGTTCCTCCTCATGCCACCTATATCAAAACACAAACATTTCTTCTCCCTTTTTTCCCTCCCTCCTTTCTTTACTTTCTCTTCCTCAGTCTCTGACTGATGTCTCTCCTGTCTCCTTTGAGGACTCATTCAGAGCCTATGTCAACCTGGACCTGCAGTCTCTGAGTTTAAAGCTGCATTTCTGGCACAGTAACATAAAATAACGACCACTGGTTTGCTGTAGAGGAAAAGCACATCCATCCTCTATCTTGATTTTTGCCCCACTCTCTGATTTTGCTCATGTTTTCAAGTGCTTCTTCACAATATACTTGCCATGCCCCATGTCAGATTTTCATCTCCTCTCATACCATAATGATGCTCTTCTTACCAAGTCCAAAATACCTTTCAGGAAATTCGGCACTCAAAGAGAAATGGTGCTGATGTCTGGCAAGATCTGACAGTCAAGTAGGGTTCTGGCCACGCTTCTGGCACTGTCAACTATCTGTCCAACAGAATATGTAAAACGGTAACGAAGGATGTAACGAGATAATAATGAACAAAACATGTAGTTTGGTTAAATGAAAACTCAGCCACTCTGCTGGATGACTTTTCTGCACTTGTCAAGGTGTAAGGGAAACTCAGTCATGGTTGCTTTCAATTGAAGTTAAGAATATCGCATTTAGACACAAACCCTACTGATAAAGTCTTTGGAAATAATTGGCCTCAGACCTGCAGAACAATGTATCTTTTTGGACTTGTAAAACAGGACTTGGAGGGTGGTTCTACAGTTTGTCTTTGCAGCCAGACCAGCTTGACTCGTTCCTGAAAGCATTTTTGGCCTCCTATCACAAACTGAATTGACATCATTTCCTGCATAAATAGAGTAGGAATCCAAACCTCCTTCTAGGAAGCCAAGGCAATTCAGGACAAAAAAATCCAAAAGAAAGAAAGAAACAAACAAAAAAAACCCCAAACAATACCCAAACAAATGCATCTTTAAGTCACGAGACCTTGCTTTTGGCATGCTATTGTACTTTTCAAAGCTTCTGAATGGCTGCACATTAAGAAAGGTTCAAGCTGTCCAGTTATTTAGCCTTCCTTTAGTCACCTGAACTGCTGACTTTGTCTGTCCTTTCTCGCATAATAACTACTTTTTGATCGCTTAAAAGTACAGAAGCTTGTCCGTCAGATCTGTTGTGTTTAGTCTTACCTAATTCTGTATGTCTTGTATTGTTTTACCTTGTAGGGTCCACCTTGAAACGACTATGTCTAGGCAAAGATCACAGTAGTAGTAACTATCCCATTTTTGTTTCTCAGTATTTCCTTCATGGCATGGGATGTTTTTTGCTTTTTTTTTTTTTACTAAAAGCTAGTTGTTTAATAAATAGAGCTGATGCACTTATACTGGTATGAAATTAGGCTGTACAAATTGTGATACTTTGATAACAATGCATGTGCCGTGATGTCTTGGGAACCACGCATGCTGCAAGACGGTTGTGGTGGTTGTGTGTGAGACTGTGCACGCATGTGGCCAGAAAACGGGATTCATTGTTTGTCTCTCTGAAATACGCACCTTTATATGACTGCAGTTCTCTGCTGGAGGAACTGATAGCTTAAAACAACGCCATTCCTGTTGAGCTGCATGAAATACTAAATACTATTTGAAGAGCTGTCCTGTCAAAGTCCTTATTTTTCTCACCAGTCCCTTCCCCCAAGCCAAGGAAAAGGCTATGAGCAGTATTCACTTAGCAGTTATGTTGCAGGTTGAATGCATGATCATTTAAAGGTTATTAACGTATTTTATGTAACTGTAGGACTGATTAGTTTACTCAGTTTCATGGGCTGGTAACTGATTAACAGAAAAAAGAAGACTGAATGTTCATGTTTGCTTATATAATAATTTTACTGCAGTTCTATGAACTTTTTGCTTGGAGAGATGGTCTTTATTTCAAATCTTTAGCTGTATCAAGCAAATCAGCTGAAAAGTTACTCTGTATTTTCTGCTTAGGTCAAATTCAGGCAGCTTTAGTTGCTGTTCCCTGCTGATCTTGCTGTGTCAGACTTGTAGTTACCAACACATAGAAAGGACAGATTTTTTTTTCCCCCTAGTGCTTCTAGAAATAAATGAACATACAAAACTAAATCTCTCAATATTCCCTCTGTCTGCCTTTATCTGTACCAAAAGTTCTGTATCTTTACCTTTGTCTTAAAAACTCACACACCCCCACTATTGTCCTCCTCTCTCCTCTTTCTTCTGTACATTCATGGTCCTGGTGGGGTTTTTTTCCCCAAAAAAATATGCAGATGGCAAAGTAAATGGTCCTTACATCATCAAGAGAGGCTGGGGGTTCCTGCAGCCTTTGAGGCTCCTTGTAACCTATACAACAATTATGTTTTTCCAGGAGGACGATAAATGCATGCAAATAAAACAAATAGTAAATTCATTTTTTTTAAATGCGTGCAATTCTAGCAAGTAAAGCACCCTGCCTCCTGCTCCCTCGTGGTAGTCTCCTCTGAAGAGACCCTGGAAGCCTGAGGATGTCGGTGTTACTGGGACTGCATTTGTTTCTTCCCTTCGAATCATTAATTTCTCCTAGAGAGAAGTTGTGGGCGCAACAGCTAGCGGCTGAGGTAACATAGCATGATAGGAAATATGAACGCATTGGACCTGGACCATTTCTTTAAGCAAAGGTGTTCTGTAGAAAGGAGGGGGAGGGTCAAAATTCCAAAAAGCCACCATTTGAATAGCAAGTAGATGAGAAACTGTTTGAGCAGCAAAGCAGTGAAGCAGAGATGCCATCGTCAACCTTCTTTGTGTGTGATTTTCCAGGATCCTCGACAAACAGCCTCGTAACCTGTCCTGAGCCACTCCCGCAATCAACCCTACAGGTTCAGGCCAACAACAGTAACAACAAGAAAGGGACGTTCACAGACGATCTCCACAAGCTGGTTGACCAGTGGACAAGCAAAACTGTTGGAGCTGCACAGGCAAAACCTTCTTTAAACCAACTGAAGCAGAACCAAAAAAGGCAAGACATGGAGCCAAAGGCTAATCCCATGCAAACACAGAATGAGACATGTGGAGTAAGTGGCGCTCCTTGAAGGATGTACCTTTTGCTATGTGTCTGAAAGCCTTTGCAGAACTCAGATTTGGAGGAGGACGTAGACTAAAATTACTTCAGCTAGATGCTTCCTATAAATGTCCATCTCTTTTCATTAAGTACTAAACCAGATTTTTTTTAAAACTTGTCTTTTGGAATAATCTTGAGGGATATATGGGCTGCAGTATATATATATAAAAATATATATTTTTAAATTGCAAACTGCTTATTAACAGCAATATACAGCAATACTTAAAACATTAACCATGTGCTGCTCAACTTAGGCTTTAACTACTCCTGAAGTTTTCTTCTTTTTGATATTTTGTATTAACCTTCCTTAGGCTCAACAGTGGCTGGGCTGGTGGCTTGATGGTAGTGAGCCTTGGCTGTAGTGGGAGTGGGCTGAGTGCGGCACTGAGATGGGGCGGTTGGGTGTATTTCTGGCCCTTACTTTGTTGTACTGGGCATCTCAGAGGCTCTCTGCCTCATGCAAATACCACCTTCAGAAAGGCTGTGAAAGTAAACCGCAACTAAATGGAAATTGAAAGTGCCCCTGTTCATCCCTTCTTATTTTCAGTAGCAGGAAAAACCCATTGCGACATTCATTTGTGTCTGTGGTCAGTGCTTGTTTTCGTGGCTGAGATGATATGGAGGCAGGCACACAAGTGAATGAAGATGTATCCAGAATCCCAGTTTACTATTCTGTCCCACCCTGGTCTGGGCTTCCAGACCTCTTCCTCCTTCTCATGGTTGGATGATTCTCTGACTAATAATTTTTGCTGGATTCGTTTTTTTGGAAGACTGGAAATTGAGCCAAAGTAGAGGAAAATATATTCATTTTAAAAGCAAAGAAATAGTGAAAGCAAAACCAGTGAGGGACTGCTTTGTAATCCCTTAAAAACAAGATAGCTGTGTCTGGATCGTAAACCATTGCCTTTTTGGCATGTTGAAGGAAAAAAAAAAACGCTCATATGCAGCCATGGTGGCTCTGTAGTTACTTGTCAGGTGGGACGTGCTGAAGCAGGGACCGTGCAAACGCATCTGCTTTGGTACCTGCTGGTTTTGGAGCTAGTAGGATCGCTGGCTTCACAGGGAAAAGCGTTTGTGTGAATTTATTAAGCAATTTTATGTCAGTTCTTAGTTGCCATAAAGGAACAAAAACCAAGAGTAAATACCCCTTCTGCTTAGTAGTGGCTTAACCAGTATGAACCCCGTCGGAGTAACGGTGACACCTACTTAAGACCCTATTAGTTCTCACAAATAAGCCAAAAAAGGTGCTGGTAAACCCAAATTGAAGATTTCTAGAAAGAGATGGTGAGGGCACAGATTTTGTTAAGTCGCTTCTTCCTCTCTTTTGATGTGCTTTTTGCAGCGTGGTGCCTTTTCCTCAAGACCCCTGCATACTACAGACATACTGTGTACCCCAAGTGTGCGATGGGGGTGTTCTGCCCTCTTATAACTCTGGAAAAGAGAGTGGTTATTTTGCGTATTTATGTCACCTATTAACATCAATTCAGGGTTAATTTTACCTTCTGCAGTCTTGGTGTCTCTGTTTCAAAGCCCACGGGAGTTGGCAGAATATCGCTGTGAGAGGAACAGGAGCGTCCCTGTTTTAATACGCTGGTTTTAGAGGGTTTATTTCTTTCTAGAACATGGTAGTTGTGCCAGTGATTTAACAAGGCCAATTGAAGTCTTCTAGAGATAATGTACCAAGAGGTCCGAGAGGTTGGGATTCCCTGCTCTTAATTTCACACCATTCCTTGTTGCTTGGAAGTGGCAGTCAGTTGGAGACCTTGCGAGCCCCACACCGGCTTGCCCTGGGTGGTTTGGTGCATAAAGCCCTTGTAGGGCCATATAGGCTGCAGACTCTTTGCAGACTGCGCAGGCAGATGGCAAATCTTCCTAGCATGGTTATCGTTGGGGTATTCTGGCCATGCAGATGGTACCACGTGCCGGTGATGACAGAAGAAGGGGCAGCGAATGTGATTTAAAAGACAGCACGAGGGCTGCTTTGGGAATTGGGTGTCATTCTGCTGATTGTACCTTTTGAAATTTGTCCTAAAGGGGAAATTGAAGTTAAGGGAGGAGAGGGCTTCATGATGTTGGGAGAAAAGTAGCCAAAAGAGGAGGAAGGAAATGGTGTGAAAGGACCCTTAGTCTGGACAGCCAAGTGACCCATGACGTCAGTTCTTGGAGCAATGAGTTACACGGGGAGATGTTACACCTGCGCTGAATTGCCTTTGAGTCCACCTTTTAAAATGGTGTTGGAAAGACAAAAAGAACTCAGGAAATCACATAAAGGATGGAAAAAAATAGCTTTGTCACAGGGAGCGTACAAAGCTCGGGCTGTACTTCTTCCATCCATCTGTTAGCACCATCTTTTCGTTGTCTTTTTGATCAAATACAAAAATACCTTTGCAAGAAAAGAATAAGGAGCACTAAACAGATTTCCAGCACATTAGAGAAAGTTATAATAAGGTTTTATGTTGGACATAAAGGCCAGATAAATGGGAAATGTGGTGATTCTTATCCCTTTTTTTGGCTGGAACAAATTAGCAGGAAACTGTTAGGACAGGTTGTCTCATCTCTTCGAACTGGGTGGTTTGTTTTAGGAGATGCTCTCGTTGGTCCTGTGCGATGATCAGAAATGAGGGGCAGGAGGGAGGCAGTAGTCGTACCTTCACTGCTAAGTTTTCTCTGGAGGTTATTGGACAGAAGGAGGTCTCCTTGAAGAGTTTTTACACAGGAGTAGGAGTGATATGAGTTGTTCCATGGTGTTCCGTTGGTTAGAGGTGCCCTGGAATTCGCACCACGCTGAGCTCTTGTACGTGACACAGAGGCCGCGTAGGTGATGAGCATCCTCCTGGGGTGAAAGTCGAGGGCCTCTGTTATACAAGGTGCGACACAGAAGGCACCAAACCAAATGGCCTCTTCCTACTCTGTATTATTTATTTTTTTCCAGCTTCTTAGGCCAGAGGAAAGTTGCGACAGATCCTTAATGGTTAGGGGTAGAGTTATTTTACTGATTTTTTTTTTACACATAGTAGTTTCTCTTACTGTCCACCAACTGTTATTAATATGTAGGGTAGTTGTGTGGCCGATTTCAAGTCATCTTTTTCTCCCTGGAAACAGAGGACTAACTTCCCTGAGTCATCTTTTTTCTCTTTAGGTGCTTCTACCACCATCAGCAAATTATTTGCCATGTAAATACAATGTATTGTTGGTACCTTTTTTTAACTAAGCAAGGCTACTCTTTAAAGTTGAAATCAACTCAGAAGAGAGATGGGTGGTGTGTTTAATAAGAGTTAGTGGGTTTATTTTCTTTCTCTTCATCACCAGAAGTGTAGAAAGCACCAAAATAATTGGGATGCAAAGGGAGACTTTAAATTCCGCTTTGTTTCTGTGGAAGTTACCTGTTGGTTTGGCTGCAAATCCTGGTTGATGCATATTAGAAGTTTGGGGGGTGTCGACCTTCAGGTATCCGCTTCTGTCGCAGGAGCACTGAAATGTTCCTTCTAAAGTGTTTTATTTAAACATGGAAATACAGGTGGATTCTCACCACTGGTAATTTGAAATGTAGTAGGATCTATTAGGAGGAACTGAAGTCAAACTGCCTGGTAATCGTTATTTCTCTCATGCTCATCCATGTTGAAGATGTGATGAAATGATCCTTTCTTGCAGGTACTTGGGGTTGCCACCAGTCAAGGCATACGCCTAGAAACGCGAGCTGCCTTGTGCATAGCGAATACTGAATATTCTGTAGTCAAAGGTATTATTTGCAGATGCCTGGGAATAAAGGGCTTACCAAAAATATGTTTTCTGTTCTTCATACTGTTACATAGCTCCACGGGTTGCCCCCAAAAAAGCTGTAAACGTGTTCCAAGTCCATAATAAGGTGGTTTTGGTGAAGCATGCAGGTCTGTGCCGGTCGGTGTGCTGGGACACCATCAGTAATAGCTGCACATCTGCTTCCATCTGGTACCTCTTGATTTTAATGAGCTGGCTGCCCGGGAAGCAGGCTTTCTGGGGGTGGTGCAGCCATGAAAATCAAGTGGAAGGACTGTTAACACCTTTTACTATGCCTTCCATCTCCACTGGATTGGAAGAATAATAAAAAGTAGGGTGAATCTACCTTTGAAGATATTCACCATTGCCTTCTCAGTCTGGACGCCAGAACAGCTTTCTGGGAACCTGGAAGAGCACAAGCACAAATCTTCAGTAGCATGTAAGAACTTTGGATTTTCAGCAAACTGGAAAAGAGCGATAAAAAAGCTGTATTAGCATCCTCGCCCTGCGTGCGCTGGCAGCCAGCTCCAACCCTGTCCTGCGAATCAGATGGGTTTGCTTCAGCGGTAGCTGGACCATGCAGCAGTAAAACAGTAATGCTAGTGATGTAACTGGGAGAAAAATAACATAAAGCCCTGCGTTTTTAGAGTGAGTTGTGATGGTTATGGTCAGCTTTCACAGCAGAATGACCCGGGTTCGTCCCTTCTCATGTAAACCCATGAATCTTTATGGTGTTTGTAAGTCAAACTCAACCACTAGCTGTATACGTTCGCAGTGCTGTAGCTGTGAATGTTGGTCAAGTGGCACTTCAGGGCTTGCTGGCTAAAGCGTGATGGCGAGGTAGAGAATTGAAAGAAGGTGTCTGATTCTGTTTCTGAACTACCACAGCCTTTGTCCAGTGGGATTTGTTTCATTTTTATGTACATTTCTGTGTATGCATTATTCTTGTTTTCTAAATGAGTATGCATGATTATTTGGGGGAACAGGACTACAGGGTGGCAAGGGAGAGACTGGCAGCAAAAGGCAGGCCTTTGGGGAAGCAGGAGCAAGGGACTTGCTTACCCGGCAGGGACTTGTACCAGGAGGTTTAGTGCTGCAGGGAGCGTTTGGCAGGTGCAGGAGAGGCAGCGGTGGGCGCGGAGGTGCGAAGGCAGCAGGCTGAGATGCTGATGCCACCATGGGTGTTCGTTAAGTGAGTGTATCGCTTCTACAGAAGCTAGTTGGGACGCAGAG
>NW_009258552.1:613766-614665 GCF_000687185.1 Egretta garzetta
ATAATATGGGGACACATTTTAGGATGTCAACCCAGTCTCCCTTCCAAAAAAAACCCCTATTAAGCATCTCTAGCAGACAGACTTTTTAATATGGTGATGATGGAGGTAAATTTTGCAGTGTGTTTGTTAGATTTGTTAAGTTTGAGGCTGTGCCTGCCTTATCAGCCTGCTGAAGGGCAGGACCGCTGACTTTCCTGGGCTCTAGGCAGGCAGCAGAACAGAGGGAAGTAAATTAATGGTGTAATATTAAAAATGAAGCAATGCGATCCACGGCTGGCTGTCGTCATTCCTCACTGCTAGTGTCACATCATCTAAACTTGAATTAGGAAAAGACCACTCTATTCTACACTTCTGCAGGAGGGGTAGAGGATTTTTAAATAAACCCCAAACACTTGCCCTATGTGACTGCAGGCTATGGCTGTAAAGATCTTTTGGCTTTCAGTGATCTCTAAACATTGAGCTGGGTACAGGAGTCTGGTATTGCACCACTTGTTCTCAATTCCCAAGGCAACTTCAGTATAAAAGAAACAATTTGCACCCCTATCTTCAAACTGCGGGTAGAACACCAAAGCCCAGAAGATGCACTGGAAGCTGAAGCCTTGTCACTGCTGGGATATAGCATGCTGCAGCTGAATCACATTTTGGAATCACGGAATCGTTTGGGTTGGAAAAGTCCTTTAAGATCACCAAGCCCAACTGTTACCCTAACCCTGCCATCCCACCACTAAACCCTGGCCCTAAGCACCTCGTCTGCCCAGCTTTTAAGTACCCCCAGGGATGGGGACTCGACCCCTTCCCTGGGCAGCCCCTTGCAGTGCTTGACAGCCCTTTTGGGGAAGGAATTTTTCCCAATGTCCAACCTAAACCTGCCCTGGCACAACTTGAGGCCGTTTCCCCTC
>NW_009258552.1:614933-618104 GCF_000687185.1 Egretta garzetta
CCATCTTGGCCACCTGGGCACACTGCTGGCTCCTATTCAGCTGCCTGTCGACCAATACCCCCAGGTCCTTTTCTACCAGGCAGCTTTCCAGCCACTCTTCCCCATGCCTGTAGCGTTGTGTGGGGTTGTTGTGACTCCAGGGCAGGACCCGGCCCTTGGCCTTGTTGAACCTCACACAATTGGCCTCAGAATCAACAGCTTGTGCCAGAACTGGCACCTTTTGAACAAACTTCCAAAAATTACAAGGTTGTAGCTAAGGGGAGCAGTCACCTGAGCAAGCAGGGAGCTGCAGATAACAAATGTGTCCTTTCAGCACGGAATTGGCCAGCTCATGAGTGACAGGAGAACTTAGGGGGTCATAGCTTCATGTGTGAGCCTCAGCCCACAGGCAGCTGTAGGACTCGTGGTCGGGGGTGAAATGCCCTTACCACTGGCAAGGCACCTGGCCAGGCCATGCGTTTCGGGCTTCTTTCAGCATACCTCCGTTAAAATACCGGCCTGATCGATTGAAATGCCGAGCTAGTTCTGTTTACAGCCGTGAGTTTGATCCCAGTGTCGGTACACACCTCATCCATCACTGCGTGAATGTCCATCTGCTTCCCTTTGTTCATAAAATTCAAAGTGACTTGTGGTTTCCTGGCTTTACTAGAGCTGGGATATCCATAGCTCCTTGTGGTGTTTTGAGGACCACTCCAGTACTCGTTGGTTTTGATGTTTCAGTCAGCATCCGCATGCAGGAAGAAATGGGTTGGTTTGGCCTCCGTTGATGTCAAGTCGTCAGAGTTGGTTAAAAGATCATGGTTAAAAAAATGGCTTTGACCCTGACTTCTATCCAGGGGAAGATGCAAGAGCTGAATGTCTTGTTGCCTCTTAAAGTGTGTGCTTTGCTCCCTTAAAGCACGCGACAGAGGTAGAGGAAGCGACCTTAAGTCATTAATATGCATTTGTCACGACATTAACAGGTTTTAATAAGGATGTGTAATGGCTGGTTTTGGAGCATGATGCAGTTTCATTCCCAGTTGCACGTGCATAGCCTTAAATACAGCTGCTGCTTTCCTGGGTAATTTAGCTGAGAACAGAAACGTCAGGGAGCACAAATTAGGTAGAGGTGGATTCCTCAGCATTTAAGAAGAACTGAAAATAAGCTTTTTCAAGTTAGAATTTCTAAATAGGACCACTTGCTAAAACGTCACCTTACGTTTTCAATGCGACCATCTAAATCTATTGCTTGTATAAGAAAGTATTTGCTTCGGTTAGGTACGTTTACAGGCATCGTTGCCATCCACTCACAGTTGGCTCGTTGGTGGAAACATTGTTTTGAGGATGTTAAACCATGGGTCTAATAAGAGGTTAAAGAAGCCTTCAGGACTTAAACATACATCCTCAATTCCTCTGTTTATTGTTCTTTGGTTTCTGCTGTGTATTTTTACACATTAATGATGTTAAATTCATTATACCAAAGCGACTGTTTCTCTTAGTTCGGTGCTTGCCATCAGATTTGTTTCAGATGAGAACTGGAGACAGTGAGGTGAAGAAGAATATCGGGTATTTTTGTATTTTTCTAAAACTTGTTCTGGAGCACGGGTTAATGCCCCAAAGCAGTAAATCCCACAGTGACGTTGCCCTTTTTATTTTTAATTGAGAAAAGATACTAAAACCAGAAACACAGAGTAAGCATTCCACGCAGTCTTAGACACAGATTCATTTTTTTCCGTTGAAATTTCACCTTCATAGCAATTTTATCCATTTAATGTGAAATATCAAATTAACAGGAGATGCCTGGACCTTCTTATGCCATGAACAGATGCTGGCTTGGTGAGAACCATGGCAGGGAGTTGTGAATTCTGTGAAACAATGAACATAACACGATGCTGTGAACTCCATCTGCAGAGCGAGCGGGCGGGCAGCGTTTTGGATAATGGTTGTTTCCGTGGCATCGTGCGTGGTGGGGCGAATAATTTGGGAAGCTCCGCCACCCCAGGGTTTAGGAAGGAGAGCCCTCTCTGTCCCTTGTGTGCCAAAACTGAATAGTGGAAGTGGATGCTGATAGAATTTTAGCGAAATAGCTGGAATTAGTTCCCAGGTGGTTGCCCACTGTGGAAAATCTCTATCTTCGCTACCCATAGTTCAGTGAGGCCAAATGACCCAGCACAAGCAACTTCTTACAGAAATGTGTGGTAGAATTTTTAAAACCTGTTATGGGGATGGCCATAAGAACCTGGGGGGTTTTTTTGTGAGATTTGGCTTTTTTGCAAGATTTGGGGGGTGGGGGGTTGCAAGATTTTGGGGTGGTTTTACCCCTTTTGGACAAGGGGTAATGGTTTTAAACTAAAACAGGGTAGGTTTAGACTAGATATAAGGAAGAAATTCTTTACAATGAGGGTGGTAAAACACTAGAATGCGTTGCCCAGAGAGGTGGTGGAGGGCCCCATCCCTGGAAACATTCAAGGCCAGGTTGGAGGGGGCTGTGAGCAACCTGATCTAGTTAGCGGTGTCCCTGCTCCTGCAGGGGGGTTGGACTGGGTGACCTCTAGGTGTCCCTTCCAACCCAAAACATTCTATGATTCTATGATTAATGATTTTGTTTAATTCTGCATTTAGTTTAATTTATTAACTTTTATGCACAAGACAGAGCATAAAAGAAACTTGAGGTACTTTGGACATTTGACCTTTTCCATGGCTGTTTGTCTGGCGTTCGGTCCTCTCCTGTTTGGCGCCGCTTCCCGCCTCCTTAAATAGTAAGGTTATGTTCAGACAGCTTTCCCCGCCTCCCCGTATCAACCTTTGCTATTAATTACCATTTTTTTTGTCTTTAAGAAAGAAAAAACAAACAAAAAAAAGGAAAAAACTAAAACAAGAAGCCCCAGGCTCCAAGGACGCTGTGCACCCCTGAGCTCCCCCCGGGCTGGCAGCCTGCTGGCCGGTGCCCTATGCAGGACGGGTGGGGAAAGAAGAGCTGAATAGCGACGCTTTTTCTATTTTTCTTTTTGTAGGTTAATTCGGTAAGAACGGGAGTGGGGAAAAAGGGCATTGTTCCGGTGTCTTGCCCCATGCCCGCTGCATTAGCTCCTGGAGCTTCACCGTCCCTGCCAGTGCCTATGCCAGGGCCTGCCCTCCCTGGCACAGTGACACCTTATGTGATGCCTCTTTGTCAGTACGGAGGAGTTTTCC
>NW_009258552.1:618587-619275 GCF_000687185.1 Egretta garzetta
TGAATTTCAGCGTTTCAGTTCCAGCTGGAAAGAGATGTAAAATTACTCGGAAGGTGTCTTTTATTTACAAACTGCTGGTGAGTTGAAGTTCTTTTCATTTGCAAAGATACTGACAGTTTACAGTCAACGCTCTTCATCAGCTTCATTCTGCTGTAAATGCTTTTGTTTTAATTCATGGGTTGAGTTTTCATTTCTGAATCTTTAAAAAGAAAACAAAAAAAAAAACAAAAAAAAAAATTGTGAGGTGAGGTTTGTTTGAGATGCTGATCAAAAAATTGTTTGTGTTTGTACAAGGAGTAGTGATGTGCACATTTTAAAATAGGAGCATTTACAGAGTGATCCGAGTAAGCTGTATATAAGGACAGGTAATAGCTTCGGGCAGTGCAATTCGTTCTCTTCCCCAGTCTTTGGTGAAGTTGTTGCAGACAGCAACTAACAGGCAGGCAAACGCTGTTTTCTTCTGGATCAGCAGCGAATTGGATTACAATTTTCTTTCCCCTACTGGGCTTTCCCCGTATCAACCTTTGCTATTAATTACCATTTTTTTTGTCTTTAAGAAAGAAAAAACAAACAAAAAAAAGGAAAAAACTAAAACAAGAAGCCCCAGGCTCCAAGGACGCTGTGCACCCCTGAGCTCCCCCCGGGCTGGCAGCCTGCTGGCCGGTGCCCTATGCCGGACGGGGGGGGG
>NW_009258552.1:619598-629938 GCF_000687185.1 Egretta garzetta
CTGCAGCGCCCCGCTGCCGAGCCGCCAGGCCCCCGCCTGCGGATGACATAGCCCGGTTGCCTCGCCACCGCGCCAAGGGGTTCAGCGTGGGCACGTGGAGTGTTTGGTCTGTAGATGCCGTATGCGTTGGACGAGGTGGGGGCCCGGGTCAGGCCCGCTAGCACACACAGCCATACACCGCATCCAGCAATCACTGTGAAACAGTTTCACAAGAGGTAGTGCGTTTGTTCTGGCAATATTTGCTTGGTATTTCATTGCTGAAGACACTTTATTCTGTTGTGTTCTGATGTTTTACACTTGCGATCCTTAAAGTCAATGTACTTGAACTGATGACTAGAAAATTGTACTAACCCCTGCAGGAGTACAGTGCCTTGAATTTCAGCTTTTCAGTTCCAGCTGGAAAGAGATGTAAAATTACTCGGAAGGTGTCTTTTATTTACAAACTGCTGGTGAGTTGAAGTTCTTTTCATTTGCAAAGATACTGACAGTTTACAGTCAACGCTCTTCATCAGCTTCATTCTGCTGTAAATGCTTTTGTTTTAATTCATGGGTTGAGTTTTCATTTCTGAATCTTTAAAAAGAAAACAAAAAAAAAAACAAAAAAAAAAATTGTGAGGTGAGGTTTGTTTGAGATGCTGATCAAAAAATTGTTTGTGTTTGTACAAGGAGTAGTGATGTGCACATTTTAAAATAGGAGCATTTACAGAGTGATCCGAGTAAGCTGTATATAAGGACAGGTAATAGCTTCGGGCAGTGCAATTCGTTCTCTTCCCCAGTCTTTGGTGAAGTTGTTGCAGACAGCAACTAACAGGCAGGCAAACGCTGTTTTCTTCTGGATCAGCAGCGAATTGGATTACAATTTTCTTTCCCCTACTGGGCTTTTATAATTTAGTTAAATTGCAAATTTGTGCATGTTTCATAAGTGAAAAAAATGTAACTGAAGCCTTGACTGTAGGAGAACGCGTCTCCGGGTCGCTGTAAGAACCGTGTAAGTACAGCGCTTGGGTGTGCTCTGGCTTCGGTCTGCCCGCCGCGGTTAAGAGCGCTGTTTTGCCACTGACCTGCTCGCAGTACGCACGCTAAACCAGAATAAAAATGTGAAGCTGTTCTTTTTTCATATCTGATACTTCAGGCTTGGAGTCTCACCACCTTTTGTTTGGAAATTTGGGGGTTTATACGTATTCTTTTTTTTTTTTTTAGTTCTGATTAAGTTTGCACTCTAGGTGGCATGGACACCTCTCTCCCGTTTGCAAGTTGCTTTTTGCCCATTTTACTGTGCGTAGAGTCTCCATCTGCACCACTCGGTCTAAAGGCACAAGGTAACCACTAAAACTGGTTTGCTGATGGTAAGTCTCTTGTCGCCGGAAGGCGCGAAGGGGGTGCGCTCAGGCCCAGGCCACGAAGCGCGCGGTCACGCCCCAAGGCACGTTGTGCTGCCTCTGCTGTGATGACGTTTTGTACTGTCCGCTGAGGGGCAGAGGCGTCTTGTGCTGCCAAGCCGTGGGTTGTATAGTTCTATTGTCCTTCGAGCATTATATCTGTCTAAATTATTTTGTTTGTACCCTTTGAATATATTATTCCATCAATTCAGTTAGAATTGAATTTTATAGACAATTATGCAGAGTCTTCTGCCTGGGCGAAATACTTACTGTAGTAAGAGATTTCTGTTCTCTGTAACATGTATCTTTAATTTGTTTGGGTTTTTTAGATTCATGTCTGTATGCTTCATGAGCAAACATGGAAAATATGTTCTCACACCACTTCTCCTTCGGCTTGCACTGAACCTTACAGTTTATGTCGCTATTGCCTGTTGTATAGTCCGTCCCTTGTATACTGACAAAGTCAGTGGCACTAAAAACCCCGAGAAATTGTATAGATTAAAAAGAAGAAAAATAAACATTTTGTGCTTGAAAATTGTGTGAAAAACCCAGTGTTTTTCTAAACCACAGAACTGTGTCCATCTCCAGCTCTTCCGGGTAACTCTACGTTTGCTTTCCAGCCTCTGGTCCCTTGACTTGTGTAGAAGGAGCAGATGCGATGCCTCCGCTGTTGCCCAGGTTCTGCCCATAACGGAGACGTCCCACCTCTCGTAGAGCTGAACCAGTGCTCCAGGAGTCACATAGGGCCTCCTCGCAGATTACATTGCTTGAAGTCCCCTGCCCACTGCAGTATTTCTGGCGTTACACTGCAGCAAAGTGGACCAGACTGGAATGTTGCATGGGTGCCTTTAAGCAGGCGGTATCTTCGGTATGGCTGCAGGGGATGCTAGAGCCTGGTAGGTGGTGAAAGAGGCAGGGGGACAATGTCTCTCTCTGCTGGGGAAGCCCTTTTAACTTGATCCTGGCATCATTTAAACGTGAGGATGCGAAGATAAGGAATTCAGCCCCGATGCAAGCACCCTCCGTGGCAGTCGCCGTCGTTGGCGTCGTCCGCAGGAGAACTTAGGAAAGGACGCGCAGGAAGAGGTTTGATACTTCTGCTTCTGTGTTCCTCTGCAGCCGAACCGTGTGGCTTCGCTGTTATGCGCTGCGTGCGTTGGAAAGCCTGCGATCTGTGTCCCCCTCTCCCCGGCCGGCAGCTGCGTTGCATGCGCTGTGCGCCCAGGCGGAGATGGCAACGGGCAGGGGCACAGCCTGCGTGAGCCAGACTTACGTGCAGCTTCCGAGTTTCCAGTGGGTGTGTTCCAAACTTTTGCATCTTTGACTGGTATGGGGGCTGCTTAATGGCTCAGAGGTTGATATTTGCATTTCACTATTCATTATTTTCATTTTCTGATAGCCGTCTTGGCTGCAATTCCCCTGACTGTTAACTTCAAGATGAGGGTTGTTACCCTTCATCATGCCGATGGTGTCAAAGGATGCTTTGAGCCCCAGTGGCAATTAAGGTGAGAGGAAATACATGGGACTTCTTGAGCAAAAGGTGAGCAAAGGAGTGAGAGGGACCCGAGGGGTCCGTGCTGCACCATCAGAGGTGGGGGGTCTGTACCCGAAAAGATGTTCTCTGGCAGATCCCAGAACTGACCTCATTTTATCCCTGACTCTGAATATTGCTTTGATGTGCGGCGAACAGGGTTCAAACCCACCGGGTGGAATGCCCCACCTCACAGTGGCAGGCCTGCAGCTGTGTCCCATGGCTCTGCCATCTCCCAACGTTCCCAGAGCCACCCTGCAAGGATGTGTGAGACGGCCATACGGATCCTCAGCTTGAGATACAAAGTTGTCAATGGAGGAATTTGCAGATCCCCCAATTTTCAATCTTTTGGAAGTTATAGAAACTTAACACAAATATTGAAAGAATATTTTAAACTGCCTGATCATGCACCCAGCAGTTCAGAAATGCCAGATTAAGTTTGCCCGTATGCTGTTAATTTGGCTTTCCAATTGCCATACATCATGATGGATTCTCTAAATGCGTAATCGCACCTTGTTTTCCCACAGCATCCCCGGCTGGCTCGGAACGGGGCTGTGCAGGGAGGAGAGCTGCCGCCGCTGGCGCTGCTTGTCTGCCGCGGGGATGCACAGCGGTGAGCAGGGGACAGCAGGGAGAGGCGTTTGGGTGCTTTAAGGCTCTTCTGCAAATCCTGATTCAACCTCCCTGACACAGATTTCATTCAAAAGAAAATGATATAAACTTGTCCCTTGCAGCTTCTTTGCATGTTTAACTGGTCCACAGTCTTAAAGAGGAAATAGCACTGAACTATCGCTTTACACCTATCTCCAAAGTGATCCTTTTTTGCTGTCTGCTGTATAACTTCCTTACTTTTCTCTGAAATATTTGACATTGGCTGGTGTCAAAGACGAGACGAGGGATGGAATGGGCCAAGTGGGGCAGTCTCTTTGCTCCTACAGAGACATTTGCATTTGGGAATGGAGCTCTCTGGTGCTACATGGCAGTATTTCCAAAATGAACTTCATAATCAGGTTGCAGGTTTTGCGATTTGGTATTTGTGGAAGGAAACCCCTAATACCCCTGAATAGGTCAGCAGTTTAATTTGGCTTTGTCAACAGTTGCTCTTTCCCATCAGGCGTTTTTGTCTTTTTTTGTGGCCCTGGTGCACTATTTTCAATTCCGAGAACGGTCAGCATTTTTCCAAACAAGCCCCATGGACTTAGCGCTTGGTGGGTCCGTGTTGGTTCTGTTCAGTTAGCGCATGTTTGAGTAGGAAGAAGATCTGTCCTCCTCCATATGTTGGATGTTGGCTTTGGAGAGCTGTAACCAGAATTCTCTCTGCTGAAATGATTTGAGCTCAGCGTTGCTTTCCCTGTGTCGTCGTTCGTGTCCCCCCCCAAATTAAGCAAAGGGTTCAAGTCATTTTGGGTCAGACTGATGGCTCAGGTGTTAGCTAATATGGCAAAACCCCACCTGGTTTTCTGCCTTGCTGCCAACCAGGCCCCACTGGAGTTTTCAGCAGATGCTGATGAAGGCATTGACTTGGAGACATACGAAATAGTTCATGGCTGCGTTTAATACCTTATCGAGGTTTCCTTGCATTCTCTCGTTTCTCGTCTGTCCTCAGTCCCCAATTGCTGGCGATGTTTGTGCAGAAGGACAGCAGTGCCAGGGTGGCGCATGGCTGTGGAACGTGGGCAAGGTCTCTCTGCAGAGCGTACGAGCAGGGAGTTCATGCCCTCTTCATTGTCACAGGTGGATAAATATCTTGCTACATGATGGAATTTATGAAACAGCACAACCATAATCGCCTGGAATTTCTTGCTATGGTTGCTTATTAGTGATTAGATCCTTGAGGAGCATTGCTTTGATCTGTGGTGCTGGGCTGCAGCTGGCCAGTGCTCAGGCAGGCCGAGCTTCGGTGGGGTGTTTGTGCGAGCTCTCTGGTCTGTTGATCCTTGTGTGTGCCTGCAGAAAGAACCTGGTGAATACAGTTACTTCCCTTGCTGTGTACCCCTGAAACGAAGCGTTCAGATGGGAATTGCACTGTGATTTACCCGTGTCGGTGGCGTTCAGCTGGGGCCGTGCTGGCTTTTTCAGGCAGGTCTGTTTGTGGAGCATCCCTGCCGGCGCAGCAGGAAGGTGATGTTCCAGCCCTGACCACGCCGGCTCTTTTATTAATGCAGATGAGCTCCAGAAGTGCAACATAATGAAATGGATTTTAGGAGCTATCGGGTTACAAATTCTGCACAATGAGAAAATTTGTTGCTTGGAGGACTGTGGATGTCCTGCGATGCTGACGTTAGCTGTGTTGGTAAATAGGTTGCTTGTAACTGATGCATCTGCAAGTCAGGCCTGTACCAGCGGGCAGCAACTTCAGTAGATTATGTGGTGCTTTCTGCTGCTTTTTTCAGAGCGATAGTTGCGGTGTTCTATCAAGATTGCTGCTATGTATGTGCTCAGATCTATGTTTGACTTAAAACTTCTCCCTTGAAATAACTTTCACATTAAAAGTTTAGAGGCTGCATAAATTCAAGCTCTCAGCCCTACATGCAAAGCCTCATTAAGGGTTAGGTTTTGCTTGATAAGCGTGGAGCAGCTACGCGGAGCAGATGACCTACCATTCTGGTAAAGGATCCAGTGTAACGGGGAGTTCTTGTGGCAAGTTCTTGGTTGTTCAAAGTCTGGCAAGCAAGGGAAGCTTGAATTAATTTCTTTTGATGTAGTGCCACAGGGTGGATTCCTGGCAGGTATTTAGTGTGTTGTACTCGCACATTAACAAGGCAGCAGGAAAAAATAGGATTTTCTTGTTTTTTCCTGAGAAAAAAAGCAGATCCCCATACTTTGCTTTTTATTATTGAGGCATCCCTGAGTGCAGCTACAGCACCATTGCACTCGAGGAGCTTTAAGTGACCAGAGGGCATGGTGAGAGCCTCTTAAGCCGCAATCTGGGGACATTTTGTGTCTATGATAGAAACATTTTGGTTGGGAAAGCCCTTTAAGCTCACCAAGCCCAACTGTTACCCTAACCCTGCCATGCCACCACTAAACCCTGGCCCTAAGCACCTCGTCTGCCCAGCTTTTAAGTACCCCCAGGGATGGGGACTTGACCCCTTCCCTGGGCAGCCCCTTGCAGTGCTTGACAGCCCTTTTGGGGAAGGAATTTTTCCCAGTGTCCAACCTAAACCTGCCCTGGCACAACTTGAGGCCGTTTCCCCTCATCCCATCGCCCGTTCCCTGGGAGCAAAGCCCGACACACCCCCCCAGCTCCCCACTCCTGTCAGGCAGTTGTAGGGAGCAATAAGGGCTCCCCTCAGCCTCCTCTTCTCCACGCTGAACACCTCCAGGGCCCCCAGACGCTCCCCAGCAGCCTTGGGCTCCAGACCCCTCCCCAGCTCCATTGCCCTTCTCTGGACATGCTCCAGCACCTCAGTGTCCTAACACTCGAGGGGCAGCCTCACCAGTGCCCAGGACAGGGGCATGGTCACTGCCCTGCTCCTGCTGGCCACACCATTCCTGATACAAGCCAGGATGCTATCCTGTTTTTTCTGAGATATACAGGGCTTTGACACCTTTTAAAAACCTAGGAAATGTAAAAAGAAATAACCAGTTGCCAGTGTTTCTCTGAAAAAAGTGTTCTTCAGATCTGACATAATATACCCAAAAAAAGAATTTACTTGTGTGTTGGTTTTTGTTTCATTACTTTGCAAATAAGGTAAAAACTTCCTCAGCCCTCAGGTTTTGTTTGGCAGGTTCAGTAGGCCATGTCTAAGGTCGTTCCCACTGTCAGCAGCTACAGATTCAGCAATCACCATCTTTTTCCCATAGCTCTCCACAGCACCCAGAAAATTTGGAGTATAACTGAGTTTGCTGGTCTCTTCAGTGTTGTTGCCCTTCCAGTCTTTGAAAGTTCCAATGGACTTCAGGGGGTCAAGAGGTTGTCCCTGGGCTGCAGGCTAAGCATTGCACGGGGTTGTATGACAAGCTGGAGAGTGTGCTCTGGTTCTGGTGCCGTGTAACCAGGGTCAGGCCCACTGCCCTCATAAGGCTTTTCCCCGTTACCTGGAGGGAGCTAATTTTGTCCTATTTTGTTTTCCTGGATGGCCTTCTGTGCCAAATGCTGGTTATCAATAGGGAACAGATGTTAAGAATGGTGGTGGCTTCAGGTGGATCTGCAGAACTGATACCGGCCAGAAGCTTGGGGTGGAATTGCGATCAAGACGTGGTTTTGCATCCTGTAAAAGCGATTCTTCCTACGAGCAGGCAGAGCCAGAAATATGGGCGAGAGAAAACTGGGACCGCATTTAATAAAAACAAAGCCTAACCTGTGGAGATGCCCCAGGAGCTCTGCCATGCACAGACGAAGTCTCTTTGCACAGCGTGTTTGTCCCTGATGTCCCTTGCCCTCCCTGCTGTTCTAAAAGCCTCACTGCAGTTTTTGCTGAAGGCGTCTGGCAAACCGTGTGCTATATCAAACTCCTCCACGCTTGCAGGTCCCACGCTAGCAGTGTGCATGTTCCTGTGCCGTGGAGCGAAGGCTTTGGCGCATGTCACCGTGAGCGTGGTGGCTGACGTGTGCCAGTGGGGCATGCGCTGCGGGATGCGGGGGACAGCTGGTGGCACCCTGTGTTGCTGCTGCTTCAGCCTCGTTGCCTGTTATCCTGGTTCTGTCCTTTCAAGCCCTCGGCATCCCTGGACCCTTTT
This sequence comes from Egretta garzetta, assembly GCF_000687185.1. Taxonomy (NCBI): domain Eukaryota; kingdom Metazoa; phylum Chordata; class Aves; order Pelecaniformes; family Ardeidae; genus Egretta; species Egretta garzetta. The sequence continues at coordinate 627,192 of NW_009258552.1, forward strand.
GTGCCTGGCCGGCCTCGCCCTGCAGTCTGGGGAGGGTGGTGAAGGCTGGCAGATCCCATCCCCGCCTTGCGTTCTGCTGGCGTGGAGTGCGGCATCCCTGCTTCCCAGGTGGGAGGAGGATCCTAGGCTTGGCTCCATTGCGGTTGGAAAAGAGGCGAGCTTGGGCCGTGCTGCCGAGCCCGCAGGTGCGGGAGAGCCGGTGCCCGGGGCTCGCCCCAGCAGCCCTGCCACCCCTGCAGCAGCCACCGGTGGCACACAGTGCCGCATCCCCCTTCCCTCCTTCCTCAGCGACAGAGTCCCATAAACTCAGACAAACGCGGGGCGTCCTTGCTGACTTCCTCCATTTCTGCCTGCAAGGAGGCCAGCTCTTCCCCAAGGGGTCGGGACTCCGGTCTGAGTGACCCCACAAGGTGCTTGGCTTCTGCCGCCAACGTAAATCTGTTGACGCTTCTAAGCTGTCAGTAGGACACGGGTGATGCTTTAATGGGGGATTTCGGTTTCTGTCTCCCTGTGGTACCAGACACGTGCGCAGCAGCTGCCGCGCTCTGGCAGAAGCATCTTCCACGTACTCTGAGTCCATGACCTCACGTGGCCCTTTCGGGGTTTTGTGTGGGTTTTCCTATATGTGAAATCCATCTATGGATATTTTTTTTTTTTTAGATTCTGAAAATGAGATCGTCAGCGACTGACACATGGCCCCCGCAGCTACAGTGCCAAGCGCGAGGCCCTGCCGCAGCTAAGGAGGAGGAAGAGGAAGATGGGAAGTGATTTATCATGTGTGAGAAATTCTGTGCTGTTCTGGTCCATTCGACACAATTTTGTAACTTCTTTCTAATCATTTTTTATTTATAGTTGGAAAAATACAAAAATGTTATGCAAAAAAAATAAAGGAGAATTATTTTGGGGGAAAAGGATTTTGTTCCAAATTGTTCCCTTCTGTTGTGAGCCAGGTTCCCATGAGCAGTGGCTGGAGAAGAGGGAGGAGGAGGCACTCCTTCAACTACTTTTTGTTTCACACGGTTAATTGTAATGGAAGTAATTTCCCAAAAGATAAGCCAGGCACATGTGTTCTGATCCTTGTACAAGGAAGATAAGTTCCAACTGCATTTAAATTTCTCACAGTTCTTTTGTAAAGATAATGCTCTATTTTAAATCCGCTTAAATCAAGTAAAGAAACCTACAGAGACTTCACCAGAGAGTAAGTCTGTGCTTGTCACTTCCCTTTTTACCTCTTTCTTTTTCTTATAGACTGGCCGCCTTTTCTTGCCAGAGTTAAATACAGCTCTCAAGTCACTTCTGATTTTAAATGTAAGACTAAAATCCTTCTACAGACTAGTTGGTAATTGGAGCAATTTTTAAAAGACTTTAAAGTGCCTTCAACAAGCTAAACGATGTCATGGGAGATTTCTTTTTCCGAAGTCCCTGACAATGGGTTTCAGCTGTCCCCCGGGTCGAGGTGATGTGCGAAGTAGGTTGTAGCAATAATCTCATGAGTAATCCATTACTACGAAGGACTACGCAGTTTTTCTTCAGACAGATGGGGTTGAGCGCTGTTCCTAAGGAGTGGGAAGGAGGGCTACTCTCACTGACACGGTCGGGCCCCAAACTCTTCTGACTCTCTACTGCTGTGCTGTGCACCCAAGGACCTTGGTTGCTTCCCTCTTAGGCTGTTCCAGACCATGATGTTCTGACCTTCTCACTCTTTTTTTTCTTTTTTCATACCAGAGAAACGGGAATTTCTATTTGCCCGTGAGCCTTTCCGTACCGTCCTTTCTCGCAGCTGGAGCCTGGCATATTGTTTCGCTGTTGTGTGCCATGTCTGTCTCTTCCAAACCTCAGTTCTAAATAATAAATCTTATTTTGATGCCGTTGTTCCCTATTTCCTTTCCACCCTGGCTCCTCTTGCCTTTCAGCAAGGGTGATGAGGGCGCAGGTGGATTCAGATACAGCGCTGCAGCTCAAGAGCCCTGAAGCACAGAGCCCTTCAAACACTTTGTGAATTCAGAGTTTCTGCAGTAGATATATTTGTGTTAGCTTCGTGCTTCCCTGGGGTGCCTCCTGGCCTGTCCCTGTCTAAGGAACGGGGACGATAAGAGATGAGTGGTAAAGGCTGCCACTAAACTGTTGCTTCCTTCGGGCTTTTCTGCTTGTAGGAGGGACCAGATCTGCTTCCCTTTCTAACGGGTAGGAGATGTGGGGTCCAACCAAGCGCTACACCTTTCGCTTTCTATTTTGGTTGCTGTCCTATTTCCCTTGCCTGTGAACATACCTCCCTTGCCCGCCGGTCCCGCACGCTGCCACCGGCACGCGGGGTACAGGGGACAAGGGTGCCATGTCCCTGACGTGCTTCTCCAGGGGGAGTCACCATTCCAGTGATCATGGCAACAACACACAGTGCCCTCACCTGAGGTTTTTTTATTCCCTGAATGTTTAAAAGGCCGCTTTGTCCGGGAGATCCTGTGCTGGGTCTCCTGGGGTCTGGGTCGTCTTCAGCGTGGGCAGCCTTCATCAATTTTTATACCTGAGGCTGGGCTCTTCCATGGCCCCAGCTATGGCTGCAGGAAGCCAGGGGGCCTCCATCTCCAGATAAGCAGTTTGAAAATAGTCTATTAATATTCAGATTAAATATAAAGATTAGTATTGGGATGAAAGACATCCACAAGTCTATGGGGCCGGATGGGATCCACCCATGAGCGCTGAAGGAGCTGGCAGAGGAGCTGGCCAAGCCACTCTCTGTCCTTTATCAG
>NW_009258552.1:631105-645735 GCF_000687185.1 Egretta garzetta
CAGACGATAGGACGAGGGGAAATGGTCTGAAGCTGCGCCAGGGCAGGTTTAGGCTAGACATTAGGAAAAACTTCTTCACCAAAAGGGTTGTCAGGCTCTGGAATGGGCTGCCCAGGGAGGTGGTCGAGTCCTCATCCCTGGAGGTATTTAAACGAAGGATAGCTGAGGTGCTTAGGGACGTGGTTTAGTGGTGGGATGTCAGGGTTAGGTTAACGGTTGGACTCGATGATCAAGAAGGTCTTTTCCAATCGAAGTGATTCTATGATTCTATGATTCTATGAAAGATCAGGAGCTGAAGTTGTGGCAAACCCTGCATAGCGGTTGCTCCCCACCTCTGCCAAGCCCACCTAGCTTCAGATAATCTCTTCTGCAAAAAGCTGCTGTTTTGGGGCGTAGCCCCTGTATTTACTGCTTGCATTGCAGATTGAAATGAAAGCCCTAAGAGGTGCTAAAGGTCCTTGAGCTCCTTCTGTATGAACCAAAGACTGGGATCCTCTGCTGAGGAAGAAGCTGGGCTTTGGTGGTTTTCCTCCCTACCTGCTGTCTCCAGTTTCTGTCTTCCTTGCAAAGCAATAACAAACATTCTCCTCTCAATGTGATGCCAAGGTAACATTATGGTTTAGATTTTAATCAAAAATATTTTTTGCTGGCCATAATCAAAAGCCCAAGCAGGCGAGTATGACCATTTAACATGGCATGTCAGAGTGAAAAGGAGGAATACGAAGACCTGAGCTTTAACTTTGCAAGCAGCCCCTGACTTTTCCTGCAACAGAGTCACTTGGGTTTGACCCTTGGGCTGTTGAATTGCTTTCAGCCTCCTTTTTTTTGGCACATGCGCTGATTTCTTTGCTGAGTTGCTGAGATGGGTTAGCTGTGTGTGTCCTGTACCTGCCGGCAGACTCGGCAGCGCTGAGCAAGGGACACCTACAGCAGCTCTCTTCATTGCACCCATGAGTATTTCAAGGCATTGGTGATGTATCCAGCTCCATCAGCTCCATCTGTCCGCTTGGAGCTGCCAGCAGTCTCGATCTCTCCTGAACATTTCATATATATCTGATGAAATGATGAACCCTGTGCTGAAGCTGTTGTGGTGTTCCTGGACAGTATCGCTTAAAGCATCTCCGCGGAGCTCCCCCGTTGCAGGGCTGCCATTGCCTTTGCTGCTCGAGTTCACAGGAAGCCCGGCGGGATTCTCTGCCAATGCCGCTGCCTCTCAGGAGACCTCTGACTAATGCTGATCCCTGAAAAACATTCTCCCATGCTACCTGTGAGTCACCGCTCTTCATGTGGGCCTGTACCACCTCCTGAAAAAACACCCCTTTAAAAAAAATAACCCTGCCGGTTTGGGTGCTAGGTGCTATGAAAAGAGTCTGGCACATTTGGGCTGACCATCAGCATGCCTGTAAGAATGGGACCCCTTGGGTTTGGCTGGTTATCCAAAATTTACTTTGAATACAAACCAAGTGTTTAAGGAAAAAAATAAACAGTTTATTGCAATCTAGCTGTTGACAGCAGAGCTACGAGGTTTCAAGAGAGTTGTACAAGGCCAAGATAAAAAACAACTTGTCTTTAGCTGAATTGTAGACCAACTCCTAGAGGTCATTCTCCCAATTTCTTCCGTCCCAAGAAGTGGATGTAAAGCAACTGAAGTCTTGGGATAACCTTCAGTAAAGATTTTCTGGGTTATTGGTAGGGCATATCTTTGTACATTCAAACTCTCCTTGAGGATGTCCCCAGAGATGGGCCTTGGCTTGGAGCTTTCCTGTGCTCTCTCAATCAGCATGTAATCCTCCAGGAAAAACAGTTTATCGGCTGCCCCTCAGGCTTCTGCAGCAGCTAGAGTTGTCCCTTGTTAGGAAAGCCTGTGTAAGGGTGCCAACAGGCAGCCCCACCGCTGTGCAAGCTTCGTTACAACTACGCTGAATGTGATGCTTTCCCAGCTCTTAGCTGAGACAAAACAATGGCTCCCAAACCCCACTGAGAACCCAGCTTTGGGTGCTGAATGGCTGAAGAACCGAGGCATCCCCAAAACTACCCTAGTAGGTACGTTGGGATAACAGCTTCTATGCTCTGACGAAGGAATCCAGAAGAATGATGAGGCAGATCTGTCAGATCCTTCTGAGTTCTACTCAAAATGCTGAGTAAGTACCAACACGTTCCTCAGTTGCAGTGTTTAGGGGAGAGAGTGGCTTGGGCTGTAGCTTGTCTCCACTTGGACACGCTGAGCACAATGCTGGTACTAACACGGCACTGGGCAAAGTAAGGCGAGACTTTAAGCCTGTGTGCGATCCAAATTCTGATCCGCTCAACAGATCCTAAATGGCGCTGCCATGTGTTGTCCTAAAAGCAGGGGGGCTGTGGGTCTGGGGCCAGCAGCATGGCTTTAGTGGGCCCCGGTGAGTGGGCAGAGGTGTGTCTCCATCGTGGGTGGGCCGGTTGCACCGGAGCAGAAGCCTACAGGCAGCCAGGAGAGCGAAGCTGCCCTTTGTGGTTCGTGCGCTTTTCTAAAACGGCCGAATAACCAGAGTTCAGGAAACAGGCTTGAGTTTCTTGAACTTATTTCCATGCTCCTGGGCTACGTTTGTCCATTAAAGCCCTCCATGCCCAGTCTGCTAGCACAACCCAAAGCCACGTGCCAAGGGGGACCTTGGGCATGTGCGTGGGAAAATGGGGGCTTTGAGAGCGGGAGGAGCAAGCAGGGCAGCTCTCAGCATGCGGAAGGACAAAGCAGCCCCTGCCAGGGCTGACCTTGCTGCTTTGTGGGAGGGCGTCCTCCCTCCAGGCCCTGGCTTGTCACGCTGGCGTTGCACCCCGGGCATTCTGCTGGAGAGCAGGGGCGCAGATGCTGGGGTCCCTGGCAGCCGCCGAAGAGAAGAATGGGGGAAATTACAGGGGAAGAACAGGGGCGCCGTGGGCTCTGTTGGGCAAGGACTATTACAAAGAGCATTAAAGTTTATGGAAGAATTCTGGCTTTTTTCCCCTGGAACAAGGGAGTTCTTGTTATTATTGAAGCAATAAGTAAAAGCGCTTAGTATATTGGAGCAGCTGGGAGTTTTTCGGAAAGACAGATGTTTTAATTTGACAAAAAAATATTTTTGTGGCATCAAAAGGAAGCAATTGCAAATGTTAAAAAAGCAGCTTAGTTTCCTGCAACACGGGCTCCTGAAGCAGCCAAGTGGTTTAGTAACTACTGATTTTGGGGGGAGGGAACCCTGAAAAGGTTTCCACCCCCCCCCCTCCCCCAAATTTGTACAGTTTCTGTGAGGCTTAAGAGCATTTTTAAATGGTTTATTTTCTGTCTTCAGTTTCTTCGTGCTTTAGTGCTCGGAGCGGGAGGATTTCTGGAAAGAAAAGGAGGAATAAGTTTGGTGAGGCAGTGATTTGATGCTGGGGGCATTTGAGGCCATTAGATGTTTAACGAGGATTCCAGGGGCTGCTAACATAGTCATGGAAATTGGGAGTCAGTTAAAAATGTCAAACATAGCAAAAATAATTCTCAAACATTTGCTAACTGCAGGTGGGGGCTGGGCTGGCCAAGGCTGTTGGGTTCACCAGTTGGCTGCCAGCAGCAGTCGATGTGGGGAGCGCTTTGAGGAGGAGATGCGCATGGGGACTTCGTAGGACTCCGCAGCCTTAAACGTTACGTTCAGGGGTTACTTTGGAGGGTACCTGGTTTTGTGGTCCTTTTTACATCAAAGTGTGTTTTTTTAAAAAAAAAAAAAACATAAATTAGAGTCACCGAAGCTCAGTGTTGCTGCGCCTGCCTATTGGTGGCAGAATGAACCTTGAGTTTCATGTCCAATGCTGTCCTGTGATGCTGGGGGGAGAGGGGACAGGAGAAGGTGGCTGGGAAGAAGACAAACTTCTCCTGATGCCTCCGCCTCGGTCAGACAGTCCCTGCGGTTTTGTTCTCGCTGGTGCGAAGGGGCAAACAACCTAAAAATTACTGGCAGCCTTGCATTTGCACTTGCAGTAGGATTCCAGGAACGTGTTTCTAGATGTTTTTTTTTCCCCGATGAATGTTCACCGCTGAGAGATGACATGAAAGCAAGAGGGCAGTTAGCAATGTGGAAGGAAAAACATTTCTGTTTGCTGACCAGTGGAGATAAGTAAAGGGACACATGTCTTGTCAGGTCTCTCAGAGATGGGGGCTGCTTGGTGGGGGCACAAGAGAAGAAAAGAGGCAACGGGCAATGGGACGAGGGGAAACAACCTCAAGTTGTGCAAGGGCAGGTTTAGGTTGGACATGGGGAAAAATTCCTTCCCCACAAGGGCTGTCAAGCACTGGAAGGGGCTGCCCAGGGAAGCGGTTGAGTCTCCATCCCTGGGGGTATTTAAAAGCCGGGCAGACGAGGTGCTTAGGGCCAGGGTTTAGTGGTGGGATGGCAGGGGCAGAGTAACGGTTGGGCTTGGTGATCTTAAAGGGCTTTTCCAACCCAAACGAATCTGTGATGGAGTGAGACAAGGGTATACGTGCCTGCACGCCCTGTGCAAGTTCAATCCCTGTGGCTGCAAACTCATTTAAGAGCCTGTTTCATACGCGGGTGTGAGCCGGGGGGGAAGGGTTGGGAGGAAACATGTCATTTTTTTTCATTGTCCTTTTTAATCAGATCTAGGACAAAATCCTTGGCGTGTGCATTGGCGAGCTGGGCGCTGCAGAGAGCAGCATCCCCAGGTGCCCGGCCAGGCCTGGCCCAGGCAGCTTGGCCAGGCAGGGAGGCAGGGGCAGCGTCGACCCGTGAACACTGAGTGCTCTTTAATTTTTAATAAATTTTCTTTAGTTTTTAAGAAATACCTGCATTACATCCTGGCTTTGCAAGACACTGCCGTTACCAACAGTTAACAAAACGACATGGGCACATGTGAGCTGCCCCACACCCATTCCAAAATGTTCATTTTCACCGCGCTCTGGGCAGTAGAGTGCAGCAGCGACGGTCGGGTGTATTTTTCCACGTATGCCGAATTTCTGCTGGGCCCGGGTTAGCTTTTCTGTGGCAGCAGCCCTGGGCTCCAGGTCTTTGTCATGGTGATTCGGCAATGCTTTCCTGTTGTCATGGTTGCGGGGTTACTCCTAAAGCCAAAGCAACAGCACAACCCTTTTATTCATAGTTTCAATGTATAAACTAATTAAGTAAACTCAAAGCAGCAGTCTATTCCCTGGGCCTTGTTTTTATAATGCTCAGGATCAGATAGGCGCGATTTCTGCAGTCCTCTAAAATATCAAAGCTGACTCTGTTGCATCTCCTTAGGTGAGTTTTGTATCTTAAGACCGGGCAGTCACTGAGCATTTAATTGCCTAGAAATGTCCTCGCTAAATTGCAAAGGTCTCTGGAAAAATCTCTTTTGAGCTGCTAAAATAAAGCTGGGAGCCCGTGCATTTCAGCTGAGCTGCATTCCTTATCGCTGCTTTAGTTGTGGCAGGAACCCAATCAAAATGTTTAGTTTCTGAGTTCATGCTTTGCTGTGTTTAAAAAAAAAATTTTAAAAGGTGGCAAAATGATGGGGGGGTGGAATTTCTGCCAAGCTTCTCAGTTCTCCCCCCGCTGCTGCCGGCCAGGAGCACGGGAGGGATGGGGAGCAATAAACACCGTGCAGCACCGGCTGCAGCTGGCAGACAAGATGTTCTCAGCTGTGAGAAGGTCGGTTGCACAATGACACACGAGCTCATTTTTTATTAAAAACTTAATATACGCACAGGATCTATTCACAGGCCCCGAGAGCGATGAGAGGAACCCAGCCGTTCTTCCGTGAGCTGGGAGCTGTTGCGCTGGCATTTGCCTGTGTCAGGGAAGGGCTTAGAAGATTTCGTGTCCCCGATTGGTGTCCTGTTTGCTGATCGGCTGCTGCTCTGCCCTTGGCAATCGTCCTGCTCCGCCATGGACAAGGGGGAATTTAAGGAGAAATTGAAGTGAAGTAAAAACCTATTTCCTCCTACAATTAGCTGTGCCTTAGCATTCCCTTGGTACCCCCCAGGAGGATGCACTCTCTCTGGCACCCAGCCCCGGGGTGCACAGTGCCGTGTGTGCAGGGTCACCCCTTCACCTTCCGCCCGCAGCGGGGAGCAAGGGTGCGGGAGGTGGTCCCTGCCTCTCCATTAGGCTGGGCTGAGCACGCAGGTGCTGATCAGCTCAACTCAAGGTACAGGGGCAGCTTGGATTTGCCCCCTCACCCCATGCGGAGCTGTTGGCCGCGGGCCCCGCAGCGTTCCCCTGGCCGCTGGTGGAGCTCCCTCCGTACCACCGCTGCAGAGGGGAGTGGTGGGGGACGTTCAGGGTCCCCTGCCTCTCTGGCGGTGTCAGATCTTTGTCCGCTCCCCCTCGTTAGCATGGCAGCATCTGGCATCTTCATGGGCTCTGCTGCCCCGGGGGGGTGGGCTGGGGGCCCCGGGTGAGCTTCCCCCTTGCTGAGATGAGGGGACCCAGGGGCTTTTTCATGCAAGATGAAAACTCCCTGGATCTTGTACAAACTGGCCCTGCAGAGAACTTTCTGCTACCGGTGGTCGCTCCCCCTCCGCCAGGGTGTGAGAGCAGCGGGACCCCAGCTGGGATGCGCGGGGCTGAGGGGTTCAGAGGCAGAGCTTGCTGTGCCATGGCCTTCACTATTTTGTGTTTTCAGTAAGCTGTGCCAAAGCTTACTTGTGGCTTTCAGTATTTTGCATCATTACCAATTACTCTGGTAGGACTTTTTTTTTTTTTTTAAATATTCTCCACATATGAAAAAGAAAAAAAAAGAAAGGGTCCCTCTAAGGAGAACCGGTGACAGTTGTCATTCTTCAGAATCCACCTTTTTTTCACCAAAGCTCCAGCTAACTGCCCTGCAAGCCATCCCTGCAATGCCCAGGGGAGGTGCAAGGGGAGCGGGCCTGTCTGCCTGCGGGTGCTGAGGCCAAGAGCCGTTAGCGGCGTGCTGGGGAGAGGGTGCTACCAGGCTGTCTGCCAGATAAATAAGGAATCTTGGCAGCGCTTAAAGGGAAGTCATTTGCAGTAGCACCGGAGGGCTCCTTCCCCGTTAGCCCAGGAAGCGGTGCCGTCTGCTGACCCACAGGGGTAAAATAGCTCCCTCCGTGCTTCGGCCTCATCCCTTTTGGGAGGCAGCGGGCATGTAGCCAGGGGGCGACAGAGGGACCCCCACCGCGGCCCCTCTGCTACCGCCAGCGAGTCCGGCTGCACCCCGGCGTCCCCTGCATTCTGCCCTGCCAGCTGCGGTGGGTGCACGTGGTCCTGCCCTGCAGGGAGCCACAGCTAGAGCCGCAGACTGGTTTTCAATGTGAGCACCATCCCTGCACCGCTCCCACCCCTGGGGGGCTGCTCCCAAGCGCTGAGGGCAATGGGGGTCGGTCCTGCTGCCAACAGGGTAGGAGGTGCCTTTGCTGCTGGGAGGGCCAAGATGCTGCTGTGGCACACGCCAGGAGCTGCTGAGCACAGGTTGGGCTGACGCCAGCTGCTGGGCCACCAGGAGCTGCCGAGCGCAAGTTGGGCTGATGCTGGCCACTGGGATGCCCAGGGAAGCACTGTGGCCTCTGCTGCAGCTGGGCTGGGGGTGCCCACATCCACGACGCCAGGGCAGCTTCCCTGAAGGCCAAGACCAGCAGCTGGAGTGGTGCAACCAGATTCGCCCAGACCAAACCGTGGTAACCGCATGCCCATCGCCGCATCTCGCCTGCTCCTGCTTGGCCCAAGCCAGCTGCGTTTGCTGTGGCCTCGCCTGTGCCAGCAGGTAGCCATGGGCCACTGCCCGCCAGCTCAGTCGCTGTATTCAACAGCTCTTAACAAAGTGCAGTTCAAAAGAGGCTTAATTAGGTGAAAGTTAAGAAAAATAACCACCTTTTCCAATTTTATTTTTTTTTAATTTAGCAAAGCAATGTTTCAGGGCCTGCAGCTCCCCTTACACCCAGAAAGCGCCGTCTCATCCTGCTCATGCTGCCTTTTCCCTCTTTATCAGCAGAGCAAGCGGCTTCTGCAACCGCACTGGGAATGGTGCCGCAGGGGTAGCAGTAACCAGCCACATGCACGGGATCGCTTCCCCGTGCCCCCAGGCACCCTTTGCCAGGAGATGCTCTCCTCAAAGGCAGTTCAGAACCTCTGAGACTCCTGGTCTCTGGTAGCAATGAAAACAAAATATTTTATCTCTAAGGAATGAAATTTTCAAGGCTGACTTTTGCTTTGCAAATTAATTGAATCAAGGCAGCACAACCCACTGTAACTTTGGCTACCTAAAGTCAGGTTTGCAAAGTTTAGCATTGAGCGTTTTAAATTTAATCCCTGTGTTACAGAGTAGAAGGATTCCTCTTCCTTTCCTTGAGGGATGGCTAGAAACATTTTTCAGTACCACTAGTTTCAGCATAGCAATCTAAAAAGCAATTCTGTAACACAGAAAGGGAATTTCCTTTGAAGCTATGCCAAGAGTTTCTGCGTATTTTTTGTTGCCATTCCTTGAAAGAGTTCAAGATTTGGTTTTTCTTAAGTCAGAGTACTTACTTCTTTGAGAGGCGTCTATGTACATTGAATTTTGCAACTTTGCCTGTTTAGAAGAAAAGTAACCCAATAGGCATTAGCTTCAAAACCGTGACCTTCAGCTTTTCAGGAACACTTTTAACCTTGCGATTCCTTAGCAGTGCCAAACACCAGGTCCAGGTGCTCCATCAGAGCCCATTGAATTGCATTGCGGAAGGCAAAAAGGGTGAACACGGAAGCGAAGCATCGCTCTGCTGCGGGCGTTGCAGCTCTGGACAGGCAGGTGTTTTAGGAAAAGTGTTTCCCACAGACAATGAAGTTCTGCACGTCAAAGCAAACACACTTTGGTGCAACAGCAGCCTTTCCAGAATTATTTCCGGTTATTTGCTGAACGTGTTCGCGGCAGTTTTGCTCCCTGGCAAGAGGCAGGCGTGGCGGGGCCGGGCCCTCAGAAGGGCCATCGCTGCTCATCCGAGGGCCATGCCTTCGCACAGATGGGAGTGGCTTTGCTGCTCCACAGACATGCAGGAGTAATTGCCTTGGTTGCTTTCTTAGCAAGTGTTTTTGCTGTTAAACTTACTTTGCCAGCATACTTGTGGGGAGTAAAGACAATGGAGGACACAAACATATGGGTGGTAGATGTTCTTCCGCTCCAGTCCCTGCCTGGGGACTGTTACAGGACTTAATGCATCAATGGGAGTTCCTGCCTTTCCAAATGTCCCAGGCCCACTGCTGTCATCCTCCTGGTCCAGTACCTGTCTGAGATTTGGGGCCGGGGGTGGAGGGAGGGGTGGGAGGAGGGAAGCACCTGGGATGGGGCAGAGGCCGTGTGCTGCTTGGCAGAGCTCAAAGCCTGTGGGAATGCAAAGCGAGCTGTAGCACGAGCTCCGCGAGAGACGGCCAGGCATACCTGAACACAGGAACTGCGGGAAGGTGGGAGGAGGACGGCAGGGCATGGAGTGAAGGAGAAGGCCAATGGCGGTCAGCAAACAGCACGGAGAATTTAAACAAACCTGAAGGAATTCTCCCAAAGGCTCTGCTCTTTGCTAGTCAAATTCTGCCAGGATAAGCTTTTTTTTTTTTAAAGTGGCAGAGAGAGTTTGGCAGAGGGAGATGACAATTAGAACAACTAGCAGTTCTTTGCCGCTGAGGGGATGCTTGCACGAAGTGCACCTAACGTTCAGGCAAGGCTGAGCCAACCTTACAAGCAAGGTGCTTTCCAAAAACCTGCTGCTGTCAGCAGTGTTTTGCTCCCATGCTGGAAATCCCTGATTGTTTCAAATCCGGTTTGCTTATTTTTGAGGCTGCCAGCTGATTTCAGACCAGCCCAAGGCATCTTGGTGGAGGAAAATGACTTGGACTCCAAGCGTTACCAGGCCTGGCAAATATTGGCGCTCCTGAACACAACACCTTCGCCTCCTGGTGCGCACCATCACCATGGTCCTGGTGCTCAACAGGCCAGGAAAGCCCGGCTGGGAGGAGCGCCGCAGTGGGCGATGGGGCTGTGTTGCTTCTCAGTAAAGGCACCTGAAGGTCCCTGCACGGACCCTTCTGCCTTGCTGGGCATGGCCAGCCAACCCGCCAGGACTGAGAGCAGCATGGCAGAGCAAGCCCATGACTGGGAATTGCTCCAAGACAGTTGCCTTGATTCAGTAAACGACTGGGACTTGCACCCCTATACCTGATAACTTCAACTACAAACAAAAAATGAGCAACTTTTACATATTTTGCAAACTGAGGACCTATTTGGGGCTGATCTACCAGATGAAGGGACATGTTCATTTTCATACAGGAAGGGCTTCCATGACTGATAAACATTGGTTTATCTTTTTTTAGCCCCATGAAACTAAGCATGACAGAAAACAACTATTTATAAATACCCTTAGGGGTAAATATCAAGCAGGAAGAACTGCATGAGTTAAAGGTTAATGTTAGCCTGGGATCCAATGGGTATAAACTACTTGTGAATAAATGCAGGCTGGAAATGAGAAGACAGTGAACAGTAATGTGAGGAGCAAAATTCTGGAGTGCCCTGTGACTGCAGAGGTGGTCTGAGAAGCTTGTGGAAGGATTGTGCAATGAAGTAGGAATTCCTGAAGACAGAAAATGTTTTTTTTGTTGTGAGTCGTCAGGAATTTGGTGTGCTGCAGTAGTTGAAAAGAGAAGGGATTGTTGTTTTCCCCATACGCACACTAAATTACAGTGCCAGAGTCCTAGGGTTTCTGCTGGTTATCTGTGGGGATAAGAAAAGATTCCTCTCAGTACATCATCTAACCTGTGGGGGTTATTTTTTTCCCATTCTCTCAACAACTAGAGAGTAGTCACAGCCAAAAACATGATACAAATGAGATTTGCTAAACAGCATTAAACTCATGGGGGTCCTGGCTGGTGTTCTCATGGTCAGATCGCTGACAAGTTCAGGTTCAGATGGAAAGTCGTCCCTCAGCCAAGGCAGCAGAGACTACCGAGAGCTGGGTAGCCTTGTCCTCCTGTGCAGTAGGGACATTGCGCGCTTCCTAAAGACCACTGGCGATTTTCACTAAGCAAATCTGCATCGGGATGCCAGTATGCATCAGTAATCTCCCCAGGGCAGGGGTTGCCTCTGCCACACTGGACACTTTCAAGACAGCTGGACAGGGTGCTGGGTGGTCTTGTTTAGACTGGGCTCTTGCTCAGAAAGATTGGGCCAGAGGAGCCTTGAGATCCCTTCCAACCTGGGATTCTATGACTCTATGATGGATTGATGACTTCTAACTCTCTTGGTGCATGTCACAGGCATGAGCTTGGTCTTTTGTGACAGGCTATGGCGCTGTCGTGTTGTGCCGTGCTCATCGTAAGCAGATATCCTTCACACTGTTTTGCCCAAGACATCTATTGCCCAGTGGCATGGAGGTGTTGGGGCCTCAGCTACATAATCCCGGTCTCCCTTCCTGCCCTGGGTGCTTGTATGACCCAAACACGTAGCAGTGCCCCACGGTCTGTGCGGATCATCTTATGACAGGGCATCCCAGTGCTCTGTGCTCTTTCACTGGAAAAGAGGTTTGTAAAATTTTCTCAAGTGTGGGTGAGGAAGGTTTGGGTTGGACATTAGGAAAAATTCCTTCCCCAAAAGGGCTGTCAAGCACTGGAAGGGGCTGCCGAGGGAAGGGGGTATTTAAAAGCTGGGCAGACGAGGTGCTTGGGTTTAGCACCAGGATTTAGTGGTGGGATGGCAGGGTTAGGGGAACGGTTGGGCTTGGTGATCTTAAAGGACTTTTCCAACCTCAATGATTCTATGATTCTAAGGTGCTGGGATACACGCCTCGGTGCTAGGAGGCACCATGGGCTGCGGGCTGCGGTCCTGCACGCTGGCTTGGCACGTGTAGCTTCACCGCTGTCAAGGGACTGCACCCTCTGTTTCTGATTAAATACACTGCGTGGACAAACAGAAAATACCTAGAACACCGCAATAAATTATATATTCACCTTCTTACTGCAACATGGAAGACATAACCACAGGCTGATATTTCATATGAGTACATTTATTTTCCTAATAAATAAAAGTCCATATGGCATTATAGAGGAGCTGAGACATCATAAACTGTCCAGCTCCATTTGATTTATTGATTTCCTTCGTCCCCTGCTAGCAACTTCAGGCCTGGTTAAACTATTTCTGTGCATTATATCACAGCCATCCTACTTTTGTGGACTCTCAAGTGACCGTCCTGCACTCTCCGCATCATCGTCCTTCCTTGCTGTTACACAGTATAAGCCCAGAATATTTAAAGGATGATTTTGTATTATACCAAGCTGCTCTAGAAAGTGCTCTTCACTGATTATAAAGTAATTATGGAGGACAAGTTTCACTCAGTCCCAAAATAGCCTGGCATCAAATTCTCAGCTGAAATAAACTGCTATCATGCCGTTGTCTTGAGCGCAAATGTCCCAGGACAGAGCAGCAGCAGGTCTGGTCCCAAGTGGGGAGCGGTGGAGGTGGTAGAGGAGCTCAGTCATAAAACTGACGGTGAGTTAGGCTAATATATATATATATATATGTATGTATATATCTAACATTTTATTTTATTTTACAAACTGCTGGGAAGGCTGAGATTAGTGGGGGCTCGCAGAATACCCAAGTCAATGTAGTTAATTATTTAAACCAAAGGTACCGATTTCTTCAGAGCCCTTTTACTACCTTACAGGTTAGTGGTGAAAAATAACCTCTAGCTGAAGGCTGACAAAGCAGGAGATGAAGATAACACTGTTGAGAGCTGAAGATGTTCAGGACCAGGATTAGCTACTCCTTTGTGCCTGACGCTATGGGACCCCCTGGTATGGGGCAGTCTGTAGTAAGCATAATTAGCAAAACTTTCTTGTTCAGCCGGAACAACTGTAGCAGGAGAAGACTGACAGATGGATTAGCCCACACTTGTCATTCGCATCTGAGCCCTATTTAGGCAGTGAGGCTGTTCTGCCTACTGATCTTGATTTCTATTTTGAGAAAAGATGTTTTTATGATACGTGGTCTGATACACATTCTCCTTAATAGCCCATAGGATTGTCACTGAAATAACCCCCCTGATGAATGCTGTAAATACAGGTATGGACACGCATGTGCCTCTCTTTAGACATAATTTTGGGAAGCTGCAGTGGTTATCGGAATAGCAGACTTTACTGTGCACCAGGATGCTGCTGGCTAATAGCTGTGTGGTCCTCAAAGCTCACGTGCACATTGCAGATCACATTGCAGCCGGTGGCACCCTGAGAACATGCAACTGAAGTACTTAACATCAGCCTAACTCTTCCCAGGGAACTGAGGGAGGGGAAAGGGGGAGGGGGTTGGATGACACAGGTCTAGGGTGCTCAGCCTGATTCGGTCAGGCTGATGACCCTGTGTTCTGCAAGTCACGCTCCTTAAGATGTCCTTAGCTGAGCTTCAGTTTCACAGACTCACAGACTCACAGAATTGTTTGGGTTGGAAAAGCCCTTTAAGATCACCAAGACCAACTGTTCCCTTAACCCTGCCATCCCACCACTAAACCCTGGCCCTAAGCACCTCGTCTGCCCGGCTTTTAAATACCCCCAGGGATGGGGACTCAACCTCTTCCCTGGGCAGCCCCTTCCAGTGCTTGACAGCCCTTTAGGGGAAGGAATTTTTCTCAGTGTAAGGTATAACCTTATTTCATGGAATACGGATTCTTTGCTAACACCTATATAACGTAAGTACAGTTTAGATTCACAGGTAGAGGAAGGAGTGGCAATCTATCAAGCTATTTAATTTCTCCTTCCCATTGCAAATCATTGTCTCCTTAGTGTGGGAAAAACACCTCTGCTTAAGAATTGGTTTATATTGGCTGAGAATACAGTAAACTTGAAGGCAAATGTGTTCTGTGAATCTGTAAAAATCTGCACCGCTTCCACTTAAAACCGCTTGGAAACCCCTTCATGAAATATTGTCTCTTTTGTTCTTACAGCATTGACCGTAACACATGCCACAAAATGCCACTGCTTGATTTTGCAAAGCCCCAACCTGTTGATTGCACTTTACCACCAGAGATGCTCTTTTATATTTGGCATTTATATGAAAATGAAATGCTTCATTCTTGAATTCGGTAGGTTCCCATACATCTGTTTTTCTCAAATTCTGCTCTTTCTTTTTCTCATATAATTTTCACTAATAAGAATAAGCCTTTTGGATCAATTAAACTGTTCAATTTTTCTAGCAAAGGGATTCTTCCATGTATTCTTTTGTGTCTCTCTCTTCTATGATCCGCTTATTTCAGTAGGAATTATAACAGGCTTGACAAGAGCAGGGATGTTACTCCCCACTCCTCCTCTTTTCTCTGATGGATTTTTCAGAACTGGAGAAAAAGAACCGTGTTACTTTAGAAGCAATTTGACCCACTACCTACGGAGTCGTGCGCTTTGGCTTTTGGGACTTAAACGACCCCTTTTTATGGGGGGAGAAGCCCCACCTATGTAGATAATGTGCATATTGCGTGTGTTAATTTTGCAGGGTAACTAACCTTTGGAGTGCGAAGTTAAAGCGCTCTCTTTGAGGCACCAGCGGGTATGCCTGCTTGCTTAGTATCTCATCTGCAAGAAAACCAGGCTGTGGGATGTGGCTGAGCAATAGCAATCAAGCAGTGAATGTTGGAGGCGCCTCGTCTATCCTGGCCAGGCTCCTGCCAGGGAATG
>NW_009258552.1:646079-648574 GCF_000687185.1 Egretta garzetta
AACTGGAGGCTGAAGGGCTGTGAACAAGGAAGGCAAAGACAGTACGTCTGGATAGAAGATAAGGACTTGGAAAAAGCAAGTACAGGGTTTTAAACATCCCTGGGACCACAACTGCAACATCCTCTATGGTGTGAGGTGCCAAGTAAAGGGAAGAAAAACACTGCCTGCTTCCAGATGCTCGGTGCATGAAAAGCAAAGGGGTCTCCGGAGAAAAGGCTGCAAAATTAACAGTCAATCTGGTGATGGCTAACTGCGTTATGGTGTGTGCTGCTTCTAATGAGCTGTATGATCTGCTCGCTGTTGCTCCTCTAATTCTGAGGCACTGTAGTGGCTCAGGAAGGAGGGAGTCCTGGGATGAGGGACATCATGTAGAGAACTGTGGGATTAAAGTAGTGAAGGACAGAGGTGAAACATGTCCAGATAAGTAACTGAGGTTGGTATTAAAAGGTCTGGAGCTGGTAACAGAGCAAGAATGTGGGTAATAGGTAGTAGATGGGTCTTGTGCTGTTTCAGAGAGAGGACTAGAAAGGGATGAGGATGAAGATAACGGAATAAATCATGTAAAGGGAAGAGAGCCTGCCACGAAAAAGTACGGAGGAAGCACTGTCAGCAACAGCAACTGCAGCTCATCACGTGTAAGGAGAGGCAGGACCTTTTCAAACGGAATAAATCAGAGGTGGGTTATTCAGTCACTTGGCATCTCTCATTGTGCTCCTAGAATTCTTCCCAGATGAGAGTTTTCCAACTTCCTAAATGTTTTTGCAATTCTACTATTTTTAAGGTCAAACCAAGCACCCAGTGAAGGGCACAAGGCTGCTTAAAGTCAAGCACATGGGTGCTGTAAATGACGAAGCAAAGTGAAAGACTGTGAGAACACCAGATCATAATTATGACAACGATTTGTGATGTCTGGATTATCACATGTGATGTCTGGTTACAACACAAAGCGTTCTTTGTATTAATTTATTTAAAGCCATCTGGTTTTTTCACATATTCCCTGAGAATCTTTCATCTGCTCTCAGTACCAGTGCTGACCCGTGTTGTCTGAGATATTCTTTCACTCGATGGGTTTGCTCCCAAAAAGGCCCACTCTTTCTCCCTCAGTGAAGAAAATAGCATGATTGATGTTCTGCCAAGGTTAAAAGTTTTTTTTATTTATGTAAGCAGAAAGAGCGCACTTCTCAGGAGTACTACACTTGACTAAAATAAATTACCAGCTACTCAGCAGGTCAAAGGATGCTTGTGAGTAGCATTCAGTCAAATGGGGGCGACACAGATGCAATATTACAGCAGTACCCACGCCGTGAAATAACCGGGGTATTTCCTAGCACAGAAAATCCTTCTCAATGCCATTTGGTGCATCAGAAAAGCACAACCTAATGCTAAGGATTATGATGTGTTCTCCAGTTCTCAGATTTGCATGTTGCTGTAGCAAAACCTCATCTTTTGAATTCCTAATAACACAAAGCCTTTTCCGGAAGAAAATGTAGAATACGTGAAGTATTAAGAATGATAAAGAGACCTTCTCAGATTTAAAGCCCATGCAAAGGTCCTGCATTAGATCCATGTGATATATATGATGTAGATGACAGTGTCTGTGCTATAAACAGGAGGCAAGGCCAGATATCGCTGGTATCAGCAGGACTGCAAATCAAGGGTGCCTACATTAGTGACTGGACTTAGGTCATCAAACAGGAGGTATAAGGTGGTCTGAAAAACTGTGAGATGCAAGAGTACCAATATTAGAACAGAAAGTGCAGGCAGCAAGGAAATGCCTTTATTTATTTGCAAGCCCCAATTCTGAGTGAGTAGTCACCTGAAATCATGAAGTCAGTCAGGCTATCCAGACCTGGTTTGGGTCTAACACTTGATTTTATATCAACAAATAACACATTGGTACTAGTGGAAATTACTTCCCATGTTTCTGTATTTCAGAATAGGCTCCGGTGATCAGTCCTCCAGGAGACCGGTATTATCAATATGCTGCCACCAATACCCAAAGTAGGTGTGCAGAGAAAAGCACTAAGATTCCCAGGAGAAGAGCTGGCAGGGAAAGAAAATCTCATTTTATGATTTCCATTTACAGTCGAAAATAGCCTGTCTGCTGGGAGCAGCAGTTCTTTGGAAAAACAGTGATTATGAAGACTGTGGTCTTATTTACTTTCCGCCAGTGTTGCAGCACACTACGTATACTCAAAGGGTATTTTTAGTCACAGATTCTGCCAGGCAGCAATGCAGTGGAGTTAATCACATATAGCAAATTAAACAAAAGCAAAAAAGCTGGTAGGCTTGGGGGGGCCTGCAGCAGCTGAACGTTTTGTTACCCGTTCTAGGCAAACCTTCCAAAATTGCATATGGGGAGGGCCAAAGCAGTGGTGTTTGTTTTCTTTTTTACCTGGATCAACCAACCTACATATGTATCTACAGCTAGTAGACTGAAGCAGGCTGAGAAATCTGCCTATATTCAGTTTATAGTCAGAATTAAAACTCTTCTG
>NW_009258552.1:648680-665473 GCF_000687185.1 Egretta garzetta
AAGGGAACCTGTTAAAGTTGGTCCCCCGACGTCTTAGCTGTCCTCTGATGAATACTTTGCAGGCGTTGAGCTACTGTGTGCTCTGAGCTCCTGTCCCATCCGTGGGCAGGCGATGCGGAAAGGGGTCCCGAAGCACGGAACTCTGGGCTGAACGTTCACCTGCAGTGGATTGGCATTGCCATCCAAAGACATTTCAAGCAGTCATGAATCTAATGTGAATTTCTGGCATGGGAGGAAAGGTATAAAGGGCGGGAACTAAAGGTGGTTTCAGCACAGCTCAGCTGGATGCAGAAATCCTCACCATGTATCCTACTGGGCTGATGAAATAGTCCCGTGCAGCTTCTGCAGCGTGTCTTTCCTTTTTGCCTAGAACATTCTTGCAAAAATACACCTTTTTTTTCATCGTTCCCTTCAGCGGACATGGAAATGTATCAGTCCTCGCAGCTTCCTCCCTAAAAACATAGAAATAGTAAAATTAATTTCTCATCAATGGTTAGCATTAAGTCATAACAAGCTAACTTGGTTCAGTGTAACTGAGCCAAGGACATACAGCAATCAGCATTTATGGGAATGAACACACCACCATTTGTTTTAAATGAAAACTGTTCTTCCATTAGCTCAAAGTAGCTTGTAAAATCTTTCACTATGACTAAAATCTGGAGTAACGCTGGCTATAATTCACCAAAGATTGTGCTGTAATGCTTATTTATGGCATTATCATTTTAAGTTTTTTGTCAAGTAAAGCAGTAGGGATCAAGTGGACTCCCTCGCATCTGCCATGCCTTTGAAAGACAGCATGTGCCTGCTCAGGAATTAAATTAGGAATTAAATATTGAATCAAGAACACACGTGTAAGCCGTTAAGGAGATCTCAATGCTGAGCTCGCATCCACCAGGCCACTGGTGTAAACGGAAGACGCTATGGTCACCCTCTGTCCTGAGCAGAAGGGAGCCCTGTCAGCACCCTGGTGCAGCACCCCAGAGCCTCTTGCCCAGAAGGTGGCTGCTTCCTCCAGGCTGTGGGGAAGAAGGGCCAAAAGGTGGTCTAGGGAGAGAGGTGCCCAAAGCGTGCTCTGTGTTTCTTACTGTTGACAGAAAGATGGGCTGGTGGAGATGCAGTTTACACAAGACCCTACAACTCAAAGACACACCGAGTTTGAGACCAATTCCGCATCTCTTCTGGAAGGGCCAATCCTTTACTCTCTAATGGGAAGATGCAGAGAGGATTACGATGGCCATATCCTTCCTCAGGCAAGTCTTGGTTTTTTTCTGGCAAGAGAGATCTTTCTTAATAAACAACTGCTCTTTCTTATGAGCTTGCTGTCGTCAGTGACCACAGCGCTGCATGGACACAAAATAGATTTTATCTGCCCAACACAACTCACAGGCATTGACTATCATTTTGTTTTCTTCACTGGGTAAAAGGAAGAAAATGGCTTTTAAATTAGATGTTGAACCCCTTCCAGAATTGCAATATAAGATACTGAATCAATCATTCTTCATGCAGTTACCTCCTACTCCACAAGCTCCTACTACCACAAAAATTGGTTGTTGCCAACTCAGATGAGTGAATAATTTGCAGTTTCATATTTGTTAGAGGAAATGTTCCTCTTCCTTTTTTCATTATTTGTCCATGAGCATATTGATTTTCTTGATTTTTTTTCCCCCAAAACATGTGCTGTAATCACTCTGCAAGTAATTCTCGACGTAAATAATTTGTGAGCAATTTGTTGTGAGAAGTCTTCAAATATTTGTCTTCATTCCGTTCATTCTGTATGAACTTGCATCCCGCGGTGTCTCTGTTTCTGTGAACCCAACATCAAAAGAGCCAGTTCTGAGTATTCTCCCTGAGAACAATCCCACTTCTGAACCTAGAAAACTCACATAGAAAGCACATTTTATTGAAAATTATTTAAGACTTAGGAATGCAGATTCCCCAGAATGCTTGCAGTTTACATGCATCTGTGATTTCCATGCTAACTGGAAGATAGCTTTTCCAGCACTAAGGGGAACATTATTTTACCCACTTCAAAACTCGAATCTGCTCCTCACCCAGAGCTTTTGTCTCGTCCTGATTCATTACAATCTCTGTCTCACAAAACATCCCTTGTGAGAGATGAGGCTTTCAACGGCCTATGAAGTGGTTGGGTTCCTAATTACGACTGAAATCATGCACAATTTCATTATTGAAAAATTACTTAATTCCCAGAAATAATTATGGGATTCTCCTCATTTTCATTGCCTCTTAATGAAAAATAAGTACGTATCAAAGCACTAGCAGGAGAGTCTGATCCCAGCCCTGCTGGAGTCAGTGGAAAGCCTTCCTTTCCCAGCGATGCAGATGGAGGAAACTGCCCTTGCCCCATTGCAAGATATCTTTTCAGATAAAAGTTTAAAAGAACGATTGCGCTGTTCAGAGAGATTTGGGTATTTTACCACATGTCGTCTTAAGAAGAAAAACCTTAGAATGACTCTGCAATATCAAAGAGGAGGTAAAAGTCAACTCAAACACCAAGTGCCATCTTATACCAGAGTGAAAATTTCAAATTCAAGTCTTGCAGTTGGCCTTAAATGGTTGCTTTAAAGCTGTTTATAACATATAGGCCTTGGCTCTTGTTGGTATGCAGTGGAAATACTTTGCTGGTATTTTGGATGATGTAAACAGTTGCTGCAACTGTCACCCAGGCACTTTGTGATGTTAAGTAGGAGAAACAGAAATAAGGAAGTAATGAAATTCATGGATGATGATGCCTGTGACTGTAACTGGGACACGTACATCTCTTCCCTCATCCCTTACAAAGGCTCCCCTCTATGAAAATATGAACACCTTGAAAAACAATTTAAAGAAAAAAAATCCGCATAGAAATACTGAAGAATGCCAGTCATAAACCAATTAACATTTTTTCAAATACGAATTTTGCAAAGGGAAGTTATATTTTGCTATCAAAATGTCTTTTTCTGAAATTAGTTTTAATTTTGTCAGTGCAAAAAAGACAGTGCACCCTATTAATGTTCTTAAGCTGTATCGCCTGAGATGGACTGAAATGTTAACTCTTGGTGCTCATAACTGACTGGGGATAATTTGGTCTGCTTCATTTAGCCTGCTGCAGAAATAAGTTGGTGATGCTAAGCATCAAAGTTCCCTGAACCCAACTTCCCAATGGGCAGTTCAGGCTTGCCTACCAATCTGGGTGCCAAATCCAGCCCAGCCGCGGAGATGGGAGAGCTGCACACTCCAGGGGAGCGCCCTCAGGGAGCCATGGCCACCTTCTGAATGTCCACAGGCCTGGGGCAGCTGACATGACTTAACCAGCGCACTGTTGGATCCACTCTCCAGAAAGGCCTGGATTCTCTCCTCAGAGACGGCAATACTGTCTGTATCAGTTTAAAGGCTGATACCACCGTTCCAGGGAAGCAGCACAGCAATTCCTGCAGCAGATGATATGTATGGCATTCCTCTTCCTGCCAGATGTGGATGGCAAGCATCACAGAATCTTTTCACTCAGTTTTAGTTATAGTTCATGCTGAATCACAGAAAATGTGAATAACTCAGACGCAGAGTGTTTCTTTCCACTTTTCACCATATTTTTTTCCTGGTGCCTCTGTTACGTGACTTCACATTTGGTATTCTGATACTTAATGGAGTTTTAGGGCAAAGAAATGGTGATGTGCTGGCATACAGTTTTTAAAACTTTGTAAGAAGATAGATTCTTTCCATGCATTCTTTACATCATAGTTATTATAGAGACCTACAATATTATACGTGAGAAGAAAAAGTTGCTATACTAAGAAAAAACCAAACCAAACCCTAGCTTGTTTTATTGTGAATTTGCATATTCAAGTCCATTTATATCACTGAAAGGGCAGCAGTCCAAAATAGAAATAACTCAGAAAGCAAGGTTGCCACCCTGAATAGCCAGAAACCGCGGCGATCATTTCAATAGCAGCACTCTGTGTGGATTCCTGCCTGGTTTCGTACCTGTGGCGCGCTGTGCTCTGCTTCACAGTGATGTGAGCTAACACAGAATAAAGCATGCTGTGCACCATGTACTCCTATTCTGCAGAGCAGGTACAATCCCCGTAACTGTACCACAACCACATGGCAAATACCATGTAAATACATAGCAATTGCATGTTCCTGCAGCTTGCTTGTTAATTATGCATTGCTGCTAACAAGTTCAGAGATAAATTATCATAGCACTTGCAGCGTTTAGGTGCTTGCAAAGCTCCTGAGCGATGCAATAATGGAATTTGTACTATTAAATGCTTGCTTTTGTTGATTTGCCTTTGGAATGGGGAAGGAACAGCTTAAGCGCCTATTTCTTATTGCTACAGCAGAGGTATGCTGCCATGCAAAATTGCATGACACATCCACCAGTAAGGAAATCTGGACAAATTAACAAAAAAATCATTTCCATTAATAAATCACTTTCAAATTCCATTTAGTAATCCTCCTAAGCAAATGCCGTGTTTAAAATAGCTGGTACTGGCACGCAAGAGAACTTACACTGTTTTCCTGACCCAATATTTAATATTGCACAGGCTAAAAATGAGAGGAAAACCTCATTTCCCTGATGTTGCTGGCAAAACTATTGATTTCAGTGAGGGCAGGGCTCTACCCAGACAGCTCACTTGTAAATGGATTCTTGAAATAGCTTATATTATATTACGTCAGAAATACATCACCATGCAAGGCCACTCCGTAGCCTGTGCTAGCTCTTCTACATGCCACTCTGCAGTATTTTAGACTACAACTTAGAACATTTAATAGGTATTTTAACAGTATTCAATAAAATAAAATTAGCCTCTCTATAAACATTGCTCTTCTCCAAAGTGAAGCTTCCCTTTAAGTTATGACTCTGTAATGGTTTGGGCAGCCATTTATGCCAACTTTTACAACCCATGTTGGATCACCTTGGGTTTTGTTTTTTTCAATTTCATTATTTTTGTATTGATTTTCAATCTGAAAGGTGATGTATATGTTTATGTTTCTGACCCCCTTTTTTTCCTATTGTAGTTGTTGGGCTATTTGTTCTAAAAAATTTCTAGCATTTATTGCAAGGAAGTGCAAATGTTGGTCTTCAGGTATTACAAACTTACTACTAGCAGAAACAAAATAGCCAGCTATTATTATCTGTTGCTTACAAAAATCCTGAGTATGGACTAAAAACACGCTGTAATTGGCCGTGCATAAGCACAGATTAAACCAGCAACCGTAAGGAAGGGGGTGACACGCTGGGGATGGACCAGACCAATACAGACAAGCAAGCAAGGATGGAAGCAAGGTGATGGCAGCATTGGTCATGCTGGCAGGTAACACCCCCAGACCCTGCCTCCGCATCTGTGCACAGAGACAGGAACATGAGGATCTTTTGACAGCATTTTGAGGAAGATTAGGAGATCGCTTTGTGGCTGAAACCTCGGCCACAGGGGAAATTCTGGAATTCTTACCCATTGGTGGGAGGAGTCAGTCATTTCCCAGTGAGAGACATGCCTGGGGATGCGAGTCAGGGAGGGTATTGGGAATGCAAAGAGCAGTAACTTACTTGAAATGAGAGAGAAGCAGAAAACAAAAGTAGGCTGAAGAGACTAGCAAGGATGCCAAGCCAAAAATCAGATAAAATTGTTTTACTTTGTGATTCTCACAGTGTTGGTGAAGCCCAGAATGCGGGAATGTGTATGTGAGCCATAAGATCATCAGACAGGTTCAAAGTGTTCATTTTCAGTTGGAATAGAAAAGGATGTATCTTAAATGCCGTTTCTGTCATGGAGAAATAATGGTCGAGTTTAGATACGGTCTGTACAGGCTCACCCGTAGAGCAACCTCTGCTGAAGATGGGACAGTGGATGGGAATGACAAAAAAACCCAATGTGATCATAGTGTTCATAGAACCTGAGAAATAAGTTGATGGGACAAGCTTGGAAGAGACTCTAACCCCACCAGTTTTAAGATACTGACCTTGAACAGACAACTAGAGCTTCAGAAAGAAACACCAGAAACATGGGCTGAGGTTCTGGTTTGGACAGAAGAGAAGTCTGTCCAGGAGTGACAGCAAAATCGTATTTGTGGTAGAGGCTCCTTAATGACCAAGTGTGGAGGAAACAGGGAGAGAGAGCAGGAGAGCTTACGGGGAGGTTGAGAAAGGATGAGGGTGATGCTCCAGTCTGTTTTGAAAGAACAAATAGAAAGGAGAGGGTCTGACATACAAACTAAGGCTGCATTTTAGCAGGAGGATAGCTTCCATGCTCAAGGCAGATTTTAAGGTTAAAGACAAGACTAAGGGAAGGGACAAGAGTTGGCTTAGAGAAGCCCAACAGGAATCGGAAGGCAATTAGGTTGCTGCAGCAATGCACGGCGTGTTGAAGTATTTTATTATCCACTGTGCTCTTTAATTGCGAGCATAATACAGGCAATAATTTCTAAACCAAAGTATGTTCTTATTGAAGATCCTTGGTTCTTTAGTAGGAAAATAACTTCATATGCAGAATGATTTTTGGTTTTAATGGGTTTATTTTTGTGTAACTTACATTGACTTTAAATAAAAGGCAGCTGTACATTTCCAGAGGTGTCTAACTGGCAGTATAACTGAGGCTCATTAGCCCAGCTGCCCAGTGTCTTTGAAGATGGTATCCTTGTTCAGATGGAATTACCTTGTTTTCCTTCAGTCATTCTTGCTCCCTCCTCAGTCCTACCCTGGAGCCTGAAGAAATGTTTGTAAGTTCTCCTAAAAAACAGACATCTTCCTAAGATAAAACAAATACAAATGATCTTTCTTCACTCCTAGGGTCTGATCTTGATCTTCCTGAAATCTGCAGTGAGATTCCTCCTGTCTTCAGTGATACCAGGCACAGTTCGACCAGGCCAGATGTAAGCTTGAAATTCCCCTAATGAAAAAGGCCTCAGTACACTGAATGGGGGAGATACCCATTAATAACTATTTAGGAGAACACGGTGCCCTTGAAAGGCTCATTATTTTGAGTTACCCATTCAAAAAAGCCTAATCAATAGGAGAACAAGTGAAAAATCTCTCACAGAAACAGACAGCAGAATACTGCATTCAAGAGGACAGCCACCAATTAAAAGCAATGTCAACGAGGCAAGTGGCAACTTCAAAAGGGAAATCTTTTCCTCATTTTCATATGCATTCTTCATGAGCAACATCAAGAAGTGTAACACGCTAATAGCTAATAACACTCAGAATAAGATTCACTAATTTACTAACTGAGTAATTTAATGCATATCAAAGGAATGATTTTCTCGTTTCATTCTTTTTTTAGATCTAACACTAAGCTCGGTATTATCAAGTAGATGAAGCTGCACAGATTACAAGCTGTCACTGGAATAGTCATTTTAGAATCGAGTTTGGTGTTTTCTGTTGGATGTCTCTTCTGAGTTTAAGGAACCACATACTTAATTTCCTTGTTATAATTCTGATTTCAAAAAACAAATCAGGAATCTCTGTGAAAATGTGGCGCTTGGCTACAATCAGTGTTTTGTGGAGACAGCTCTGTTACGATGTTCAACTTTGAAAATGCTGGGGACTGCAGAGAGGTAGTGCCATTGCACGTCCCAGGTCTGCCAATAACACGGTGGCTGGGAGAGGTTTAGGAGATGGGGGCCTGGGCTGAAGCAGGGTGAGCGGTGTGCTGCAGAGGGCCCTTGGCTCTCCAGGCATGGAGGACTCTCCCTCCTGCCTCCTGGGAATGGTGAGATTCCAACAGTTGGTTTGATTCCAACGCAGAACAAAAGACAAATGTTAATTTTTTTTTTTTTAAATTGCAAAAGAGCTTTTGTGTACTCCAAAATGCTAGACTAGGTATTGAAAAATATAGAAAGTCTACACAGTAAGAACCATTTCTTGTTTACTGTGATTTTTAGAAGCGTATTTACAGAATTCTACTAAATTTAAACAAGGTTTTGCCTTTGCTACTACTGTACACTATGTAGCCCGCTACCATCTGCTAAGACACTTTAAGTATAAGTTACCAGTTAAGGTACCCAACGGAAAAACAGCTCTTCTTTCAGTTTGTGTGTCACAGCTTACCAAGCGAGACCGCAGGCAGGCAGGCAGCCATCAGGGTCTCAACGTCTGTTCAGTAGATGGAGGGAAGCAGAGTGCTCCAGGATCAACACCAGGGCTGATGTTATTTAGTGTATTCACCGATGACCTGGATGATGATACAGAATGCAGACACAACAAATGTGAAGATGCCACTAAATTAGCATGGAGTCATTGTCATGTCAAATACTGACTTTTGTGGAGGGATCTTTGGGAACTCAGGATCTGGCCCGCAGAAGTTTAACAAGATGTACGAAGTCCCACATCTTGGGCAGAATAATGCCATCTGCCAGGAGAGGCTGGGAACTGCCTGGCTGAGCAGAAGCCCTCCTGGCAAGGACTTGGAGGTTGCAAGGGATGTCATGGGAGCCAACAGTGTGCTTGCTGCGAATGGGCCAAACTGCACACTGGCCTACTTTTGAAGAAGGGTGGCCAGCAGATTGAGGAAACTCGTTATACCTGTCTCCTCAAAGCCACTAACATCACACCTGGAATATGGTGTCCAGCTTTGGGCCCCCCAGGTCAAAAGAACATTCAGAAATGAGAAGGGAAGGTAGAAGAGGGCTGCCAGGATGGTCAGGGACATAGAGCACCTGCTTCAGGTGGTGGAGGAGGCTGTGGCCTTTCAGTCTGGTGTGGAGAAGGCTAAGGGGTGGTCTAATAGCAGGCTGCAACTGCTTGAACTGGAGTTGAAAAGACAGGGCCAAGCTCTTTTTGGTGGTGACAAAGTGTATAGAAAGGGGCAAAAGCTGCACACTGTAGCTGGGGAGGTTCAGACTGGACATGAGGAGGAACTGCTTCAGTGAGAGGACACTGCAGTAATGGAAGGGGTTACTCAGAGGGGGACACCAAAGATCTGGCTAGGTAAAATCGCAGCAGACCTGATCCAGTGTTGGTGACAGTCCCACTTTGAGTGGAAGGTGGGGGTTGATCTAGGGGTCCCTTCCAACCAGTATTTCTACAACGTAACTCAGACTCAAGCCAGTGGCGTTATCAAAACCTTACCGAAATGATGTTAAATACAACTAAATGAAAAGTGCGCTCATCAGTAAATAGGAAGGAAGATACACCTCCTCATCTGGCTTGTCTTCTCATGGCAAACTCTTCACCAACAGGGCACGCTATTGCAGCAGGCTACCCATCCGTACTGCTTTCCTCTCCCGATCTCTCAACAGCAAACAATGTTTCTGTGATGCCCCTTTAATGGGGAAGGACAGACTGTTGGAACCAATGGCTTTGTGGCAGATGGAGCAACATTTGCAATTGGGAAAAAACACTCTCATGCTGCCAAAATATTAACAAGGGGCTTCCTCAGAAATATTCTGCCACAGTCATTGATAGATGTAAATTCCCCATGTAAATATGACTTCTTCCAAGGAAAAAGGTATCGTTTAACAGGCTTTCTGAGGACAAGGACCCCTCCGCACCCTTTTTTTTTTCCTCTCCTGCAAACCCCTTCACTTCAGTCACAAATTTTCAGTGCTGCAACCCCTTACGGATGCCACGTGTGGTGGTAACGCTGATGAGAGCAGCAGTGAGCAGGGTTGGTTTGTGGCCGGCTGTCCAACAATCCCCTCTTGGCTGGCCCTGTCAGGGGACAGACTTGGCAGCAAGGGCACATTGTGAAATCAAACAGGGAATGGGCTGGGGTTTTGGTTGATTTTTTTTTTTTTTGCATAATGTATCTCCCTCTGTGAATGCCCGTGTTCCTTACATGGCAAGAAAACCAACAAGAATTTCCAGACCTTCCTTTATACCACCCATTATTTTGCATAGCCTTGTAATGCCTTTTATTAATTTCCTTTTAAAAATTAACTCCTTTTTAATTATGTGTCTATGCAATGTCAAAGCATTTCGGTGCATTTTTCACGCCATGTGTATGCCAGCTCTCTGGGGCTGGAGTCAGCCATGTTGTGGTAGTACTGCAAACAGTAAAGAAGTCCAGCTTCTCCGACACTGCTGCTGTTCTAGTTGCTGTCAGTGCTGGTCACTGGGGAAACTGAGCCTCAAATACCAAAAAAATCTTCCTGTGATGACCTACTGTTTTGCAGAGGGCAATGGGCCTAGCGTGCCTTTTTCTGAAAGATAAAGAGGAAAGACAGCCATTGTCCCTCTACTGAGAGGGATCTGAGATTTATTTTTAACTTCAAACTTTTCTATGCATCATGAAAAAAGCTGAAAAATTCTATTTTCATGGAGGAGGAGATTACAGGAGAGAGAAATAGTCTGATGCGTTTTAGATTAGAGATTCTTCCCTAAGAACAGAGGCTGTCATAGCATGGTGTCCCATGCCAAAGAAAATCTTTTCCCCAATGCTGTCAGCTAGGCCCAGTTCTCCACCAAATACATTTTCAAGAAATTTTGTACTGAGAGTTCTCCAACATGATGCTTCTGGGAATTCAGGTTACTCTCCCTCTGCCAGTACTGGGATGACGAAGTCCTGAAGGTAGTCTGCATCGTAGTGATGTGATAACAACTGCTCTGAAATGGAAAAATTTCACACATCTGTGTTTTAATTCTCCAGCTTGAGACATACCTTCAGGATGTCAGTTTCTGATGACATGTTTGGGCGAATGATGCCTTATCTGTGTGCCTTTCCTGTGTATCATCCTGATCTGGTAACTTGAATGCCATAACCAGAAAGCTATGTTAATTGTACATGGTTTTAAGTCAGAGTAGTCCAAATCATATTCCTCAAAACTATCAGCCTCACAAAATCTGCTTGCCTGTTTGAGAAGCCGGAGATATTCCAGCTCTGTTAGAGAAATCACATAATTATTTTTGTAGCAACAAGAATCTCCAATCAAGATAATCTTAGCCGCATGGATATTACATATTTCTGTTTCCTAAAAATAGAAACCACTAAGTATATGAAGGGGTACTGTAAACACAAGCATAAGTGAAAGAGTTCTACTGTTGCTGGACTCCTCCTCCCACTCAATTTGGGCAGTTCGAAAAGAAACTTATTCAGTATTAAGTTACAGTAAGGAATTGTTGACCTTGGTGTAATTGAGAGCAAAGATAAAGTCAACTCAATGGGGTTTGCTTCAGCTTGCAACATTTCAATTTAAGCCTCTACATTTGTTTGGATCATAAAAATGAAAACCTAGAGAAAATACTTGTTAAAAACAAAAAATGCTGAGAGTCTACACAAACTTCTTCATAAAGTAATTTTTACTGAAATGCTCACAGTTGTGTTAGCATCATTTGCTTCTAATCTGGGCTTCATTCTAAACACTGTATGTTAACAAGCTTAGACCACTTAGTGCCAAGCGCTTTATACATTTCTCTTTAATTAAATTTCTCCAAAGAATTGCATTACATAAGGATTTGCCAATACAAAAAGCGCACTCTTGGAGCTCCTGGGTAAAATCCAGGCACCCCGGCAGGAACTCACTGGCAACGGGATTCCGCTTGTCAGGTCTTTGCTATACGTGGGTAATAATAAATTATCTTGTTCCTTATGTATTAAGTTCTCAGGTATACTATTCTAAGAAAATAACTTAATGAGGTCCACTTTACCATTTCCATTACTAGATAAAAATAAGCATTACTTTGGAGTTCAATAATGTCTCGTTTCAAGTATGTTTGCGGTCACTGGAATATGCAACAGATGCCAGTTTGGATAAGCTTCTAGCCTGTGGACGGAGGTAGGCATTCGCTCTGATCATCTGCAATTTTACTACAGAATTCGAGCGCAGAATTGCCTGTACCGAGCTCAGGGAGACACGTGAACCATCAGCATTTAGGGTTTCTCCTATCTGTACAGTGATATGTTCAGTAAAAAGTTATAGGCGATTAGGACACGGAAGTGGCTTAAAAATGAAGATTTTAAATAATCTTTATGATCATCAATGTAAGACCAGGTGTAACAATTTACCTTTATTTAATTATGAGATATTTTTCATCTGTGTGAAACACGTTGAAGTGGGCTACACTCAAACTAGTTCTGACCTTCTTTCCTCTTGCATGTTTTTTTTTTGCAGCAGTTTTCCATAACTCAGCTGTGCAGGGCTGTGGGGTTTGATGTTTGAGTCCTCATGCAAAAGCAAAAGGTAAATTAGGGCTGCTCTAGGCCTGCACTGGTCAGGAATGGGAAGCGCAGGAGTGGTTTGAGACGGTACCAGCTCCCTCCACTGCCCTGTGGGATCCATCATAGAAATGGTGGAGGTTGTCTGCCTGATGCTCATCTGCTTCAGTGCAAAGTTACGTTCCTAACTGAGATATTTTTTTTTTCAGTTACTCAGATGTTACCTAGTTACCAGCTAATCACAGCCTGGTAACCATTTAGAGAAATCCAAATTTTTATTTACGACAAGGTAAGTGACCCTAAATAAATCAGCCTGGTGACACTTAGCTGCCCAACTCTAAAACGGGATGAGATGCCACAGGGAATTTATTTGAAGCGTTCAGACAAAAACTGCAGTATGGAATTGCAATTAGCCTTGACAACACAAATTCAATTTAAAATATTCTTAACTGGTTTTAAAATAAAACTTCAGATTCCCTTTGACTGCAACCCAGTCCTGAAGCTATTTAAGCCTGCGTTGCCTATCCCGTGCCTGATTTTCTGATCTGGTTGTAAGATTACTATTAATAGACCAGAAGTGGGGTAAAAAAAAAAAAAAGAGGAAAAAAAAGAAAAAAGTGAGATTACCTAATTCTGCAAATACCAGCGTTTGTTGATTTGCTCGCTTCATTTTAGAAGAGTGTTGGGAGAAGTTTAGTTTTCTGACGGGGATTAATCTTTCCCTTTTGTGACTCTGGACCATCCATCCCTCCCCGCCTTCCCCCAATTCCGGCACGGGGTTGCTAAGCGACATGTTCTTCTCTTCTGTACTTTAGCAGAGAGGAACAGATCAAAGACACCCACAGTCCTGAATTATTTTATAAATGAATTTAAAGAGACACTCTCCCGTGCGGTATTACGGAGGGGGAGATCAAAAATTGCTTTATGTACAGATAGTATCTGGAGAATTAAACTGAGGTCTTCTGGAAAATACAAATGGTCTCGTTACTGTGAACTATGTAATATTTACCTTTTTTTTCACTTTTTCAGAACTAGACTATGAGTTTATGCTAATTAATGTTTCTACTTTTATGGCAATCAAGACATTGAACGCAGGCCAGGCTGCATGTTTGTATGACTTTCTGAAGTGAGGTTTTCTGTCACCAAGTGACAAGCTTGCTGGTTTTTTAACTCTTTTCATCTCTTGCAAGAGTTGCCATGATTCAAAAATATTTCACTCTCTAAATATTAAATGCTTTCCTGACTGACATTAAAGGTGAGAAAATCACAGGGTAAATTTCAAGTGATCTGTCCTTAAAAGAATAAATGAAGATAAGAAAGTGATCTGGGTGCATCAGGCAAAAAAACTAAGACACCAACATCTCAGATCTTTCTGAAAAGCATGGAAACTAAATGAATAATCTTTAATTAAAAAATGTGAGGATGCAGAAGTTCAAACATCACCTCTTACCAGACCAGCACTTATCTGGCATCAGCTCAGGGCTGCTATTCTATACAAGCTGTGAGATTTTTAAGAGCGTACTGGCTGTTATGGCAAGCACTTCCTGGACAGAAAAGGGAGGAATTATTTGCCCTTGGACCTACTCAGTTTCAAACGCCATCGATATTGTAAAAGGAAAAAAAACCTCCAGCACTTGGCAACAAAGTGCAAGAATCTTTCATGACTTTCGTTTCCAAAGACACTATCGCCGCACAGCCCTAAGAACAGGGAGAGGAACACAAATAAACACTTGAAGCGTTAACCAAGCAAGTGAGACAAATGATTTACGCAGCAAGCAAGCAAAAATCCTGGGCCAAATGGCTGCAAAAAAGGCATCTTGAAAACTGCAGGCAAAATTCTTCCCAGGTGCAAACCTCGTTGTTTTGTTACCAGTCCCCTGATCTGCATAAACAAATGTCCCCTTTAAAACAGTTTCAGAGGCTTGGTCACCCAAACAGGTGCTTGTGCAGGCACAAAACCGCTGGCTCCAGTTGTAAAGCGTGCGCAGATGAGCTCATGCTCCCCGCAGCATGCCGGGTCGCAGCGCAGAGCTGGCTCCTCGCTCTCGTCCTCTGCCTGCAATCGCACACAAAACTGAGGCTGGATTAGTGAAACCTAATACGCTCCAGGACTGTAAAGGGACTAATCTCACATAAATCTTCACCAAAAAAAAAAATAAATCTGCGTTAGTATTTATTTACATGCATTTTATTTTTCACTGAGAAAACACGCCTCCTATTTTCCTGCACCGGTAAAAGTCTCTTCAAAATTCCAATTGCTTAGATTTGGCATTTAAAAATCCACTGTACTACAGTTAGCCTATATTCTCGTAAAAGCCTGTATTTTAGCAAGGGGCTTACCCAGCTTTTCCATTTCATTGCTAGATATCTATTACACGGGCAAGATGTGTACTTTGCTCTCACTGTTTTATGAGATTTTGGCTGAATTTCTGAAGGGGAAAACTGTGACTTGCACTCTAAATATTTTTTTCTGGAGAATAGGTTCCTCCAAAGACTATGGGCATCTTGTACAAAATACAAGTAAACACTTGGAAAGGAATTTAATGCTTCTGGTGGGTGCCAACATGCCAGCCCTGGAAACCGAAATCCCTGTGACCTGTGGCAGAAGCACTGCTCCTCCACCACGCTTTGTTCAGCAATTCCGTTCGATCAAGCTAGTATTTAAGGTAAAATGTTCTGAAGTGAGAATGTCGTAAGAATTTTAGTGTTTATTATTGGTATATCTTATTAATATTTGTAGAATTGTATATATTTTCTATTTTTGTAGAATAACTACCTTATTAATATTTGTAGAATTTTGGTTAAGGAATTTTGAGTCTTTCCTTATTTCCAAGATGCTGTACAAACATCTGTGGCAGCTGGATGACAGATGTGAGCCACCAGGGCAGAGGTTTGGGCCTTCGAATCAGAGGTGATGCTTTTGATATGTGGGAGGGCATTGAAGGCCACTGAGAACATCAATAATCTTACCTCACATTTCTGCAGTGCTCTGCCCGCTTACATAGGCTACCGGTAATTAGTGATGGGGATCCTTCTGGAATGATCAGCAGTATCATTTAGATTGTCATTAAAATACAATTAGCAGCCCTTTGAACTGAGCGCCAGAGTTTGGAGCAACCTAATTGGTGGCTCGTGGGCCAGAGCTGGATAGCAGGAGGCTTGTGTCTGCTTTTCCTCTCCTCTAACTGCACTGGCTCAAGCCGAGCCCTGGCCCCAGCGTGGTGGCTGTGCCCACGGGACAGGCATCGAGAGCCATTCTGCAGCTGGAAAGGCAGCAGCACAAAGTGCCCCTTGTGTCCAGCCCACTGCCTTGAAAAGCCTGGATTTTGTAGAGCTCATTGCATCCTGTGTGCAGACTCAAGCAGGCACGACCCCACAACTTTATACTTTGCAATTCAAATCAATTTGATTTTTCTTCTTTTTTTTTTTTTTTTAACTCGACTTTCAGAGCACAGCTTTGGGTAGAAAGAGCCGTAGGGATGAAATAAGGGCAGTACGTGGTAAGACAAATAACTGAGCTATCTACATCTATGGATGACACGTTGGTAACCATGTTGGCACGTGCTTGGGTAAGATGAAGCATTTAGTTACTGCAGCAGACTGGAAGTGAAGGGCTGGCTTGGATGGTTGTTCCCAAACCTGGCAGCCATATCCCACATTTAGGTAGCTAAATCTGTCACTTCCATGCTTTAGATACTTATGTTAATTGCATAAACGCCAACAAAACTGACATGTTTTTAAAGTGTTAGCAGTGTAAATAGCTGCTCTTCTGAAATGGCCACAGCATATATTTTTAGCTCCTTGTGTACTCTTCTGATGATACCACTTGCGAACGCATCGTATTGGTTGTAGTACCTAGCAATAGTAATGTATTAGTATCTGTTTGTAATGCTATTGATTCCCCTGCATAAAGCACTGTAGAATATACTTTAAATACTGGCTTTTTGTATGTCTCACACAACTATTCATTGGTACCAAGGGAACAGCATGCTACTGTTCCAGGTTTTCTAAGAAGCCGTGCTATTGCTCTCCAGCTCCTGTCGCCCGCTTCATAACGCCTTTATTATTTATGCTTTTACTCGTGCAAATTCAGATTTAGAACTGAAAATTTTCATGCTTTCGTTTTTTAAAAAGAATTAAAGGCAGCAAATGGACCTGATGTAATCTGTATACTGTGTGCCATGGCTAAGTATCCACTGCTGTGAAAGCGCTGCTTGTTCTCTGAAAGGAGGAATTCTTTCAGACGGCGTTGCTTGCCCCCTCCTCTGCGAGGCCGCTTTTCCCATACACTCGGAGGACTTGCTGCCAGTCATTTTCTTGCCCTAGAAGTTTGCTGGAGCAATACTGTGATTTACCCAATGTTTGTACAGGGCCTAGCTCCTAACAGGTTGGCCTCTAAGTATAACCAGAAGTTTTGCGCTTGGGCGTAGCAGTTGCTCTGCTAAGGTACGATGGCTTTTTAATCATCTTTTCTTTGGATTGGTCCTTGGACTACATATTGCTTCATCTCAATGTGGGCTTCACAGCAGGCTTTCAGATAAGTTCTTTTCTCTTCCTCTGCCATTCACGTGGAAAGCAGCATGCTTTCAGATATGTCCCATCCACAAAGGATTTCAGTGTTGGCCTGGCGTGTTTTATTAGTATTTGAATGGCCCTAAAGAAGTTATTTGGAAAGCAGCAGATGCCTTTGGAAAAGAGGGAAAG
>NW_009258552.1:665552-670035 GCF_000687185.1 Egretta garzetta
AAAGAGGGGAAAAATAGACTCAAAGAGGCTATTAACGGGTCAACTGGCCCAAGGAAATAGCAAAAAAAGTGCAACTGAAAAGTGGTTGCCAACAAGCAGTCTTGTAATACCTGCCCAGGAAGACAACACAGCTCCTCGTGATCCCATTTTTGTGGCCTTAACGCCTTTGCCCCCTCTCTCTGCATTCACCATTCTATACAAGAAAGGTAAATTGTTGCTGAGGTCCCTCAGATACGATACACCTCCTAAATCTGCTTTTTCCAAACACATAAAATAGGTATTGGCTCAGGGGGAACAAGAGACCAGGTACTCAAAAACGTGATGTAAGGTTTGTCATAGCCACAGCTCTTGGAACAGGTGCTCCAGGGGAGCTGCTTGCTAGTGCTTTGCATAGGGCATTGTTAACAATACCAAAATAAGTCTGTCTGCTGGATAACTTATTGCAATTAATGATGGGCCAGAAATGTGAGAAAACCTCTGAAGAATTAATCAAGAATCAACAGCGGTTTGTCTGGAGAGTAAAGGCGGATACATGAGATAAAACAGCTTACCACAAAACGGCTTTGACGAAGAGTGAAAAATGTAATACGGAAGAACACGCGTTGGATAAATCTACATTTCGTTTAGGTAAATAAAAAAGCAAATGCTAGTAGGAGGGGGAAAAAAAAGGCAAGACTTCTTCCTGTATGGCCACCACAAGGTCATACCTGCATGAGGCAAGCGCAAGGAGGGCAGACTTCTGAGTGCGGGAGCAGCACCCCTATCTCAGATGGGTGAAGAAGTAGGATCTACGATCTACTGTCAGCTCTTACAAAACGGTAAGGGTCTATTAGGCCAGCCAGTATGGGAGAATGAAAACAAAACAAAACAAAAAAATCAGTGAACTGCAGTTTCTTGTGCATCTCTTACACAAGCTTGAGAAAGGCACAAATTCTACACAGCCGATGTGAGAACAGCACCGAAAAGCAAATGAAGATGCTGCAAAGTGATCAGTCACCAAAGCTCATAGCAACCAGCGAGAAGGTGCAGAATATTCTACTCTCCAGCACCAGTCCCGTACAGAAGTTCTGCACTGTAGCAAAACAGAAAAGGCTTGATACCAGTGACAGATGCAAGTCTGTCAGATGCAAGGCATCAGTGTAACTGGTTTCGTGCAATTTGAAGTTGTGGTGGAAGCTGAATTTTAAATTAAGTCGAAATGTTAGAGCAGAGAAATGCTTGATGGGTGGGAGCAGATCAGCCAAAACTAAAAATTTCAGCAAAGTCTTCTTTGCAAAGAGAAAGTTTTACAGAAGAACCCGTGGGAATTGGTATTACCCAACTGTGACTGGAAGAACAATATTCCTTCTTGTAGACAAAGCTGAAAAAGGAGTAAGTTCCAGAAACGGACTGAAACTTCCCAGGAGAGCTGATGCTGATGAGGGACTGATAAGCACTCAAATGACTCGGTTGGGTGTCTCCCATATGCACATTCTTCTGTTCAAAGAGGAAAATGTTCCATCATAGGTAGAGTCGAATATTTGAAAAAAGTTGGTTTATGCTGAAGTGAGGTGATGTTTATAGATATTTTGGAAGGCTGTAAAGAGAGCACGGAAATTTGTTAGTTGTATAAATTTTGTGTCATTGTACATGGTTTAGTATCACCAACCTAAGCTACAAGAAAGGGATGTCTCACCTGGTAGCGACTAGTATGACACAAAATTAGAGCAAGACTATAGTGAATGACAAATTTTGTCCCCCCAAATTTTTTTTTAAGCCAAAATAATTTTTCTTCAATTTCTACTATTTTCACAACTATTTTGGACTAAGTGGCAGCCATGCTTATAACTTAAAAAAAAGAAAAAACAAAACCCAAAAACAAGCAAAAGGAAATCACTTGATTTAACACACATACTAAGGATGAAGGTAGGCTGATCTGCCCAAGTGTCCTGGTACAATTTTGCTGGTTTTATATAAATCGCATGAAGATTCTGCAAGCAAAATGTTTAAGAAGTAGGTATGCAAGCAGGATACCATAAGAGAAACGAAGGTCAGTTCTGTTGCTGCATGCCATTTACCCCCACTACAGCCAAATGCTCCAGGTGACAGGAACCAGGGCAGCCTACAGCTGTAGCTAACAGCAGAATGGTAACACTTACTGGTAGTACTAAATAAGAGACATAGTTCACTTTGAGCACTGAAGTAACAACACAGAAAAGCACCCAGCCTGTAGGACGAGCCTACGGCCACTCGCAGACCTGGCAGTAAGGAAGAGGGCTGGGAGTTCTCCTGCAGCAGCAAGAACTGGCAAGTTCTGGGGCAGCAGCTTCATGGTGAGACACACCAGTGTGAGAAAGGAGGAGAAATATTACGAGAAATCACATAAAACAAGTGTTTCCCATGGATAATGTATGTATCAATTATTCCCTGGCAAATGTACCTACGAGGGTTACCATGGGTAGCCTATTCCACAGCCCATGTCCTTATTCATCTCACAGTGGGACCGAGTTTCAGTAACAGAGGAATCAAGACTGAAAATGGTAACATTCACCTCCATGTTCTTGCCCTGACATCATTATTCATTAGGAGTTCTTCCTAATGACTGTTCAGTTCCTTCCTTCTAGGGAGCCACTCCTAATTCTCTTCTGTTCAGGTTGGATAATGAGTCACTGACTTTAATCTTTATTAACCCTTCCCTTGCACGACCAACATCTGGGAACAGCGAAATGCATCGTGTCTCATCTCTGAGAAAGCGAGCCCTTCAGTGCCTCCGCTGCGCCATTTTCTTGTACGCAGATAACCCGATGATTCCTGCAGGCTTTCTGCTGCAGGTTAATGAAAAAGTACCTTGTTTGTCTTCGTGCCCTTGGTTAATTGCTCTTTAACACCTTAGTCTACCTGTTTCCCAGTGTAATTTTGCTTTCCATAAATAACACTTCTTTTCTGCTCCCTTCTTGCCCAGCCAAAGTTTTAGTTGCAGCAAAACAGCCACTTGTGTCAAATAACTTCCCGAAGCACCTTAGCTCCCCTTATGTTTTTCCCCTCTGCTCTTTTCCTTTGGGGACAGAGGGTCGTGTTTGTGGGTGAACACGTAAGCCTGGTGGCATTCAGTTCCGCTGTGTCTACCTAAGTTCACAGGAAGTGTCAGGGCGTCAACAGCCAGGTATCAGGTGGGAGATGCTTTTGAGTAGTCGTCCCTTAAACAACAAAACAAACAAAAGTAAACTTACAAGATATTTTATTTACACATGATTTGCCATTCCTAAGACTATTGAACCTAAATATCCTATGAGACGATGAATGACTCAAGTACTGAATTCTTCTTGAATCAGCTCATGCTCACTTCTTAAGACTAATTAGAGAATGACCTGCCCTGGTTTGGATCAAACTTTGCACTCCGTTTGGTCAGAGCATTGGATACATGGAGGCATATCTGATACCTGCTTTTGATGCACTTCCTGTATGGTGGTACTTGTTCTTTGGACCAAATTTTGGTGTGTCTTGGGATATTTGGAATTCTGGAGTTCTTTCTCCTTGATCCTCTTTCCCGGTATTAGCCCTGCTGGTCAACTACCATGTTTTGTGTGTCGTACAGTGTTCTGCGGTGTTTTGTTGTTTTGATGTTACCATAACAAGTGCCTACTCTTACAGGAGAATCGAGAAAGTCTAAGGGAAAAGCAGTTTGGAAAGAGATCCAACTATTTACTTCAGAAACCACACTCTCAGATTATTACAAAACCAGATTTCTAGGAAGAAACTTGTATTTCTCATTGACTACTTCCATAGCTTTTTCAGCACTCTCTTATTTGACCGTCCTTACGCTGCACCAGACAGTCTTGGATACAAACATCCACCGAGCAGCCTTGAGTCAGCGCCGTGCTGCCGGTGAGCTAAACTGCCCGCTCCCCGAGACACAGCTACTCCCTGGTGGGAATATGTACTGGAGGCGCCAACCCAGCCCAACTGAAATCTCATTAACATGTTTTTCCCCCGATTAATAAATTAGCGTTGAATATACAGCACATGCAGCTTGACATTTTCTTGACACCTACATAGCAGAGAACAACTCAGAGGCTGTTATTGTTTCCATCACAAACCACACAGTTTGGGCTCAACCCTAATTCTGGCCTTCTAAAAATCACAGAATCACAGAATCCCAGGTCGGAAGGGACCTCAAGGCTCATCTGGTCCAACCTTTCTAGGCAAGAGCACAGTCTAGACAAGATGGCCCAGCACCCTGTCCAGCCGAATCTTGAAAATGTCCAATGTGGTGGAGTCAACCGCTCCCCCAGGGAGATTATTAAAAGTAATTTCACCCAGTTGAACCCAAATAAAGGTAATTCTGCACTGCCCATGCAGAAAAGAACTTTTTTCCCCCCCCCATGTAGTTTTATATTTATGCCTCAATCCCCGGGGGATTTTGTGATTTTTACAGCGCTGTGGGGCCACCGGCAGCGCCCAGCGCCTCCCGGATTCCCCCGGCTGGGAAGTTTTCTATTTATGC
>NW_009258552.1:671899-695899 GCF_000687185.1 Egretta garzetta
CCCAGGGCCTCCCGGATTCCCCTGGCTGTGAAGCCAGGCCCAGCAGCAGAGAGGTTTTTGCCTCCATGTTCTTTCGGGGCCGCCGCTCCGTTGACTCAAAATGTCCCTTCTTGCCCAGGGCTGCCCCCACTGCTCCGCTTCAGGAGGGTGGTGAGGCTGGGACTTCGGTGCCGCAGGTGAGAGCCAAAAGCATCGTAATCTAATTAATAATTAAGGCTAAGGGTGAGGGGAGAAAAAAAAAAAAGAATGTTATCGCGCGCAGTGGATCTGCAACAAGTTCCCTGCTGAGGTGAGGTGTTTAAACTTGCGCTGAAGGCGGAATCGCTCGCTCTGAAATACAGAGGTTCGAGTTTCATGGTTTAGGAAGGTGAGGGTTTTGCTCAGCGTTGCCCAGATGTATTAACGAGCTTTTGATGGAGTGTAGAATAACTCGTTCCTTATTCCGTAACAGCAAACGCTTCCAGTTTTGGGGTCGGGAGCGCCAATCTGACAGTTAGTCTAAACTTATTTTAAGGGGGAGCCTCAGTTTTCTGATAACATAAACAACGCTTCAGGCAGGAGCTGGGGTCTGTGGCTATCTTCCACTGACACCAAGACTGCAATTTCAGAGGTTGCAGAATATTAACGCGTCGTATCTCTCTCTACAGCGTTTGTGATTTACGGCACTTTTTGTTAAGCCAAGCAATGGCTGAAACACAACGCTAGCAAAAGAAGCCCTGGGATGAAGCTGCAATTTTTTTAAGAGCTGCTTGCTGGCTTTCCCGCTAGGGAAGGAAGAGCAGCGGGAGTGAAGTGCGTACTTGTAGGCTTTATTATTGTAAATTACTTTTGTCTGTAGAAAATTATTATGCAACCTTTAGAGTTGCATGCTTGATCACTAGCAGCAGCTTAACGTTATCTGGCTTTTGTCCTGCCCTTTCAGCGGATTTAGAGAAATTCTGGCTGGGTTGCAGCCCTGGGGTAAAGATGACTCGAAGGAGCTCACCTAAAAGGTGACTTTGGGTGAAGTTTCTTCTAGTTCTGCCAACGGGGTGAGAGTTGCTGTTGCTGTTAGAGCTGTGCTCACTTGGCCAAACCCATCCTTGGAGGAGCGTGTTCCCTTCAGCTCCTTGCTCGTCGGGCTGGGGTGAAGCCCGGTTGGTGGTGGAAGCCTTACCCTGCGGTGGCCCCCAGGCATGTTCGGCCACGGCGGGCCAATCCCCACTGTGGCCGAACACAGCCGGGGGCCACCGCACCAGGCGAAGCTCATGTGGAACAAACTGGAAGTGGAGGCAAAGCTCATTCTCGCAGGGGCACACTGAGTTCCGCAGAACGCGATGTCTTGGGCTTGGCACTTGGTTAAATTGAAAAGGTTATGGCCGTGTCTGCTGTAAGTAACGTGTTTGCCCAGTCAGTGGAGAAGC
Source organism: Egretta garzetta (assembly GCF_000687185.1). Taxonomy (NCBI): domain Eukaryota; kingdom Metazoa; phylum Chordata; class Aves; order Pelecaniformes; family Ardeidae; genus Egretta; species Egretta garzetta. Next base: position 673,303 of record NW_009258552.1, read on the forward strand.
AAAATTGTGTTCATGTTTTGGATATGAATGATGGTGGGAATTTGAATGACAGCAAAAACATCCTTTCATCTGAACTTTTTTTTTTTTTATTTGTAGCTGGGAAATACTTTTGTTCTTTAAGCAAAAAAGTTTTAGGGACTGTGCAGTGAAGGTATTTGCCTTGATCTGATGCGTTCTAAATCTTCCATAATTTGTTATTGAGACTTAGAGATCTTTAAGTAAAAGCAATGAATGGGGTAAAATAAGAATTTTTTTTTTTTCTTTTAAAGTATTCAACTGGATACTCTGTTTAGAGGAACATTGACATGCATAGGACACAACAGGAAGCCAGCTGGTTTGAGATTGATAGGAATTGGGTATTTGTAATAGTCTCGTGGCACGCTGAACAAGCTGTTAATCTTTTAAATGCGTTCTGTTCCAGCCCTGGTTCATTTCTTGTGGAAGTAGATTACATCCGAATAAAGTTGCCGCGTTCGCCAGCAGTGTCACCTGTAGCGCTTTGTTTACTTTCAAGCTTAGCTGCAGCATTAGCTCCTTCATGGTTTCTCAGTAATAGGCCTTGTTCTTAATCTCTGGAAACGGTTATAGGAGTGAGAGGACACGTCGTATCGAGTCTCTTTTCTATCATTTAAAAAAAAAACCCACAACAACCCAAACACAAAAACCCCCCAATTTTGATGGGGTAGATTTGAGGGGTGGGTATTTGCCCACTTTGGGTTAGCAGTGGGAAGTTGGCAGGCACTTGTGACCAAATACCAGGGAGGGGGTATAGAGGGGGAGAGTTTGTTGCTGTTAGGATCATTCCTATCACTGTACCAGCACTGCGCGTGTCCGAACGGCGCTCGATCTCTGTGCTGAACAGCTGTCCCGGCGATGGGAAGGACATTGGCCATTCCCATTTGATGCCTCGTTTGTACAGCTGTTGAGAATCTGGGGGTAGCTCTGTTTTTAATGGATTCAGGTTCAGGTTAGGAGGTGTATTTCATGGTAACAGTGGTAACATGGATAACACAACGAAGGTACTGCTGAACTGAAATCACATTCCTTTTCTGCTTGTCTTCTCCTCTTACACAATTTGTTATCTTTCTAAATCCATTTTATTACCTCTCTCTTTCTCTAAACCTTACTCCAGTTTTATTCACGTTCTCCTGCATGCTCACTTTGTAGCAATCCTCCTGGTGGGCAAAGAGCAAATGCATCTTGAAGGTGTGATTTTTTTAAAAATGTATGTATGGGTGATTTTTTTAAAAATTTACATATTTGTAAGAGTTGCCAAATTCTACTGTTTTCTCACTTTGTTTTTAGAAGTTGGGTTTGAGAATACTGGTTAACTTTAAATATGAAACTGATTTTCATATTTTCAGGAAACATTTGGGTCTTGAGTAGAAGGCTTCTGTGCAGAGCTAGGAACTGGCTATGAATTTAATCTATTTTGGTAATTAGAGGGGAGAAAGAGAGTAATGTGTTCCATCCAGAACAATTATAAATCACTTGCAGATGGTTTCAGCAGGTTCCTAGCTTAATTGTGACCTGGTATTTCTCTGTTTGGGGGAGGGGGAATAATTCTTAAAAGAAACTTTTCTGCAAAGCCAGTTTTCTAAAATTTAAATATTTAAGCAGCAGAGATCTTAACATCTTCGATACTTTGGCGAGACTTTGTTTTGTTCTCCGTATCTAAACATGCATGTGCCTGTTTACTTGGGCAGGATTCTCTCTTTCTGATCCAGCATCATTAATGTTATGCAAGATTTAGACTTGAAAATTATTCCAAACGCCTGGCTGTGATTTCCCCCGCTCCCCCCCTCCCTGTGTGTGTGCCCGTTGCCTGGGTCCAGTTGTGTCTTTGGCCTCTCTCCTTCTGCAAAAGCTGTAAGCGATGTTTCTGACTCTCCTCTTGCTAGAGTTCTATGTTGCTGGCTAGCTGCACCTCGGTAAATGCAGCTCTTTTCCCTGCAACAGTTCAGTTCTTTGAATGTGGATTCTGGTATTCCCTGGCATGCTGCAGTTCTGTACCTGTCAGGTAGCTCTGTAAAACTGGGAGGGAGAGGACAGGAGGCTGTGGAGGTGGAGGAAATAGTTTATAGGGGATCAGAGTGAGCCGCACACCGAGTTTCCTCTTGCATTATCTGCACACCCATGTCCCATCTAGTGCTGCAAAAGGAGTTCTTACTTTGTTTTTTGTAAATGGCCTGTGGTTGTCATGCATGCAAAGATGTTGATTTTAGGTAGATGTACATAATTTAAATCTACCTTCCCTTAATAGAAAAAATTCCTAATTTAAACCATACAAAGTGTGGATGAGGGTGAAGCCTAAATTGCCCTCCTTGAGTTGTTAACTGTATAAATCTGATGTCTTTAATTTTTTTCCAAAGATGGTTACAGTCTCTCCCAGTTCAGTGTATGGCAGGCACACGCTATGCTGGGTGACAGTGTAATTATTAGAGAAATGAATACCTGCGTTTTTCTCACATTCTCACAAACAAAAGTAAATTTCAAGAACACTGATACAGCCCATCAAGCACATTTCTGAAGAAGTAACATTTTCATAAGGCTGTAAGGTGGTAGCATTAGGAGGAGTGAGAGCTTAGTGAGCCGGTTGTTGATGGTAGGAATATCTCAGAGTGAGGTGCGGGCTGCTCAGGGTTTCACTTGCAAGGGAACATTTTGTGAAGCTACATGGGAAAAGCAAAATTCTACATACCTTGGCAGAAGACTGTAATTCAGCACCAGGTTCAGAAGGTGTAAGGCATGAGTGGAAAAGGAAGGGTCGCTGTAAACTTGCTGTCTAACAAAACCTCTTTGCTGGGAGGTGGGTGACTGTGGGACTGTTGGAACGGGCTGCAGAGGTGTAGGACCCTCGCTCAGGTTCTGCAGGGCTTCGGATGCAGAGGAAATAACCAGCATCACTGGCACTAATGCTGCAGTTCCTCATGCATGCCGGGGAGACTGAAGCTAACAGTTTTGTACAAGTCTATTCTGGCATACCTTGCTATCAACATTGTCAAAACTGAATACTTGGTAGGTTATACCAACACCCGACTTAAGTGGGGTTTTCTGAATCATTGTATGTTTGTTACATATGTAGATGGTAAAAGCATTAGGCATCAAAAGCACTCAGCTTGCTTCAGTTTTGTGTGTTTGCATGCAAACTGTAGCTGCAATGGTTCCTGACGGTGTATAGAAATGTGGGACTGCACATACCAACCTGTCATCGTGGGGCTTTTTGGTTTAGTACAATCTTCTTGATAAGAAAGGGCTGCTTTTCCGTTTCCAATGTTAGGAACCAGCCCATGTCTCCCCTGCACAACATGTCTGGTTTAGTCATCTGATTGCCATAGCCTAAAATATGTGCTTTGCTAGGCAACATGAGTTGAGAGGTGAAGTTTGGGCTATAAACTTGAAGCAGTTTGCACCATCAGAGACAGCTGTGCAAAAATGAATAGGCTGAAAGTGGAAAGAGGGGAAAAAATCTGGCTTAATGCAGCAAGGTAGACATTTGAAAAGCCAAGAAGGTTACCTCTGTGAATCTAGGGTTATGTTTCTTTTAAAACAGGGTTGCAAAACTTTACAAGGGATCCTGTGATTGCTTTTTAAGGGGGCATCTTGGCTGGCTGAACTGCTTGGGTATCCACAGCCTTCAGATTTGTCCCATAAGTTAATGGAGACATTGGTATCATGATATGCTTAGAGTTTCAGCGTTTCTGTTAATAAACAGTTCCTTCAGTTGTGTTCAGTCACACGTAGTGCCACTTCAGCATGGGGGCTTTCAGAACTTTGTATTTTTTTTCTCAGCGCTCCTTACATCCCGTCCGTATGTGCTGTGTCACTGGATTTTTTTTAATGACTTTAAATACACTGCAAGTGTTTCAAATGCATGTATATGGTTTCAGAAAGACCCAATATATTGTAATACATGTGATAAATCAGTACTGCAATTTAACACTGTAGCTAATTACTCTGTCTTCCACTATAGGTTGCACAGAGCATTGAGGATCATCATCAAGAAGTAATTGCTTTCTGCAGAGAAAAAGGTTTCCATGGTTTGGTTGCATACGACTCCGATTATGCATTGTGCAACATCCCTTACTATTTCAGTGCCCATGCCCTAAAACTGAGCCGTAATGGGAAAAGTCTCACAACAAGCCAATACCTAATGCATGAAGTTGCCAAGCAACTGGACCTGAATCCAAATCGCTTTCCTATTTTTGCTGCTCTTTTAGGTAAGTGAAGTAATAAAAGAACTCAATGCTGCTAGTCAGACTTACGATTTCAGTTTCTATTACCTGATTTACAGTATCTGTGTATAATTTGACAAAGCACCTAGGGAAGGACATCTCTTTATTTCAGACATTCCTACTACACTCGAGGCAGGCCGGATGTGTTTTTATGATGCCAGACATGCCGAATTTGTAGAGACCTGCAAGCGATGCATATTGTGGCTGTCTAGAAACAAGAGTAGAAAATAAGAATTCTGCAAGGCGCTCTGCCTGTCCAAAATGTTCTCAGTGGGTGGGTGGGGAATCAGGACAATTGTGGTTCTACTGGTTTTGGTCCTATATAGTGTATGAGGTCTACTTTTAATAGCACGCCTTCCAGACTGGGAAAGTGTGCTTCTGTCCTGTATTCTACCTAAAAATAACATATATGGAGTGAAGATGTTTAGATTGCAGGGGCTTTTTTTTTACCCCTCAGAAATGAGCAGTGGACAAATATGACAGCCCGTCAGCTGCACCAGAAATACATTATATTGTGTAATTGAGTGAAACTCCATATTGTTGAAAGCACAGGCAACCAGCATCTTGCCCTTCCATGAGTTTTGTTGGGATAGTTTCTTAGCACTCTTGCTTCCAGTGCTTAGTGTAGCATCTTTAACGAGCGTAGGTAGAAAGAACTTCAGCTTCACATCTCTGCTTAAATGGGACAATTTTAACACACTCTTATTTCCACAGCACTGGTAGAGAGCAGCTGTCATAACCTCTCAGATGGAAGAGTGAATTAATTACTAATAAAGTTGACTCCAATGAATAAGATCCATTTAGAACAGCATTCTAACTTCCTTTTGAGTAATTGAGCACAGAGCAGCCATGTTCTTCATCTTGTACTGAGCAAACAAATTAAGAAAACTGGATTTTCTTTTTATTTTCTTACTGACTTTGTGTTTTAGTAGAAGAATAAAACTGGTAGAAAGCTGTGAATGAGAGAGGCTATGTGTTACTGCTTTAGCATACTAATATTTCAGTAGTCTTTAAATTGTTTCTAGTCCAGACAGGTACCTTCCATGTTAAGAAGGAAAGAACCAAAGCATCTTCCAGTAGAAAGCCACAAGTATTTGACTGGTTGAAGCTGCTTTTTGTTAGTGTATGCTTTTTCATATCCACAGTGGTTACCTGCCCACACAGCTGCATGGAGGAAGGGCAGGTGACTGGCTAAGCTGCAATTTAAAACAAAAAACTCAGTGTAAATTGCATGACAGAGTACTATTGCTAGGCTTTGTTTTGGAGTCTATAAATAAGTTGTTGCATGCCAATTCAGTGAGTAAGAATTACTGCTTGCAAAGCAGTTTCACAGTTGCAGATATGCTTTGTGGCATTATCGTGAAGTACATGTGAATGACATCGTTTTAACTTGTCACAGAATTACAGCTGCATGGCCAGTTGAGGTGTTGCTTGGTTATATTAAATGGTAGGTGAAAAATATCCTGGTAAATTTTCTGGAGGTTTTGCAATTTTATGCCAGAAGCTCTTGAATATTTTTCTCTCAATATCTTACATGACAAAATATTTTTCAGCTTGCTCTTAGGAAAAAGAAGCTTGAGGTCATTTCACATGATTACTAGAGAGATCTTTTGTAGCTTTTTTTTTTTCCCCCAAATTGGTACAAAGGTTAAAAAAAAAAAAAAAGAAAAGAAAAACCAGTTCAGCTACAAGTTTAGTTCCCCCAAAATCTCAATTCTGCTGAGAAATAAATTGTTGCACACAGCATCCCCCTTTTCATTGCTTCACCCCACCAAGCACTACTCTTTGTATTTACAGCAAATTTCTATCAGCATTTATGTTACATTTAGAACTGCTGGGGGAAAAAAGCGGTTGTACTAGGCTCGGTATAAAAATGTGCTCATTAAAAATGCTACACTCAACAACAATCCTTCAGTAATAATTCTTTTTATCTGTTAGGTGAGCAGCTTCTCAATCTGTTTAACATATACTTTCCTGACACTGCGTAAGGCCAATTTCTTAGTAAGAACAGCATCTACAAAACTCAACCTTTTACACAACATCAGGGAGACTGGAATTAATTTCATTTCCATTCTTTTCGTTATCTACTGTGTGAACCCAGAACCAGCTTCACCATTACCCCTTCTGGACTAAAATCTGACAGACAGCCTGCAGTTTTGCAAGTTATCGTGTGTGTGTGAGTGTTTTGCTTGGGTTTTTTTCAATATTGGCACATAATAGCACTCTTCTAGCACCATGGAATTTTTATTGCACTCCACCATTTATCAAAAATAAAAAGCTAGTCAAAGATCTCAGCCTAGTTTTCCAGTACTCCAATGATCCAAAATGTACTCGCAGGCTATTTTTATCATACTACAACTATTAACAGGCTGGTTTCCCACACTATCAGGTGTGTGGGTGCAGATTACAAACCAGCCCGCAGCACTGTATGCGAAGTGCCTCACGTGGGGCATGGAAAGTTATTTTACCATACTTCAGTGAAACAAATATTTCACTCTGCTTCACCTAGAACACGTATTTTTTGCAAAACCTTTTGCTTCTCCCACATCATTATTAAAAGTTCAGCCATCTCCAGCTACGAATAAGAAAAGAAAAACCAGTTCAGCTACAAGTTTAGTTTTGTGTATTCTTTTGCATTTCTTTTGTGTTTGTCTTCAGTATGAGTAAGCAGAACAAAGTGTCTGGAAGTCACGGTTAGAACAGAAGATACTTTGGAGGTCTTTCTGTGATGAGGGTTGTTGGGTTTTTTTTATATTGGTGAATATTATGAAACCTGGGTATTTGGTGCTATAAACAATGATTATATAAGCTTACAACAAACAGATACTATTTGACTTAAGGTACTGGCAATGGGTTTTAGCTTTTGCAACCTTAGCAGTATAGTAAATTCAGTTTTTTTGATAAAATACTAAATACATATAGGCACAGAATTGTGTGTAGTATGGTGTACATTAAAGCAGGGTAGCTTGTTCAGCTCTAGATTTTTATATTTTGACTTAATATCTGAGGGCTTGTCTGGCTTCACAGGTTATTCTGCCCTTGCTCCTGTGGCCTCTTTCGGTCTCTATTGAACCTGATGAGTAGAATGAAGAAAATCACAGTGGGAAAGGATAAGCGAGCGCTTGATTACATGAGAAGGCATATGAATCTGTCGCGTTGCTCTTCTGTTCGGGGTACATCAGTGTAACTCCCCATGCCAGTTCTTTGCTTAGGAATAACTTAATGTATTCTGAAATAATTGCAGTTATGCTGTTGGTTTAATGTTTACAGTTACAGAAGGCCAAAACTATCACAGTAGCTGTATCAGTATCCAGCTTTAGGTCTGCAAATCTGTTTCCCTGTATACGGAAAACTCAAAACTTCTTTGTTTTCAGATACTTTCTTGTCATTAAAGGGTCAATTTGGGACGCTGAAAAGAGACGAAAATCCTGAATGATTCAGCAGTTGGAGGAGCCTGAGGAATGACACCTAACTGGTCAATTAAAACAACTTTCTCAATGGCAAATTATTTGGAATTGAGTTATGTTCAGGGATAAAGTACCAACTAGGCAAATTTTTAAAGATTACTTTCTGAGAAGGTTATGTATACACTGTGTTTGGTTGGTTTGTTTTATAGCTTTTTCCTTCTTGCAGCTTTTCATGCGGAAGGCTTCTGCAGTTCTAGCGTTATAATGTAAGGAGTATCCTTGTCATGGGTAGATAAAATGTGGCCAAGATATTGTGTCCTCCAAGAGTACGCTCTTAAAAAGTTCTGTCCTAATCGCTGTTGATGTAAATAGGGAGTTAATTTGGTTCCCTTGTAAATTTTGACTCAAATACTTCAGAATGATTTAAAAAAAAAACAAAAACAACCCAAAACCAAACCACCAAGCTTCAGCAGTACAAAAACAAACACAGTGTGAGGTATAGGGCTGTAATTCAGTGAACTCTTTAGAAAAGGCAGTGGCTTCAATTAGTATCTAATTGCTTTGAAAAAACCTAAGGCATACACTATAATAAGCCATTAAAATGGGAAAAATCAATATATGTTGAGGTTGTTCAGCCAGGTCAAGAAATGGAGGTTGCTTATGTAATGCTGGTCTCTTTCCCACTGTGACAGAACTTTGTAACGTGGGTTTAGGTATGTAGTCTCATTCTGTTTCTCAGTAAAATTTTAGAACTATGTAAGGTAAGTACAGGCATCGCTTCTTACCTGGACTACAGAAGACACTGCTGTACTTCAGCATCCTAAACTCCACAGTTCAGTATGTGGTGAGAACTGATCAAACTGTCAGACTGTCTTATGTGTGTGTGTGTTCAAGGGGATGGAATTAACTGAAATGACAGATGGAAACCAAGCAAGATTGAGGTTTTGGTATTTGACTATTTTAAAAGGTAATCTCAGGATCTGCAGGAGTTAAGTGTTAGTTATCATGGAATCGTCTAGTGGTCTGGCTGTAACTGATTTTTTCAGACCTGTGTTATAAAGGCTGTCTAATCCTACCTTGATTAGATTAGTAAGAATATGGCTGTTAATACAAACTTGTTGAATCTTTCTGATGTGAGTTTAAAGTTTAGCTCTTAATGAATAAAGATGATAATGTCTCCTGCTGGAGATCTCAGAAGTAGGTGAAGTATCGACTGGACACAAAGACTTCCCTCTCTATGACTGCTAGTTGCCAGGCAATGGACAGCTTTCTTTGTTTTCACATGTTGAAGAATATTAAAAGCAAACTAAATTATTTTACAAGCAAAATACTAAGAAAATAAACAGTTGTCATATTCAAAGAATCTTGTCATACTCTTTTTGAGTAGATGAGAGTTCAAGATGTCCAAACTGAAATTAAAAAAAAAAAAAAAAGCTGTAAATACATGAACAGCAATGAGAATTATGCATTCTCTGCTAAGCTGCTGCTCTGTAAAACCAGATACTGATAATACCCGCAAGTTTTCTACTGGAAGTGTAGTAATGCATTCCGTTTAGCTCTTCATAAAGTTTGGATCCATGGGCACTGAACTCTGTTAGTGGTTGATTAGTTAGTCTCTGATTAGTTAAAATGTTTGAATTATTTCCTGGTAAAAAAATTTTCATTTTTTTTTTCCATGTAATGTGCTTTGGGGGGAAAAAACCACCCAAACCCAAAATAATTTAAGTGATCTCCCATTTGGTGAATATAGCCACTATCTCTGTTCATTGAAACAGCTATGTAATTTCCCAATTACTTCGATGCTGCCAGCCCAGGGTCCTGTCTGACCTGGTCAGGTTGGCAAAAGAAACTTCAGGAACTGGGAACCTGCTAAGTGCCATGGAAGCTACCAGTGTTCCTGAGGGTTAGGTAAATCTGCCCGGTAGCTTGCTGCTGTATGATGGAGCAGAGGGCAGATTCCAAAGGCAGCTCCAGTGTGGTTCGGTAACGGCGTGTGCTGGGGTGCAGGAGGGGCTTACCAGCTTGTGTCGGGGAGCAGTAGAGTGTGTTCTTGCACACTGCACCTGCATTACTGAATCCTGGTGAGGATCCCCTAACAGGACGTGCCAGGCTGATGTGTTGTGATTGCCAGGTGTTGTGACCGGCTCTGTTGCTTCTGTAAGCGAGCTGGTTTCATGGAAGAGTGCTCCTCAAACAGAGGGAAGTGTGTCTTGCTGCAGCGGCAGCATGCTGATTAGGTTTTTCTGGAGTAACAGAAAGATACTTGCAAGTTGAATCTCTCTTAATCCTATTGATCGGGAATTGAGGACTGATTGCAAATTTGTTTTGCATAGAAACAGTACGTAACTTTTTATGGTGTACTTAAATAAAGTTCTGCATTATATTCTAGGTAATCATATTCTACCTGATGAAGATTTGGCTTCCTTTCATTGGAGTTTACTTGGTCCAGAACATCCACTAGCTTCACTTAAGGTACAAATTTAATGTAACTATGAGCAATTAAGCTAAAAATCAATCATAACGGTTAATCAGAGCAGTGTAATAGGTTAAGTCACAGCAGCTAAGCAAGGCTCTTGTTCTCGGTCACCCTCTGGTGTCCCAGTCCCTCTCTGTTGACCGCAGAGGAGACCTGGGCGATTAGCCTTACAAGGCTAAACTTAGCCACCATGATCCCCCTCGGTGCCCTTCAGCTGCAGGAGCCATACAGCTTCAGTGGGGTTTGGCTCTGAGCAGCTAGCTTCTTACTCTTCTCCTCTTTTAAGAGGAGAGGTTTTTGTTTAGTCCTGTTCTAGAACTGTCAGAAATAATTAGCTGGATATCTTCCTACTGTATTGTTTTATTTTCTACTGATCTGAGTTTGTGTGTAATAGTCAGTTTTCTCTACTTCTTAAAGTGTAAATACACTAGAGAATACGTTGCACAATAGAGCTAACATGGCCTGCAGTAGATTTTTTTTTTTGAGACAAGTAACTTGTGTCTGATGCTTAGTTTACAGTATGTCTGTTCTGCTGCTTCATTGCACTCACTTTGTGCATCTGCCAAGTAGACAGCTATAAAAGGGAAACTGGACACATCAGAGAAGGGGATAATAATGACCTTTATGTCTGCCACAACAGACATATCTCTTCCCCTTTCTCCTAAGGTGCACCATGCAGCAAATCAGTTTGCTTTTTGTAAATTCTGTAAGACTGCTTTATTGTATCTACAACAAAAACAAGTGGGTTTTTCTCCCCTTCTGTTCCAAAAATTTATTAAGCATTGAAAAATTGTAACTTATTTTGCTGAAGGTAGAATTTAAAAACAGATTCAAGATTTTCAGCAGAGTTTTTAAGGCTTGCACATGCATTGCTTAGTGAACAGCTGTAAGAATTTGATGTTATGCTCATCCCCTATTTTGCTGCCGCTCCTGTGTTTAGAAAGGTGTCAGCACTCTGTAGTGGCAAAACAAAATATGCATGCATGTTCGCTGCTTCCTTGTGAAACTTGAGATGGGAAAATGAAAGACTGAAAGAGTATGCCTGTATTTTCATTTTTCACTAAAAAGGTTAAAATATAGGATTTCCCTCGAAGTGGTGGATAAACTTTCTGATGTTAAGAATTCTTTTTTTGTGGTTTAGGCTGAGTAGACTTGTTTTACAGCCAGTCAGAACGTGACTCCAGACACCTAGACCTTCTGAAAAGCCTTCTAAATATGTACTGAATTACTTGGCTAGAATGAAAATCGGGCATTTGTCATCTGTGCTTCTAGATTTATGTTTTCAGTGGAGACACCGCTTTGTAAGGTGGCATCCTAAGGAAGTGAAACTTGTTCCCTTCCAGCATCACTGGGCTGTCTTAGGCAGGCCTCCCTGTATTTATTTAATCTGTTGGCCAATGTTAATCAGATTTGAAAGCGGTTGCCGTTCGGCCGTTACAGGCTCTGTGAAAACTGATACACTGTTATCAGTGAAAGAGACCCAAATTAGTGCCCTTACCGAGGGAAGAGGCTAGCACAACACATGATTTGTTTAATTTCAAACCAGCTTGCTGGCTGATTGTTAAGTACATAGCCCCAAAAGAACCGCAGCATTTGTGTCTCTGGGCTGATAATGATGTCAAAGGGAGAGAAAGAAGAAGGGCTTAAAGCAGCAAGGGCACAAGTCTATGTGAAACCAATCTTCATTAGATACTGGTCATGGAAGAACTTATTATTTTTTTTTTTTTTTAAGCTTCAGTTTCAACAGTGTTCATGGTTTGAAATTATAACTTGTTTAAGTAGCTCATTAATTCAGTTTAATTTTGTTTGGCATACTAGTGTGTCAATGATGTCATTACAGCACTCTCTACAGTAGAGACCTCTTCTGTTATTTGTAGATGTGCAGAAAGCAGTGTTGCTTGTAAATGTTATGAATGCTTAAAAACTTAAAAGACATGTTTATGTTAGCCACAAGCTTGATAGCAAGAAGTACTTTCAGCGCAGTTACATAAAGTGCAAGCTGTCACGAAAACTGGAAATGGCAGGGGGGGAAGTTGTCGTGGTCACCCAGGATGTTGTCCTTGGGCTGTGCTTACGAACTTTGCTTTGTTGCATCTGTTCAGAGTTACTGTCAAGTATTCTCCATACTTTGAAACCAAGGGCTCTAATTCCACACCTCACTCAGCTCTTTCTCATTGTGTAAAGTTGTTAATCTTTTGTATCTAAGACAGTATGGTCTTGAGCATCAAAGCTAACAGGTTCAGTTCCCAGTGGCCTGATTTGTTGCTTTTCAGTGAGAACTATGACATTTAATAATGTACAATTTATTTTCTGCATTCTTTCTCAATCTTTTATGATGATGTAGAGTGTAACTTAGAAAAGAAACTAGATGTGTATGTGCTCAGGTGTCAATACAGCAAGGTGAAAAAAAGCGAAACTGAGGAACCTGTACCTCTGTTTTAGAGAGAGATGTGAGGGTGATGTGTTTGTCTAGGAACAACTGAGGAGAAATGGGAAAAAGGATGGGGAATGGGAACCTGAAAGAAGGATCCACATTTCACATCTAGAAGGATTTTACCCTAACAATCACGACAACATCTTTACACGCTGGATAAACAGACGTGCCTTTCGGAAGACACCAACAATGACCACCAGCTCAGCAAAAATGGTGAAGTTCCATGGACAAATTTAATTGAAAAGAACTTAATTGCTATTGCTGCAAAAGGCAGAAAGAATCAAAACCTGACAAGCTGTTCTGAGTCAGGATCTTAGCTGTCTAAATGTCCCTGCATAAACAGATAATGCGTCTAGTAAACGTGTTGTCCTGTGCTTGTGTCCTATTACCTGACCAAGAGCAGGGTTCATTGAAATGACCACCTGAATCAGACATGGCAATAAGAAAGGAGTTAATACACTTCCTGAGAAATAATTTGACTGCTAGACCTTGTTTGGAAACTAGCATTGTACTACTTTTTATTTGTGTGCTTTGGGATTTATCTTTAGAGACAGACAGTTTGGTTCTTATTCTGGGAAAGCTTGTTACAGCATGGAGCTTCAAGCTCAATGTGTAATACCATCAGAATGATACTAGGAGGGCAGTTTCTTACCTCTGGAATGAATTAGTGCCTGTTTGGGAGCATGTACCACTGCAGAAGTGCTGACTCTTTATTCACAAGATAACCTTAGAAACAAGTCTTAATGCTTTTTGAAAAAGAAGAGTATGCAGGGAAACTTTATGAGGTTGCCACATTGGATCTTGCAATGGATCACCTTCCTGTTAGGTTGGTTTTGAAAGGATGAATTCATTGGACTGTCTTTGGCAAACTTTTGATGTGCCCACCATCCAATATTCCACATCTGTTTTTACCTGGCAAAACTGTTTAGCTAATCTCCTTGGTTGTTTCATCTCAGTAGAGAGGCAAAGACTGATGCTTCCAGAAAGCAATCAAAAATATGTAGGCTAGGCTCCTTCTCTGAATTGCCCTAGGAAATTCCTGTCTTTCTCTGACTTCAGAGGGTGTCTGCCAGAGGGAGACTAATATGTTGAGTAGGTGCTTAGGTAATTTGCTGCTGCTCAGACAACAAAGGTGGTATTCTTAAGATATGCTTAAATTAAGTGGGGTTGGTTGGGTTGGGTTTTTTTGATGCTAAGGGTCACCATAGGATGATGCAGGTCACAAAGGACCTCAGGAAGTCATCTAGTCCAGCCTCCTGCTAAAAGCATGGTCAGCTTGAGGTCAGAACAGGTTGCTCAGGGCTTTGCCTAGGCTAGTCTTGAAAATCTTCAAGGTTGGAGACCGCACAACCTGTCTGGTCAGCTTGTGCTGTGGCTTGACAGTCCCAACGGTAAAAACATTTTGCCTTATGTACAGTCTGAACCCATCGTGTTTCCGGCTGTCTGTTGTCTCTCGTTCTACAGTGCACCGCTGTGAAGAGCCTGGGTCCACGTGCTTGATAACCTCTTTGTAGGTATTGGAAGGCTGCTGTTAGGTATCTCCAAAACCTTGTCTTTGCCAGGCTGAATAAGCCCCATTCCCTCAGCCTTTTCTCATAGAGCAAGTGCTCCAGCTCCTTAACCATCTTGATGGCCTTCTGCAGAACTAGCTCAACTTTTTTGACCTCTGGCTTGAGCCCAAAACTGAATGTGGTGCTCTAATGAGCGCTGAGGAACGAGATCCCTCGCTCTGCTGGCTTGAGATCCCTCGCTCTGCTGGCTTGAGATCCCTCGCTCTGCTGGCTTGAGATCCCTCGCTCTGCTGGCTATGGTCCTGCTACACAGCCCAGGGTGCAGCTGGCCTTCACTGCTGCCAGGACACCCTGCTGGCTCATGTGCAGTTTGCGGTCTTCCAAGAGCTCCAGGTCCTTTTTGGCGCAACTCCAGCCTGCAGAGTAGCCAGGAGTTATTCCTCCCTGGTGCAAGACTTTGCTTTCGTAGTTGTTGAATTTCTTAAGGTTCCTGTTGGCTTATTCCTCCAGCTTGTCTAGGTCTTTCTGGAGGGCAGCCCAGCCCTTGAGTTCATGGTAGTGTGCAGGGCTGTCACACAGGTTGTCTCGTATGAAGCCTGTCTGTTGCACATATTCAGCTTGTGTTTCTGCTCTCCCCTTTCTGACATCATTTTTGTTCCTCTGTTTAGATTTGGTTTTCTCCAGTCCTATGTGTGTAAATTGTTAGCAAGTGTTCTCCATGTTGTGTGTATTCTTGTTACCACCAAGACATGCAGGAGTAGAAAGAGGTCAGCTTCCCCACCAGGAGGGAGGGTGGAGGAGAGAATTTCTAAGTGAATAACCCAATCTTAGGGAAGAATTGAGCTTTGCTGGTTTGAGAGGATTTTAAGCCATCCAGGGAACTTCATGCCTCTTCAGAAAGCTTACTTGTCATTAGGCGAGGTGCGCTACAAGCTCATAAGATTTGATGTTTTTAACGTCAAAACAAAACAACATCCAGTTTGGATGCGATCTCTAGAAATTACTAGACAAAAATAACAAAACCCAGGCAGTTTGTTGTTGTATTCTTCCTATCTTCAGCTTTTTCTCTCGCCAGTGGAAAAAAAAAAAATGTTCCTTGTGTGTCACCTCTCAGTAACTGAATGTTCGAGGTCTTTTTTAATGGTTTGAAAATAAAACTAAACTTATTATCTGTTTCCAGCAGGCACAGCGGTAAATGCTGGTACTTGTGTTGATTAGTTTTTAAAGGCTTCACTTCCTGGAGACAGTGGGCAATGGGAGTTGTCCCAGACTTGGGGAGCTTTTCCCAGCTGTAGCTTAGGTACCTTCTGCAGCATCCTAATAACCCTGTGGAGTTATGTCTGTTCTCTTTCAATAAAGCATTTTTGCAAGTTTTTTTGTCAAAACCAAGGCGTTTTTATCTTGTAGCTTCTGGGCTTGTAATGTTGCTCTCTGGCTCTCATTGTGACAAATGCCTGTGTAGAATTAATTTCCTTTCCCCACTTCATCTTTGCAGAGTGAATTAATAGGTCGCTTATGATTTTTATCAGTGGTGTGTTGTGAAATTGGAAGTAGGCTTTCTACAACTAGCAAATAAACTGCTGATTTCAGAGGCCATGCTTTCTAACCTGATCACCTCCAAGTGTGCGATCCACCTCCATCTTTGCCTTTCCAAAACTGATTTTCCATGTTGTTGCTTGTCTGAAACTCTTCTGTAGAGGATAAGGAAAAAAACAGTTTCTAGGAAGAAATCTCTTCTAATGAGAAATTGGTAAAATATGATGCTGATGCTCCAAAATGCTTACTAAAAGGAAGTTTGAACCATGAACATGTTTTCTATAACTTTTGCTGTTCAGTCTTAATTTTTACTGTACCTAGCACTTAGTAAGACTTAGCCTGTATTTAAGTCCACACAGTATTAGAAACATTGTTTATGATTCAGTACAAAATATTTAGTTTTGGATTTCTGGAAAGTTCTAAAATGAATAGAAATATTTTCTTCTTTAATATCAGGAAAGTACAATCTTATTTTTCCTCTTTTCATTTCTGGCTTCTGTGTAGGTCATGACATTTTTAATTTTGAGGGTGTTCTCACAGCTGGGTGGGATGTCGTTGAAACAGAATAAAAGAAAATAAGATCCAAATATCGTAAATGTCCCTAAATCTGTAACACATACTTTCAGGAGGTCTCACTTCAGGAATTAAGAGTATGCTCCATGAAGTCTTTAGGCTGTTTGTTTAGGAGCGGCTAAACTGGGGGCGATACTGGGGCCATTAATATGTTTCACTTCAGCTTCATGCTTCTGGGGTCTGAGCTGAATATTAGTGCTAGAGTGATGTGATGGCCTCTCTTGATGGTAGCTGCTTACAGTTTAGTTGTATGTCATCTCCAAGACAGTAATATTTAATAATGATAGACGGCTTACTCCTTTTGTCCACTGAATTTTCAAGCAGAGATTGCAGAAACCCTTGGGTACGAATGTGGGGTTTCTTCCAGGGACTCTGCAGAGAGCACATCTAACATGACACAGCCATGCTATGATTCAGCTGCTTTAGAGATGTGTAATTGTTACCCGTACAAATAAAATGGTAGGTGTTCATAAAGTGACTTAGATTACCAGTGAAAAGAAAATCTATTGCTTCCGCTTGCAGATTGGGTGCAAAATTTTATCATCAGTATTTGTGAGTGTACGCGTACATGCAGATGTGATCTATATTTAGTATCATGGTATGTATTGAGAATGCACACTAGCAAAAATTTAGAAATTGCTATCTGAAATAGAAATAATTACCGTGCCACTGACTACACTAAACAGAACTGTTCTTAATTTAGGTTCATAAACTGTGGAGTTTATCTCTGATAGAGAATGACCAGGTATAGAATGAATATCCTGACATTTGTAAATAGTAGGTGTTAGGAGAAAGAAATTAATAAAAATGGGAATCTGGGCAAAAATTCCATGGCCTAAATATGAAGAAGGTGGTCTACGAAATTGCGATAACTGGATCAAATAAGGGCAGGAAAGAAAATAATTACATATGGTAGACGCCATATAAAATAAAAAGTGCTTGTGGTACAGATTTTAAGGTTGCAAAGATAAAACTAATGAAGCATTAATCAGAATTTTGCATAAACATTTCTGACAAGGCTGAATTGCAGTATTTCCTAGTAAAGTAAAAATTCTGCACGTTCCCTGTGTAGAATGCAAGCATAAAGGTTTTTCACATTTTCTCATCTATTAAAGAACAGAACTATTAAATAATGATCTCTCAAGTCTTGAATCACTGAATTTTGCAAATAGGCAGATAAAAATATTTTAAAAGCAAAAATGTAGCTGCCCCTATAGGCATGGGCAGAGTTGCTCCAGAATTGTACAGAGCTTCCAGACAGAATTTTTAGAAATTCCTCAGGCATCCTCTAAAATTTAGGACACGTAGTTGGAGACCTCGTCCCTGCCCCTCTGAGTGTGCACATCGTGTGGCACAGAGGGAAGATAACACAGACCCAGCTAGCAGCACCGCTCACTTCTTTTAATTCCGCAACAGTCCATGACAATTGTGTGACCTGAAGTGTCGATACCCAATATACGATCATGCAGTGCATATAAGAGCAGTAATTCCCCATATCATATGCTGAATAATCCTCAGTTTATTGTCAGGAGGAGCCTATTGAGAGTGTTGAGGTGGAAGTCCAGGGTTTCCATGAGAAGGGATCAAGCCAAAGAACTGAGTCTAGAACTTGTGGTACAGCACATCTGTCTGCAGCTGCCAGTCGCTGAGCTGCGGCGCTTCGTCTGTAGGGGCTTTGGACATCGTCCCACAGGTTCTTCCAGCTCTTTCTTCTTACTGCAAAGGGAGGTCTTCTGCTACGAAGTCCAAAATGATTCTTGTCTTCTCAAACCCGTGGCCTGAGTCAGTGACCAGTGTGTCCATGGGGATTCACCATTTTCCTAAGATCTTGAGTAGACTGTAGCATGGACTCTCATTTGTAGACAAATCTGTGGTCTGTATGGGCTCAGGTCATTAACTCCAAGGAAATTTTTAGCATGTGCTTAAGAGCATGATTCTCATCTATTTAAAATAGTCGGTGAATATGGAAAGTCGAGTGCATCTGCCACTGGACGGTGAGACATCAATTATTTTAATGCTGGAATATTGAAACGATTTTATCCATGGAATTACCTTAAGAATTTCCTCTGTGTCTGCGAAAAGTGTGACCAGCCCCATAACTATGTTGATACTGAAATGCTTGAAAGCAAAAGTAACTGTGCTGACATCGTAGCAACAAGAGAAATCCATGCATCGTTCTTTGTCGATGTATAATATAAAACAAATAAAAATAATTTCTTGCCTGAGTTGTTATATATAATGTGAAGCTGTATGAGTATATTCTACTACAGATAATGACATACAGAATTTGAAAGCACTAATTATTAAGCTACGTAGTCTTTAAATAATGATTTTTAGACCAATTTCTGTAGAATCTTGAAAATGAGTTTCCTCAAGACTCCGTTTGTTTTTCAAATCCTTCCTTTTCTGTGTACACAGAGATCTTCCTGTTCCCAGTGGATCGCTTTCATCAACTCTGGTACCACTCTACGTTCAGAATATAAACTCTGTCAAAATATTTTCTGGCATTTATATATATAAATATATAAAATATAGATAAAATAATATATAGATAAAGCATTTTGCACTGGATGAATTGTCCAACTAGAGAGCAGTAAAATAATTAGCATTGTTGACCTTTGTTGTTGGGGCTGATACTTAACCAGCAAATATTTACATAGAGGTGAGGTTTCACATGTATTCTATATAATGTAGGTGAAAAACATATGAGTCATTGTTTAAGGTGAAGTCTTAAAAATAAGGTGGAAGGCCCAAAAATATTTCCATACTAAATCTGGAATTTGTTGAATACATTTTCAATAAATAAGCAGCTTAATTCTTTGCTGTGTGACCGAGGTATCTTGGGCTACCCTGTTGCTTCATACTGGCATGTGTGTTTGTTTGCATAGGTACGTGCTCACCAGTTAGTTTTACCACCTTGTGACGTAGTGATCAAAGCCGTAGCTGACTACGTCCGTAATATTCAGGACACCACTGATTTGGATGCCATAGCAAAAGATGTTTTTCAACATTCACAGGTAAAGTATAAAGCAAAACATTGGTTTGGAGTTGTTTTAAACCTATTGTGCTGTACATTTGTGTTGCAGAATTGCATTCTGTAAAAATAGTGGTTTGCATCAGTCAATAGTAGGAATCTGTTGGTATATGCAGTGTCTTAGACACCTTAATTTCACTCTCCACACTTTCCAAAGGCAAAAATACTGCACTTAACCCGCAGTGCTTTAAGTTAAATTCTTGATAATAGAAGAGGTTTTGTACTTTGCCCTTGTGTACTGTCCCTGAGAATCAGTGGTATGCGCAGATAGTATTTTAAAGCTTTATCCTTACAGGGACTGACACAATATTTCTTGTGCTGGTACAGTGCTGTAGTGCTCAGGGGTACACATACAGCATTAGTGCCGTATGTGATGTGGTACATGTTAACTACTTTACAGCAAGTAGGAGCTGACCTGTAGATGACATGCCTGGATTTGCTCCTGACAGATCTTTTTTTTATTTTATTTTAGTCTAGAACAGATGACAAAGTTACTCGATTTAAGAGAGCAGTTGCTTATTACTCAGCAACTAATAAACCTATGCCATTTCATCCACCACATTACCTAGGTAAGTAATTAAAGAAATAAGGCTTTTCATTTTAACTAAAAACTGGCATAACCCTAAATTAGACATAGTATTATTAGTGGGATCTTAAAAAAATAATTACATTCTCTGGCAGTTTTTGTTGACCCTTGAATATGTGGCTTTCATAGGATACATGCAGAGGTCGTGTTCTTTCCCCAAAAAGAGAACAACCTGGACTTGATTTTCCTCTTAGCTATCGCTGCATCAGTTCTAGCATTAGGACGCTTCAGAGTATAGTGCTGTAAACAACTGAAATCTGGTGACCGGTTCCAATCATGAAGACAGTTTCTATTTTTATTCCATAAAATATATTTCCTCTTTCTCACTGGGCTTACCCAGCATGTTTTAGCAATCCCTTTATAGTATTTGATTTTTTGATGTCATAATATGCCCGCTTAAATTGCAGCCACGAGTTGTTCTGGCATTGCAGGCTATTCTCAAAGCTTACAAATTAACTGTATGATTATACCTCATTCTTAACACAAAACCATAATTTGAGCTGAAGTTTTCTGAAGATTTTCGGTTACCATACTGAAATACTGATACAGATTTTTCCTTCTCTGTTCTGGGGGGTGGGGTGTCTTTATTTACATTCGAAGACCTGCATTAAAGGGCATTAAGGCTACTGGGTCAAATATTCGAATTATAGAAAGTGCCCGCATTATGCGTCTGTGTGACATTATTTTTGCTGGATGCTTCATTATGACATCTCTTGGGCTTTTTTTCTTTTATGCTTCCTTTGAGCCCCGAGTAGAATAGAAATGTGCTGTAATGAGAGATACAAAGAACCGAGAGAAGGTGAGACAAGTAAAATAGACTTCACAGGCTACAGAGTATTTTTATTAAAAGGCAAAAATGAATAAAACTGACTCAAAGGCATACTAGACAGCAGTAATGCTGGCAGAACAAGAATAAATAAACCATAGAAGCAAAAGGATAGAAAGGGTCGCATTTGCATCAGACAGTGAACATTTTTATGAGTGTTTGTTTTTTTCTTTTTTTTTCCTCCTTTTTTCCCCTCCTCCCTGTTTGCAATACAGCAGCCAGACCAAATCAGTTTGGTATGCCTGGGATAGTGCCACCATATGTTCCTTCTCAGATGCTTAACATTCCACAGACCTCACTACAAGCAAAACCTGTGGTAAGTAGCCCTCTGCCCTTCTTGGGAGAAACCTGCTGTGCTCATCAAATGAAAATCTACATGGGGAATGTATATCCAACCTTTTGGCATTCACTGACGAAGTCTGGAACTATAGTGATGGTACAGACTCTGGTAGAACAATTTGTGTGGATCATAGAATCATTTGGTTTGGAAAAGACCTTTAAGCTCATCAAGCCCAAGCATTACCCTGACCCTGCCATCCCACCACTAAACCCTGTCCCTGAGCACCTCGTCTGCCCACCTTTTAAATACCCCCAGGGGACTTGACCCCTTCCCTGGGCAGCCCCTTCCAGTGCTTGACAGCCCTTTTGGGGAAGGAATTTTTCCCAGTGTCCAACCTAAACCTCCCCTGTTGCAACTTGAAGCCGTTGCCTCTTGTCCTTGGATGTCCAAGATGGCTGAGATTGAATGTCTACATTTGGAAAATGCCACTTGATTAAATAATGTATTTTTTTAAAAAAGAAAAGCCTTTTTGTTGCCTTCACTTAAGAAAGATCACTTTATTTTAGGCCCAGCAGATATCCAATCAGGGTGGGGCCCAAGGCCAAGGTCCATACCCATACAGTCTCTCTGAGCCAGCCATCACCTTGGAAACAGGTGGAAAAAGTCTTTCTGAGCAGAACAACTACAGTAACATTCCTCACGAAGGAAAACATACACCATTGTATGAACGATCCTCTCCAATAAATCCAGCTCAGAGTGGGAGCCCTAATCATGTGGATTCAACCTATTTTCCTGCCTCTTCTACATCTTCGTCCTCCGACAATGATGAAGGCAATGGAGGTGCAGTGAAGTAAGTTTTTTGTGAGGATGTTTTCTTACTCGGCTTCTGTTAAAATAGCTTTAATTTCAAAATGGTTCACCGGTATCCCGAAAGTAAGAAATCTGCGTGTTGGTGATATGATGGACCTTCAGAAAATAGTTATAGGTCACTATGACTGCAAACATATCCATGGTTCACTCTGGTCATCTTGTTCCTTAACAAGCAGAAATCCCAAACCAAATAATGCTGGGAGTTTTTCCACTTCTGCCCTTATGTTTTATTGAAGGAAGGAGAGGGTGAGATTTTGGTAAACATCAGAAAGCCTTTGAGTACTTTACTTGCTATAAAAGAAATATTCCTACTTCATGGTATAATTCATTAAAACTTCAGTAGCTAAAAACTACAAAACTTCGCTGAATTTGTAGTGTTTACGCTTCTAAAATTATGGGAGAATGTGGCTTTGCAAAAAAACGTGGTGTGAACATCAGAAATTCACCATTTAGGCCAATGACTTACGAGCTACGCGTGGAACAAAGCAGCAGTGAAATTGATTTTGCTCTCTTCTCCTGATGTGCCTTGTTTACTGCAGAAGTATTTCTGACTTCCGCTAGATCATATATCTGTCCTTGGCAATAAAGTTGTGCAGACCTGATTTAATTACTGCTTGCTGACCTACTAAAAAGAAATTTGAACAGAGGCAGTTTGTGTTTACCTTTGTTCTGCTAGATGTAGTGGCTTACTGCACAAGAATCAAAGCCTGGGGCTTCAGCAAGTCTCTGATTGCCTCTCAGAGTTTGGGGGGTGTAGAACAGTATGAGCATCTCACTGCTGGGTACTAAATTCTGAATGTGTTTACATTTATGCATGATGGCTTTGACA
>NW_009258552.1:695954-699463 GCF_000687185.1 Egretta garzetta
TGGGCGGCGGGGGGGGGGGGGGTGGGGGGGTGTGTGATGTGGTCGGTCGACTTTAAATATTATCATGTGTTTTGCTTAGTAAATCAAATAAGTTTGTATAGCTTCCATGGAGCGTAGAACTAGAACTGCATCTGCTTTAGAAAAAACAGTATTTTTCAGCTTTTTTATAGTGTTGCCATATGCATTTTATGCAATAAATTTTGAATAAATTTAATAAATGAAATCTAGACAGTGTCCTTTAAATCACAGTTTGTAGAAATAGATTTATAATTGAGGGAAATCACTTGGCATAGTGGCAAATATTTAAAGTTCAATCAGGAATTCTTCCTGTGTGAACATTATTTAATCATTGTAATATACAGCTTTTAAATACAGTCCAAATGTTGACATAGTGTAAATGAATAAATGTTGGTTAAATTAATAGCCTCTTCCAGACTCCTACAAATTGACATTTCTAATATATAGCATCCCTTAAAATCAGAGTCCTCTCTGACCCATGGTTCCAGTAACAGTCACCAAGGATTTAGCTCATGGTATCCTAAACAGCACTTTAACACCATGTTTTTCTTTATGTTGTCCTTCAGCCATGTCAGTGGGAACAAAATAGGCTGGGAAAAAACAGGAACCCAGTCAGAAAGTCAGACGCGTGGGGAGCTGGGAGACCAAACAAAGGTAATTCCTTAAGTTCCAAACATCACAATTTATTATTTTGTGCTTTATGAGTAGAATTTTCAATATTGATCTTTAAGATTTAGTATGAACTTCTACAGCTTTTTGTGAAGCGCAAAACAACAGCTTTAAAGTGCAGTAAGGCATTTTCCAAGGAATGTTGTAGCATATACATAAAAATGAAAATTAAATAGGATGTGTTAGAAAATAATAGATATAAAATAGAAACTAATAAACTTGTTTACTCCTTAGCTAACAATCTCATCCTTGGATATTGCTGCCTGTGTTTACGGTAGTGTGTGATTTTTACTTTTACTGTGGCGTGAGCAGTCTTAAGCGTCCATCAGTCCAGGGTCCGTGTCACATAACCTACAGTGTCTTGAGGTTGGCTCTAACACACATTTCATGTTGGCCACAAACCATTATAGGTATATTAAAGTTCAGCTGGGGAGTAAAAGTCCTTTATAACCGCCCGGTATGAATTTCATGTAGTACATTTCAAAGTAGGTCTGTGGGACCAGTTAGAATATACTGCTACTTAGTTAAGTAAGGGTGGAGTAACTAAGTCCTTGGTAAAGATGTAACATTATCCTATCAAACTTCTTCAAGATTTTAGTGTTGTCAAATCAAGAGTGTGGTGTCCTGTATTCCAAGTCTGAAATGTGTTTAGAAAGAACATTCAAAGCATTTGCACTCAGTATCTCTGCGTCTTCATGATGGAATTGCACACCAACTGTCAACTGTGTGTCAAAAAGCCCGCTCAGGAGTGAGTTATGCTGTAGACAAACAGAACATTTTCCCTGTACCTTTGGCATAGAAATTCCAGTAAACTTGGGCTTTGTGCTTAAAATATCAAGCTGATGATTTCATCCATCAGTGGTTATTATTTTTGCAGACTACGCCCCGTACGATAACTGTATCTGCCTGCAGATTAGTCACCGTATGCAAATGCTAATTTGACCTATTACATTCCTTTCTTCTCCGTATTCTGGGCCATGTCTGAAGCCCGGTGCATCCCGGTCAGAGCTGCGGCCCCGTGCGTGCGGCACAGCCCAGTGCCCTGCAGAGGCGGGGAGCGGAGCCGGGTGAGGGATGGGTGGGACCCTCTGCATGGCATGGCTGGCTGCCTGCCTGCAGCCTTACACACAGAGAGCTGTGTAAGCGGCAATTAAACTTCCCAATAGATGCATGCATGCAATCCAACTTAAATGCATCCAATTTAACGTATAAATGCTTGTGAGTTTTAATTGCCTATATATATTTTTTTTTAATATCAAACCACCTCTTTGGCCTTCAGTAGCAGAAGACAGTTGCATCTGTTTAGCATGACAGGGAGGATTATGACTAAATTTTGTAGATGAACTCATTTCCTAGAGAGGTATATATTAATGATTAAAAAAAAAAGAAATACTTCCTGAAGATTTCAATGGAATGAGCTGTGTGAATTTCTGAGGTAATTTTAAATGCTGAAAATCTAGCATAGATCAGACAAGCAGCAGCGATCTTGACACTCTTTTCCCTTGACTTAAATGTCAAAATTCCTTGCTTGTGGTTGTCTCGTCGCATGATTAGACATGAGAGGTATGCTCATCTCATTTGGGTGGATGTATGTTACTAAAGAAAAAAAAAACAACCAGCTTTTAACTGTGGTGGTTCCTCAGCTTAGGTATTTGAATACCGCTGGACCAGATCCAGAAAGAACCTGGGCAGTGCAAACAGGGAAGGCACTGCTATCCTTTGGGGGTTTTTTTGTCATCTTTGCTCCATGTCCCCGGTAATGGGCAGTTCTGTAAACTTCTCCTTGTGGTCCAGCATCACTGACTCTTAGTTGTTGGGGTAGTGGAAGACGGGGGCAAAAATCTTTAAACTGATAAATATATGTGATAATTTGACATGGATTTAATAGATAGAGCTGTGATAGCTCACATGTTTATAGAAACATTCAATATTAGTATGTTGTGTTAAAGTGTTCTGGTTTATAAGTTTTAACCATTTCTTCTCTATTTTTATAAATAAAACAAAGTCTGGATTACCAGGTCTAAAATAAAATTTTTCAGTAACATCCTCTTTGATGTGTGCAGAAAATGTAATCTGAAGATACTGTTGCCCCTTTGATATTTTGCTAGAGCATGTTTTTACCAATACACACCTTCCTATGGAAGGTTTTTGGAGGTTGTGTGGGGTTTTTTTGTTTTTACATGCAGGTTTGTATTTTTCATAAGAGCCTGAAGTGAACAAGCTGAGCTCGTTTGGGCCTATTTTTTGTGTTACTTGTTCTGTGGGATTTCATGGCTTTGGCCATTTCTGTTTCCGCTTTGCTTTTAGTCTTACAAAGCATGTGAAATTTTGTACACAAATTGTGAAAATACTCAATGCAGGATGTATCATCAAGTGAACAAAATGGAAACGAGGGGTGTTTGGCTGTGAAGGTGACGAGGCCGACAGCTCAGACGAGATGCCTCTATACAAATGCACGCAGCATGGGAAACAAACAGGAGGAGTTGGAAACTATCGTGCTGCTAGAAAGCTACGACCTGACTGCTATTACGGAAACTTGGTGGGACGAATCCCATGACTGGAATGTAGCTATTGATGGCTACAGGCTGTTCAGAAGGGACAGGCGAGGAAGGAGGGGTGGGGGCGTTGCCCTTAACATCAAGAAATCATTTCAGTGCGAAGAGCTGACCCTGAAGAACAGCCACGAGCAGGTTGAAAGCTTATGGGTAAGAATCAGAGAGAGAGGCAGCAAAGGGAGCCTGGTGGTTGGTGTCTACTACAGGCCGCCAGATCAAGGGGAGCCGACTGACGAAGAGTTCTTCCTCCAACTCCGGGAGGCTTCG
>NW_009258552.1:701136-719392 GCF_000687185.1 Egretta garzetta
GAAAAGCTGGACATGAGCCGGCAGTGTGCGCTGGCAGCCCAGAAGGCCAACCGTACTCTGGGCTGCATCAAAAGAAGCGTGGCCAGCAGGTCAAGGGAGGTGATTCTGCCCCTCTACTCTGCTCTGGTGAGGCCTCACCTGGAGTACTGCGTCCAGCTTTGGAGCCCTCAACACAAGAAGGACATGGAAGTGTTGGAGCGGGTCCAGAGGAGGGCCACAAAAATGATCCGGGGGCTGGAGCCCCTCTGCTATGAGGACAGGCTGAAGGAGTTGGGCTTGTTCAGCCTGGAGAAGAGAAGGCTGCAGGGAGACCTGATTACAGCCTTTCAGTACCTAAAGGGGGCCTATAGGAAAGATGGGGACAATCTTTTTAGTAGGGCCAGCAGTGACAAGACAAGGGGTAATGGTTTTAAACTGAAGCAGGGTAGGTTTAGACTAGATATAAGGAAGAAGTTCTTTACAATGAGGGTGGTGAAACACTGGAACAGGTTGCCCAGAAAGGTGGTGGAGGCCCCATCCCTGGAAGCATTCAAGGCCAGATTGGATGGGGCTCTGAGCAGCCTGATCTAGTTAGCGGTGTCCCTGCTCCTGCGGGGGGGTTGGACTAGATGACCTCTAGGGGTCCCTTCCAACCCAAAACATTCTATGATTCTATGAAAATAAATTTCAGTCTCAGAAGTTTTAAATGTTACTGTAATACTTTATAGGCACAAACCTAGTATGAACGCTTAGGCTAAAAACAGCCTTCCGTCTTGAAGACGAGGATTTTTAGGAATGAACTCTACTTTTTGGTATCTATGAGAGATACAATATAAATGCTTACAAAAGGCTTTTTTTATTGGGAGGTTTGCAGTGCATTTTTATGCATCAAGTTTTTCCTATGTATTTGTGAACTACATTTCTAGATATGGAGTAAAATGCCACTTTAATCTTGCAGTCAGAAAATGTGGCCCTTTTCTCTTACAGTCCTCTTCTCAGAGAAAAGAACTTTATTAAAAAAAACCCAAAACATTTACAAGATTTGTGTTCAGACACTAAATATTTTAAAGGTCTTTAAATTGAACTATGTAGCTTCTCCTGCTTCATTTAGAAATGTGAACTGTGAAGAGATGTGTTAGTGGAGGTCTAGATAAATTACAGACTTTGTGACTGTTGGTTAACCCATTTAGTTGGTAGTACCTTGGAAATACTTAGTTAAGAAGTCATTCACATTTCATTAAGAGGTCATCAGTCCCCCTTCTGTATTGTGCAATTAAAATTAAAGAAAATAATGATTGCTGTTGCTGTTAATAAGTGAAAGCTTTACCATGGTATTTTTTTTTTCCAGTAATTTGCTTCTGCTAGGAAACAATGGATGAAAGTTGTATTTTTTCTGGAAATCTGTTAGCGAGCTTTGGGTAACGCATTCTACATACTGATACAACGTGATGTGAAGATACACTGTTTTCGTTGTGGGTGAAAAAGGAAGTTTGCTGTTCGCTGCTCTGCTGGTATGTTTCTGTACATGTTCAAAAGCACTTTATTTTGTGTGTTCTGTTATAGGCAGAAGGTTCCTCTAGTACTTCTTCAGGAAGTCAGGCAGCTGATGTCAAAGGGAATCAAAGCAGCAATCCTCAAATCCCCTGCCTGTTGTCAATGCCCACCAGAAACCACATGGATATTACTACCCCTCCATTACCTCCTGTAGCACCTGAAGTATTAAGAGTGGCAGAACACCGGCACAAGAAGGGGTTAATGTATCCCTACATCTTCCATGTCCTAACCAAGGTATGACATTGAAAAATTACGTGCTGTGAAATAATGATTCTGTAAAGATCATTGCACTTACATTTCTGGCTAAAGAGTATCATAAATTTGCATCCTTTTTAATGCTTTGACTTTTGGTCCATTTTTAGTGCTTCTAACAATTTTTTCCCCTGTTTTCTAACCACTGATTGGTACATTCTTCCGATAAATATGAGATGACTGTAATTAAGTGTTTACTTACAAATTATTCATTTTCCTGAATATATGTAGATATTTTTATATCTCTAAGCATGTGTATGGTTGTGTGTGTGTGTTTGTGTGTGTTTAGAGTCCATTTCCATCTAAAACCTCCTGCGTATGTGCTCTGGTATCTGTGCCAAGTCTTTTCTATTTTCAGTGTTCAAAAATACTTAAGATTGTTTTCCCTCACAATTTGATTCCCTCCCATCCCTGGTAGCTAGCCCGGATAGAAACATAGCAGCTCTAAGAAATCGCTTTTCTATGATCCTAAAATGTAATTACAGATTAACTCGATGATGTTCTGAATTTTTGTTCATTTTAGTTTGGCAGAACATTTCTGATGGCTTCTTTTTTTTTTTTTTTTGGTTTGGCTATTTTATGTGTTAGCCTTCAAATCCCAGGTAAGCATTTTCACACAACCTAGGACTGTCTGCTCAGTGCGTCCAGTTAAAAAAAAAAAAAAAAAATCTGCCTTAATGGCCACATGAGGACACCTTGAAAAGCAAGGGGAGAGCTTCTTACAGGAACAGGCAGCGATAACCTGCTTTGGGGTGTCTGGAAGCTGCTGACATCTGCGTTGCACCAGGAAGGAGCCAGCGCAGTGATGTTCATGCACGGCTATGTATTTGACTTCATCTAGTCTCAAAAGACATTGGTTCATTGTTCCTTCTGAGTGCAAACAGATGAGTCCCAGAATGAGACAACTTTAATCTTCTTCCTCTTCAGTGTTCAAAACGCTTTGTACTTATTCTCATACATAAGCTCATTCAGTGCACGTATTTGTATAGCATCTAGCAAATGGCACTGTCCACGTTCCTGTTAACTTGTATTCATCTTAAAAATCTGCTTCAGGACAATAAGGACTGTAGGTGGGGATCTGAAATCTATAAGAAGAGAAATTTCTGCGTCAGTGTTGAACTTTGGATTTCCTATTTCCTATGTGTTTGTTTTGCCCCATAGCTTGTATTGCTGTCACGTTCTAACACTTCCCTTCTTTATCGAAGTACGGAAGAATCAAAAGGCACATGAAGACCATTGATCCCAGTTCTGGTTTACACTTTGCGTAGCCAAATATTCTTAGTACGTTTAAATAGTGCTTGATATTTAATATCATATCTGACAATAGGAAGAAACAAATTCAATACCTGCATTTGAGAAATCCACTCCCAACAGAGAAAAAAAGTCGGGCTAGAGATGGCTGTGTCAAAAATAAATCAGTACTGCTTGAGACTGTTTTTCTTGCCCCACTGTCTGAAATCCTTTTGAACCAGCATGCGTGGGGGACCTAGAAGTATACCATGAGTACACTGGCAGATAATCTTGCTGTAGAATGATGGGATCCTTTAGAAATTGGCACGTAAAGGTGTTCCAGGTTATGTTGCTGTTATGTGTATAGAGGCGCATCTTTCAAACATGCCTTATACATAAAGGAGCATTGTCTGAGTTAAACCTGACGACATCCTAATGTAAGGACTCCAAGATGTCACCTACAGTATTCATTACTGGGACAGTTTAAATGGTTTTTTGTTTTTTTTTTTAATTGAAAGTAGCAAAACGGAGCTCTTGCATGTCAGTGTTGAAAATAAGGGCTGGTGTTTGGGAGCAATGCAGTGCAGTCAGTCGTTTTCCAAGAAAATCCTAACATGGTTGGTTTTGCAGACACATACAACATAGAATGTTGCTGCTGTTTTGAGACAGAATGTTGGAAGGTTCTCCTATGCTTTTTTTCTGAAAAATGGTACAGTGCTAAAACTTTATTTATATACGTGCAAAACCAACCTTGCTTACGTAATTCCCAGTTATGATTTTTTGACCAGGTCTTCTCATAATGTTGGTTTTTACAGTGAGTTCGAATACTGTTTCAAATTCTTGCACTTTTCTTGTGTACTATTTCAGTATTTAGGTAATCCTCACATGCAGATAGTCCAGAGGGGGAAAAAAAAAAAAAAGGTGTGTGATGGAGAAAAGAAAGGGGAGAGCAACAGGGGTAATCGGAGCCTGGAGACTTACTGGAGGAAAGCAAGTAGACTGTATAGACTGTAGGGGAATCCTCCTCTGCTGTTACCTTCACGTACATGAGATCCACATTACTGCTGAATCACATTTTTCTTGACTAGATGAGATTTATATTAGAGTCGTGTTGAATTACCATGCATACCTAAATACTTTCTGTTCTCTATAACGTGTCATATTTTTCTGCTTTCTTTCATGCAAAAGGGTGAAATCAAAATCGCCGTTTCTATAGAAGATGAAGCCAACAAAGACCTGCCTCCTGCTGCTCTCCTTTATAGGCCAGTTCGTCAGTATGTTTACGGAGTCCTGTTTAGTTTGGCAGAAAGCAGAAAGAAAACTGAAAGACTTGCTTTTAGAAAGAACAGACTTCCACCAGAATGTATGTACTGTAAGAATCCATTCTTTATTTCTCTTCCCTTTGCTATGTTTTCATACCCATCTGTACCGTGATTTGAATGAGAATAGTTGCTAAGATTTCACTGGTGTCGCTAATGCTGGAGGAATTTATGGCTTATTTGTTCCCATGGATAATAGAAAAAGATGTTAATTTGAAATCTTACTTCCTATGGTAGTTTAAGAACTATAAATATTACCACTTTGAAGCAAGCTCTGGGCTTTGTTTTTAAAATAGATGCTCAGGCTTGCAGCAAGCATTGTTGGTTTGTGATGTAATTTTCAATGTATGTGGCAGAACTGGATTATAGGAAACTTCTATTCTGAGCATATGCACACAAATTTGTGTGCTTTTTTTCAAAAACGAGAGGTGCGTATGTTAACTTACCCTATCTTCCCCTCTGTCTTCCCAAAAGCGTAATTAAATGTACTTCAGTGAAATTTGCAAGTCTGTAGTATCTTTCAGGTATTGGCTTATAAAAACTTGGTTTAAAATCTGCAGAAGTCAGGTGTAGTGAAAGTAAAGGTAGACCCAGGTGAAGACAGATTAAACTTTTGCAAACAGACTTGTCAGAAGATCCTTTTGCTAGTTCAGAGGGATGAATGTTAATCTTCATAATAATCTGGAAGTTCTCTTTTTAAGTCTTCTGCTTCCAGGAATCGCTGTCATTCCAGAAAATTCAACCTCCTCATTCTAGAGTGTTTTTCTTATAATGAAATGCATACAGGAAAATGATTGAACTTTACAGTAGCGTCTTACAAAGGTTAAAGGAATGCCAAAGCACTAGCTGGATGGCAGCAGCAGCAGCATTTATATATAGGAGTCTGCTGTCACTAGACTAAATTTAAGAATCAGATATTTAGAATGTATGAAAGCATCATTCACAGTCTTCATGTGTAAAAGGATAAAAATAAGAATCGGTTGTAAACTTTATGTTCATTCCCTTTTCTCTTTCCATCTTTAATTGTGAAGCAGTTTTGTACATTCATGGTGAAGGTGATGTTTGAAAAACTGTTTGTCTTAGCCAGTTGTTTTGTGGGAATTAATATTTACCCTTCCCAAATAGTATCTCAGCACACGTATTGTCACAAACATCTTGATTCTTTAAACTCACGCAGTAGTACTTCAGGTTACGAGGTTATTTCAGGATTAAAATAGTGAAGTTATTTGCAGTATTCGTTTATTCTCATCAGACTTCTGTCCTTAAAAGTGTACTGCAACATTTGTAGTGATGAAGTAGCTGAGTGCTGAGGGTCCACGTCAGTTCTCAGAATGTTTTTATCTTGTAAACCTAGAATGTTCTCTCTAGGCTACTGGGGATACCTATATAATCTGTATTTGCTCTTCATTTACACTGTTCTTCTGTGATTTATTCTCAGAGGAGGCTAAGAACACTGCTGCTGACTTGGTTTAGTTACAGGAGCTCTGGCAAATCTTGCTGCAGGATGCGTGCAGCTACTGACCTACTTCTATCTTAGGACTGACCACGTTCTTAAAAAAAAAAATGTAAAAAAATTTCAAATGCCTGCCCAAAAGTTAGCTGCTTCACTGCAAAGCTAACGGTGCCAGTAAAGATGGATCTGAGCTGAGATGCAAATGTGTGGTTTGAAGGGGCTGTGTTGCAGCAACACATTTATTTTGGTCACCTCTCTTACAAATCAGCAAGAACTGGGCAGGCTGTGCAAGACAGAAGGAGAGAATGGTGTCTTAAGCGGCAAGAGCAGATATCTCAGATTGCTTAGTCACACTCATTAGCCCTTGCTAACTTCTCTGAGGACCCAGGCTATAATGAACTAGTGATGCTAATTCTCCTTTAGCGTCTTAATTTTTTGCTGCTCTCAAAAATGAATGTTATCATAGAATCCAAAGTTGGAAGGGACCTCAAGGATCATCTAGTCCAACCTTTCTAGGTAAAATGAAACACAGTAATTAAGATAATTAAGAGAAAATTTAAGTATTAAGAGGCATTAAGAGAATTAAGAAATTGATTTCTAAAGAACTGTATATTGCCTGTAAAATTTATGTAGAGTTAATGAATATATTAATATCTAAAATGCTGACATATTTGTTGTACAAACCATAACACTGGCAACATAATAATTGTGTGTGAATAATTTGCAAATACATTGCATGAGAGGGTTATAGGAGGCTGTGAAAAACACATAATAAACTGACACATCAGTATTATTACTAAATATGTCGACAGCAAGATAATGGGTCTTTCATAAAGTGGATGACTTCCTGTCTTTTAAATCATTATTATTATTTTTATGTCGTTGAAATCCAATAAAAAGCAATAGATCTGCTGGAAGAGGCAGTCAGCAAGGTTCTTCAGTGATAGTTGTTTGCTAACAAATGCCTTTGCTGTACATGTCCTCATGTCTGCTCCCAGAGGATGTGACAAGCTCAATCACAAGGTTCTTGATTGTGCTTTTCCTTGCAAAGGCGCAGCGCTGGCTGCTCTTCCCTTCCTTCTGAGGAGTTGGAAACTGAGTAGTGTCTGACTTGCTCTTCAAGCTCTGAAACAGGTTATTTCCCGTGTTCTGATAAATACGTATGTGTAGATGAAACCATCTGCCCTTTCCACTCTGTGGAGAAATGCACACTTGTACAAGCTGCTGTAACTCCTGGCTGGATCCAAAGGTTTGTTATTTTAAGCTTAGCCATCTTGTGAGGTACTGTTCTCCATCAAGGATGTATTCAGCTGATGCTGTTCCTGCCAAAAGGAAAGCCGTGTCTTGGGCAGTAGCCTTCTTGCAAAATCAAGTGCGCTTAGCTCAAGCTGTGCTGTCAGTAAAGATTATAAGGTTAAAAATGAGGCTTGATTAATCTGCATTAGCTAGCTCATCTTCTAGTCGTATTAGGTACCTCACACCTCATGCTTTGGTTCGTGGAAAAAAAAAATGCAAGGAGAATACCAAAGCCACCTGAGCTGTAGTTAGCACCAAGGGCCCTAACAGGCAGCTTGAGTGTGCAGGGTGCCGTTGGTCGTGCCTTTAGAGCCTGTAACAGCATTTGTGTGCTTATCAGGCAGGTTACCCTAACGCAGATTGATGCTGACTTGTTTTGCTTGGATTGACTTTAAAGTGTCGTGAGGGTGATGTTCAGAGCAGATGTCGATATGTTGTGCAGTTGCTTAGGCTACTTTGAGTATTCAAATCTGCTGATCAGCAGCAGGAGGAAGTTTAGTGTGAAAACCAGTATAACTAGCACTGTGATGCTGTGGCTGAACACGCTCTGGTCCTGAGCACTCATTGTAGCTAATGTGATCTTCAGGGTAGACATCGCTTATCTCCAAGTGGAAGTCCTGGGAGGAAAGCACAAAATGTTCCTCTGAGGACAGAGATCCTCAGCAGCTGAGCAAGACAGGGTTTCTGGCAGCAGGCCCAGTACAGAGTTGTCAAAGGTGTAGGAAATGCCCTGGAGAAATAAGTGGATATGGAGAAGTCCTAGATTCATCTGTTACATTAAATGCTAAATTTGGGTCAAGAGTGCTACAGTTACTGGTCAACTGATACAACTGTAATGCATAAAACCATAGAATGGGTTGGGTTGGGAGGGACCTTAAAGATCACCTGGTTCCACCTCCCCTGCCACAGGTAGGGATACCTTCCACTAGACCAGGGTGCCCAAAGCCCTGTCCATCCTGGCCTTGAACGCTTCCAGGGACGGGGCATCCACAACTTCTCTGGGCAACCTGTTCCAGTGCCTCACCACTCTCAGGGTGAAGAATTTCTTCCTTTTATCTAGTCTAAATCTACCCACTTTCAGTTTAAAACCATTACCCCTTGTCCTATCACTACATGCCCCTGTAAAAAGTCCCTTTCCAGCTAGGCCCCCTTCAGGTGCTGGAAGGCTGCTATAAGGTCTTCCTGGAGCCTCCTCTTGTCCATGCTGAACGACCCCAACTCTCTCAGCTTGTCTTCATAGGAGACGTGTTCCATCCCTCTGATCATCTTTGTGCCTGCTCTGGACCTGCTGCCATGGGTCCATGTCTCTATGCTGAGGACCCTAGAGCTGGACACAGTACTGCAGGTGGGGTCTCGGGAGAGCAGAGCAGAGAGGCAGAATCCCCTCCCTTGACCTGCTGGCCATGCTTCTTTTGATGCAGCCCAGGATACAGTTGGCTGTCTGGGCAGCAGGCATACATTGCTGGCTCACGTTGAGCTTCACATCAACCAACACTCCCAAGTCCTTCTCCTCAGGGCTGCTCTCAACCCATTCTCTGCCCAGCCTGTATTAGTGCTGGGGATTGCCCTGAGCCACATGTAGGACCTTGCACTCGTTCTTGTTGAACTTCATGAGGTTTGCGTGGGCCTGCCTCTCAAGCCTGTCAAGGTCACTCTGAATGGCTTCCCTTCCCTCCAGGGTGTTGAACGCACCACACAGCTTGGTGTTGTCAGCAAACTTGCTGAGGGTGCACTCAATGCCGCTGTCCGTGTTGCCACAAAGATGTTAAACGCATCGGTCCCAGTACCGACCCCTGAGGAATGCCACTCGTCACTGGGCTCCACTTGGACACCGAGCCATTGACTGCAACATGTGAGTGTGACTGTACAGCCAATTCCTTATCCACCAAGTGGCGCATCTGTCAAATCCATTCTCTCCAATTTAGAGACAAGGATGATGTGCAGGACAGTGTCAGATGCTTTGCACAAGTCCAAGTAGATGACGTCAGTTGCTCTTCCAGCCAGTGCTGTAACTCCAGTGTAGAATGCCACCAAATCTGTCAAATGCAATTTGCCCTTAGTGAAGCCATGTTGGCTGTCACCAGTTGCCTCCTTATTTTCCATGTGCCTTAGCATAGTTTCCAGGAGGATCTTCTCCGTGACCTTGCTAGGTACAGAGGCAAGACTGACCTGCCTGGTCTTCCTTTTTTCCCTTTTTAAAAATGGAGGTTATGTTTCCCCTTTTCCAGTTAGTAGGAGCTTCAATGAACTGCAACAACTTCTCAAATATGATGGATAGTGGCTTAGCAACTTCATCCACCGGTTCCGTCGCAGATGCATCTCATCAGGTCCCTTAGACCTGTGCACCTTCAGGTTCCTTAGGAGGTCTCAAACCTGATCTTCTCCTACACTGGACGGTTCTTCATTCTCCCAGTCCCTGCCTTCGCCTTCTGTGCCTTGGGCCGTGTGGCTTGAGCACTTGCTGGTGAAGACTGAGGCAAAATAGTTGAGTACCTCAGCCTTCTCCATAGCCCGGCTAACCAGGATTTCTTCTGGCCCGCATTTTCCCTAGTCTTCGTTTTATCACCAGCATACCTATAGAAGCTTTTCTTGTGGCTCTTGACATCCCTGGCAAGGTTTAATTCTATCAGGGCTTTAGCTTTCCTAACCTGATGCCTGGCTGCTCATATGATTTCTCTGTATTCCTCCCAGGCTACCTGTCCTTGCTTCCACCCTCTGTAGGCTTCCTTTTTGTTTTTGAGTTTGTCCAGGAGCTCATTGTTCATCCATGCAGGCCTCTTGCTGTTTTCTCCTGACTTTCTCTTCATTGGGATGCATTGCTCCTGAGCTTGGAGGAGGTGATCTTTGAATATTAACCAGCTTTCTTGGGGCCCTCTTCCCTCCAGAGCTTTATCCCATGGTACTCTACCAAGCAGATCCCTGAAGAGGCCAAAGTCTGCTCTCCTGAAGTCCAGGGTAGTGAGCTTGCTGTGCACCCTCCTCAGTGCCCTAAGGATCTTGAACTCCACAATTTCATGGCTCCTGCAGCCAGGGCTGCTGTTGAGCTTCACATTCTCCACCAGCCCCTACTTGTTCATAAGAGCAAGATCCAGCATAGCATCTCTCCTCGTTGGCTCCTCTATGACTTGAAGAAGGAAGTTATCATCAATGCATTCCAGGAACCTCCCAGATTGCTTATGCCCTGCTGTGTTGTCCCTCCAACAGATGTTGTGGTGGTTGAAGTCCCCCATGAGGACCAGGGCTTGTGAATGTGAGGCTGCTCCTAGCTGTCTGTAGAGGGCTTTATTCACTCAGTCTTCCTGGTTGTGTGGCCTGTAGCAGATCCCCACTATAACGTCACCTGTCCCTGCCCTCCCTTCAGTCCTGACCCATAAGCTCTTGGTGGGCTCCTCATCAATCCCAGATGGAGTTCCATGCCCTCCAGCTGGTCACTGACACAGAGGGAGATGCCCTCTCCTCATTTCCCCTGCCAGTCCTTCCTAAAGAGCCCATATCCTTTCATTCTAACACTCCAGCCATAGGAGCCATCCCACCACATCGCTGTGATGCCAGTAAGATCATAGCCCTGCAGGCATGCGCACATCTCTAACTCCTCTGGTATATTCCCCATTCTATGTGCATTTGCATAGAGGCATTTAAGCTGGGCCCCCAATGAAGCTGGCATACTGGCTGGAGTGGCTGGAATTCCTTTGTGCTGCTCTTCAGGTGCTCTCCTGCTGACCTGTGATCCTTCTCCAGGCTCTGGGTACCTATTGCTGGCACTAGCATCAAACTGGTAGGCATGGGATGGATTGAGGTTCCCCTCCCCTGACAATTTTAGTTTAAAGCCCTCTTCACCAGCTTGGCAAGCCTATGACTGAAGATGCTCTTCCCTTCTCTGACAGATGGACCCCATCAGCCCCTAGTTAGACCAGGTTTCTCTAAGTGAGTCCCATGGTCTGAACCCCTGGCTGTGGCAGCACTCCTGTAGCCATTTATTGATTCATCAGATTCGACTGGCCCTTTCAAACACCCTCCCTTTGACCGAGAGGATTGATGAGAAAACTACCTGCACTCCAGAGTCCCTTACTGCTGCTTGCAGGGCTCCATAATCCTTCTCAATATGCCTCAGACTTCTCCTGGTGGGGTCACTGGTGCCCATGTGAAACAGCAGCGGATAATGGTCAGTGGGCTGTGCGAGGCTCAGTAGTCTCTTGGTGACATCCCTGATATGAGCCCCTGGGAAGCAGCACACCTCTAGAGAGGGCAGCAAATGGGTGCCTCTCAGAAGAGTTGCCTACTGCTGTCACCCATCATCCCCACCACGCAGAGAGGATGCTGTCTGCCAGTCCACCAGAGTGACCTTTGTGTTGGAACTGTTCTGCAAGGAGCATGGTTACCTTTCCTATAACAACCTTTACTTCACAAAAATTTGTAGCCGGGGTGGATCTCCAGCGTGACCTTTACCCGTAGCTATTACTGAAGACGGTGCATTTTGAGAGCAAACTGAGGTACTCTGCCTGTGGTCTTAGTCTCATAGGGCCTTGACAGTCATCATCCCTACCCAGATAAACAGCTTCGAACCCCATTTGAATATTGAAACATAGGATTGCAGGTAGAAAACATAGACATAAAATACCCCCTTCTTCTAAGATTGAGGTCTTTATTGTTTGTTCTGCATATATTTCACCTGTAGTGGGACATTTGTGTTCTGTACAGCTCTGTTCCCTTGCTGTTGTCTGCTGCTACAGGAGTTGCGGGAGCTGAGGAAGCGGTCATCGAGGGTGCTCCAATGTGATGTGCATAGGGAGTTTGCATCTGCTTGCCTCTGGAGGGCATCCAAACCAAGGAACATGAGTGTAGCTAGGAATATCACCTCTGTTGTCAAAAGGAGGTTGAGGGAAAGAAAAAAAGAACTCCAAGACAAACAACTATTTTATCTCAATTGTCAACAGTTTGGGGTTTTTTTTACTGCTAACAGATGGAACTGTTCTGCATAGGAGTCTCAAAACCAAGAAGTTTTTGTCCAAAAGTATTTCTTGCTTCTGAGACCTAAAGCAATTAAGCAAGCCTTTGAAAGCCTACCTAAAATACATCCTTTTATTTGTTCACGCTTACTGTCCCGGGCCTAAACAAGAGGTGAAACCCAGTGTGGTAAGCTGCACACAAATAATGGAGTAGCTCTGCTGGCTGTTAAAGCCTGTCTTTTATAGCTTGGTGGGGTATAAAAACTGGTAGCAACCAAAATACAACGTGAATTTGGAGCGAGGCTACCAACTAAATATATCAGAATATTTATTTTCATTGCTGCATGTTATCTTTGTAAAACTTCTCCTGAGCTCTGTGAAATGTAGCTGTAATGCTAGAGTAGTTTGATTCCAGAAAAGCATGAGAGTGCTTTGGGATGTTCTAGAGCTGCTTTTTTTAATCCCAGTCATCGCTTCTGCCATGGTTTGCCTGCCCCTAAATATAAAATTAATTGTAAGGCTGATGTCTGTTTGCTGAAGGAGCCATCGTAGCTGTAAGGGCTGTGCTGGCACCAGCAGTGTTCTCCTCTTGATGGGTAACAAGGATTTCTAGCAGAAAGAGCAGGTCTGTGCTCTGTAGCGAATCTCCGGGCTGTAACGCGAAGCTCCACTAACAAGTTCCTTGAATCTTTCCACACTGCATAGCTGGGCTCTGAGTTAAGAAGTGTGCAAACAAATTTTGAGTGGTGTCAAACTTGGGGTCATTCCAAGGCCAAAGGTATCATTTCTCAGTATTGACTTCTCTTTTTTTTTTAAACTCG
Source organism: Egretta garzetta (assembly GCF_000687185.1). Classification (NCBI taxonomy): domain Eukaryota; kingdom Metazoa; phylum Chordata; class Aves; order Pelecaniformes; family Ardeidae; genus Egretta; species Egretta garzetta. The sequence goes on from NW_009258552.1 coordinate 713,987, forward strand.
TGTTCTGTTTTGGTTGCCTTCAGACATAAAAAAGGGAGATGATTTAGCAGCCATGTAGAGCTGAACAGTCTTTGTTTTGTTGTGGATGAAAGGGAGCTTAGCAGACCCCCAAAGTACTAATCTCTTACAGAAAGCAGTGCAGTAAATTGAAAGGCTTATGTAAAGTAATGTTCTGTAACATTTTTAGGCAGCCCCCCCCAAACCCACCCATATTTGAGATCTCGTTCTGTTGCAGTAGCTGAACAATTGCAAACAAGTATAATATGTTCTAAATCTGATCTGAATAAAATCACTAGGATCATGTTGTTCTTAAAAGACCACTTATGGAATATATTTGTACTTATGTACTATTTTTATTTATCAGTGTTGCTTTTTGATCAATGGCACAGATATTTTAGGGGGAAAGTGCATTCTCAAATTATGCTGTTTGTTTTAGGAAAATATATGTAGCTCCTTTATGTTGTATGCTAATTTGAAAATATTAATGTAACGTTCCTAGTGTACACTTGGTTGCGTGCACTTTGCAAGCGATCACAAGTGAAAGATGGTCCGTACAGAGTTTGATTTACCAATTTGGCGATGTAATCCACAACATCAGTATCTATCGCAGTCTCAAAGCGATGCTTTTGCATCAAAATCTCTTGCCTACAAAGTTTTAAATAGACACTGCTTTTTAACTCTGCCTTTTTTCTTTCAACTGTTGCCGTTTTGTAGTTTCACCAGTGATAATTAAAGAATGGGCTGCTTACAAAGGAAAATCTCCTCAGACCCCTGAGCTGGTGGAAGCACTTGCATTCAGGGAATGGACCTGTCCTAATTTGAAGAAGCTGTGGCTGGGAAAAGCAGTAGAAGATAAGAACCGAAGGATGAGGGCGTTTTTGGCCTGTATGAGATCAGATACACCAGCAATGCTCAATCCAACTAACGTGCCCACTCATCTTATGGTGCTCTGTTGTGTACTGAGGTCAGTGTTACCTTAAGGGAAAACAGAGTGAAGGAAAGGTTTTACCACATAATCTTTCTGACGTATCTAGCTTTGTATTAAACTGTGAGTATAGAAGGTGTTAATTTGCAGCATCGCTGGGAGAAGGGGTTTGTTTTGGTTTTAAAACATGGCTGCTGTGAGTCTTAAAAGCATTCTGTATATTCAAGGTTCCTTTCTTCAGTCTCTAGAGGACTGAAGGCAGAAGACAAATCTTGTGTTGCAAAGAGGTCACTGTAGCATTTTAATTAGTTTACCCTCACTGTACTCTAGGCTTCAACTTACTAAAAAAATAACATTGGGGTCTCAGAGGCTGTGTTAGTGAACTTGTAAAGCAAAGGAGAGAGTTCTTCAGAGCACAGCTACAGAGCAGCTTACCAAGGTGTAAAGCTCACGTGAATGATGCTCTGCCTGTGATGTGTTAGGACTGCTCATCTAGTTGAGATGATGATAACCAACAGTTGAAGTATTAATTCTGTACTTCAGCTTTTCAAAGAGAAAGACACAAGGTCCAAAATTCTTACCTGTTTAATTTTCAGATTGAAAGTTGGCTGAGGAATTGAGAGTTGCTTACCTTTTGGGAAGGGGTGGTTATTTCCTTACGACTAGCTTACAAATCTGGCAAACCCAGGGTTAGCATGTTGCACATGAAAAACTGTAAGCCACTCTTGAGAACAATAAATGCAAATTCGTCTTCAGTTCTATTGTACTTTGTCTTGCCTTTTGAGCACTAAAACCCCTTTGTTTTTCCCCTTACAGAATAGTAAGTATACAAAAAATAGTCCAAATGGTATGTTAAGGTAGAGCTCCTCATTCATTTGGACAGCATGTTTCTCTCTTGTGACATGTGGCATATTTAAATTGTTGTTCATTAAGACATGATGAGCATAAAATTCACCGACTAGATAATTTCTGAGTAATGTGTGATCTGGAAACCATGTTCACAAAGTCCTTTCACGATTAGTCTTTTTTATAAAGACCATTAATCTTCATATTATTATATTTTCAGCTGTATCAGAATCATTTATGTTTTAAATTCTATTTTGGCAGCCTGTCCTCCCCTTCCTCACTGGAAGCAGGCTCTTGCACAACTGATTCACAGCCAGTAGCCCTTCCACATGAATTTAAACAAATTTAAACTTCAGATCTGTTTAATGTTTTGGCCTTTTTAACTGTATGAGTCTAGACAACAACAAAAAAAAATTGTTGTTGTTGCATTCCAGTTACTTCTGATCATATAAATTACTACTTGATTTACCTGTTAAAGGAAACTTCTGAATAATTCCTCTGTAGGTATATGGTACAGTGGCCAGGGGTTCGTATCCTTCGTCGCCAGGAACTTGATGCTTTTCTTGCCCAAGCATTGTCTCCAAAGCTCTATGAACCTGACCAGCTTCAGGAACTCAAGGTAATTCTTAAATGTAACTTTCATAATTGGAGAGATGTATTCCCAGCTGATCCATACTGTTAACTGTAGCAGGTGATGTGTATGTGCCTGTCTCACTTAAAGCCTTCCATTATATATACTTTCCAAAATATTAATCTTAGTATTTTAAAGTGTTGCAAAGATTTATAATCAGTTCTGTTCCATTGGTTGGATAGATAACTAAAATCTTAAATGCATTCTGTACTGCAGAGCCCTGTCTCACAATTTCTTAAGCAATTGTCTCTTGGAAGTTTAAAACAAACGTGCTTCCATTAAAAAGAAGAAGTCTTACTCCACGTGTGGCTGTTCTTAAATACTAACCTGGCTAGTTTTTCATGATTCAGCATTCAGAAGAACTTTGCGGCTAAGTGTAAAAGTGGGGAGAGACTTGCATAATCTTGAATGGAAAAATGCAGGAGGAAAAAAAAGGGAAAACAGTTTATTAACACCCACAGAACTGTAGAAATAATTATTTTGAGGATTAAAAAGTTAAGATCTCAAAGTTTCTATGTTTAATACAGTTGTGTTGTATGAAGTACATACTTCTAGCTAATTGGTAGCATTGTTTAGTGTGGTATCCTTACTTGTAAATACAGAATGCCTATAAATCTGTGCAACATCATCTTCATCTGGGGGGATTTCCCCATTCAACCTTCATGTGCTCACAGTGAAATTTGAAATTTCCTCTCCTAGCCTTTCAGCCTAAACTATACAAGATTTGGTTTTGCTTTTACCTTGTTTGCTCTTCAGAATTTGTTCAGAACCTACTTTGAAGTTCTCTGAATAAAATGGTAGAATTTGGTCCTTTTTTTCCTAAGCAAACATTTTTTTTCTCAATGGAAGTAATTTTAGATACTTCTTTCTACATAATGCGTCTTAAGCCCAGTAGTGTATTTGATAACTAGAAGCTATGGGAGGTATTAGGATCTATAGGGAAGTGATCCATCTTAGCCCTGTCTGCTGTGATGATCCACGTAGCAAAGGAGGTGAGATGCTGATCGCCTCTTCATCATGCAACCTCCTGTTGAAGAAGACATTTCAGGTAGTCTTTCAGGTACCGTAGGGCTCAAGTCAGGAAAGTCTGGTGATGCGTTCTCCTCCCAGCAGTGCCTGGAGACATGCTGCCCTCGGTTAAATCAGCAAGGAGAAGGGAGGTCCTTGTTTCCCAAGTTTGGTCATGTTCACAGGTACACACTGCAGAGGGGCACAGGCAAAAGCAGCAATCCTAGCACTGCTCTTCTCAGAAGAAACAGTAATTAAGCTCACACAGATTGCAGCTATTCGGCTTTTCTAAGGAATATTTTGCCACTAATACAAATTCTGCAAGAGCATTCTCAAAGTGACCGTTTCTCTTCTGTGGGTGATGAGCAGAGTCTGGCTTGCATTCCTGCATGTAGCACCCTGGCAAGGACTTCTCAATCTCCCAATCTAAAAACCAAATCAGTCTGCTCGTGGAAACGTGGCACTTAGCCATAGAAGTACTAATAGATATAAGGGGAAGAAAACAACCGAATCCACTTCAGAATCTATTTGACCTTATCACTCAGCAAGTAGAGAATTCACATGTTAGCAGTCTTAATGGCAGAGTTACAGAAAAGCAAAATCCTCTTCCCATAGGAAGAATGAATGCCAATAGCAAATAAAATCCAACGGGGTGAAATTTATTTGGCCTTGCTGAAAAAGGTGTGAAGAAATGCAGGATGAAGACAGCTATAATGAACACCTGATGAGTTCATGCAAGACCACTGGTTTGCTTCAGCACTTAGGACTGGGTCGCTGCTGACAGGCATTATAAGCTTATAGAATCCCGAGAACAGCCTTTTTGAGTGCTCCTCATTGTGGCTAATTCCTTAAAAGCACCCTAAGTGTAGATCCTGTCCGTTAGGAGACTCATTCAGGTGTTTGCTGGAACTCCTTTTCAAGGTGTTTGCTAGATGTTCCTGCTGGACGCCCTGTGTGCTTGCTGGGCCTTTCAGAACCCCAGAGGTTCTGTTCCAAAGAAGATGGCAGTTGTCTGCATTGTATGAAGAGCATTACTTTGTCTTCAGGGAAGCATGTGGCCAACCTCTGCCAAAGGAATGAAATTACAATAAGTTATCCTGTACATTCAGAAGAAACATACGTAGTTCATCTGTGGTGACAAATGTTGTACTGTTGGAAGTCTCATCAGAACCACAAGAGCATGGTTCAAGACATCTACCCCAAGTTCTCCTGAAGTTGGGTAACTGTAACTGTGGGTATTGCTGGAAATTCAAATTATGTTTTGTAGGCAAGGCTGGATGCATCAAAGAACAGCAGTGTATCAGCCTCTTCATCAGCGTCCATTTGCAAAACACAACACAATAAACAAATAACATCATGGGGTAGAGATTTTGGCAAAGGTATCTAAAGAGTTCTCAAAGTCTTGCCTCTATCTTAAGATTTGATCCAAAGAGAAGGAAACTGTGAAAATTGCTGTCCTTCTGCAAAGCCTTTGACACGGTCCCCCACAACATCCGTCTCTCTAAATTGGAGAGCTATGGATTTGATGGGTGGACTGTTTGGTGGATAAGGAACTGGCTGGATGGTCACATCCAGAGGGTAGTGGTCAATGGCTCGATGTCCGGATGGAGACCGGTGACGAGTGGTGTCCCTCAGGGGTCCGTGCTGGGACCGGTGCTGTTTAACGTTTTCATCAATGACTTAGACAGCGAGATCGAGTGCACCCTCAGCAAGTTTGCGGATGACACCAAGCTGAGTGGTGCGGTTGACACACCAGAAGGAAGGGATGTCATCCAAAGAGACCTGGACAGGCTAGAGAGGTGGGCCTGTGTGAACCTCATGAGGTTCAACAAGGCCAAGTGCAAGGTCCTGCACCTGGGTTGGGTTAACCCCCAGTATCAATACAGGCTGGGGGAAAAATGGATCGAGAGCAGCCCTGCCGAGAGGGACTTGGGGGTGCTGGTGGATGAAAAGCTGGACATGAGCCGGCAATGTGCGCTGGCAGCCCAGAAGGCCA
>NW_009258552.1:719463-729403 GCF_000687185.1 Egretta garzetta
CACCTGGAGTACTGCGTCCAGCTCTGGAGCCCTCAGCACAAGAAGGACACGGAAGTGTTGGAGTGGGTCCAGAGGAGGGCCACAAAAATGATCCGGGGGCTGGAGCACCTCTCCTATGAGGACAGGCTGAGGGAGTTGGGCTTGTTCAGCCTGGAGAAGAGAAGGCTGCGGGGAGACCTGATTGCGGCCTTTCAGTACCTAAAGGGAGCCTATAGGAAAGATGGGGACAATCTTTTTAGTAGGGCCAGCAGTGACAAGACAAGGGGTAATGGTTTCAAACTAAACCAGGGTGGGTTTAGACTGGATATAAGGAAGAAATTCTTTACAATGAGGGTGGTGAAACACTGGAACGGGTTGCCCAGAGAGGTAGTGGAGGCCCCATCCCTGGAAGCATTCAAGGCCAGGTTGGATGGGGCTCTGAGCAGCCTGATCTAGTTAGCGGTGTCCCTGCTCCTGCAGGGGGGGTTGGACTAGATGACCTCTAGGGGTCCCTTCCAACCCAAAACATTCTATGATTCTATGATCTAAGGAGGGAATTCCCAGAGAAGGTATTTTTTCCATCCCAAGACAAAATGGAAGGCAGAGACAAGGCAAGCAATAAACAGCATGTAGTATTTCTGTTTAACAGAAATTGTTCTCCCAAGTTTTATTTTTAAATCGCACGTGAAGAGCAATATGGATCATTTCCATCATACATATTGGTTAGCTGAAAGATGCAATATTTAATGCAATGTTGTTACTGTCTTCATATGAAGCAGCTGCTTCTCTCTTTGTTGAAGTCAGACAGAATGAGCAGCTGAGTTTGAACCCAGCTGCTTATCTGCAAAAGGATCTGGATAGTCTGTTGGATCTTAAAGGTTTCTTCTGCATAAGGAAGTTAATGGAGTTCAATTTTAAAATGTAATACCAAGGTCTTAAAAATGTTCCCAAGAAAGGGCTGATATTTTCGGAAGTATTTTAGAGAACACCAGTAGTGATATTTTCTTATGACAGTGCTAAAAATACATTTGCTGCAGACAAATCCTTTTGGCTTCCACCACCAGTTATTATTCACTATTTAATTCTACCTTTGTGTATCTATCCTGCATCCTAAGGAAAGCTGTTGTATGCATAAATATTACTTCATTAATAAGAGACACATTCGAACACCAAAATCTTGAATCAAGCTAATAGAAAATCCTCTATAAAAGAGCTGGAAGGAAGACGTGGTATGTGGGAAGAAAAATTGAATGCTAACATTGAGCTCATTCCTGAAACTTTCTGCAAAAGCTCTCAGAAGCACACGTCTATTTGAAATAAATGTTAAACAAAACTTTCTACTGCTCATTTCCTGTGTTTTTAAAGCTTTTCCTTGCTATAACATGCTTTATCACTGTTTGAAAAATTCTGTACTGCTTATTTATCCATGATCTTTAAGGAACTAAAGTGCACATCTTACATGGTTTAGACACCACATGCCACAAAGTAAAGATGAGCATTTAATTTCAAACTTTTTACTGACTTCTTGATAATTAATTAAAACGTTAAAATATTGGAAACAATTTCCTGTGCTTTGTTGTGGAGAAAAGAGAGGTTTTTGGTTTTATCTCTGACCTCTTTAGTGGATGGATGGGAAGAGCAGCCTTCCTGAGCGTTGCATGTACAGGCAATAGGTGCTGGAGCATTCTTCTAGTCAAACTGGTGATTACGAGTGAAGAGTCTGGATGACTTTGTAAAATCACTCTGTTTTCAAGAGTTTTGAAAATAATGCAACTATTGGAATAACTTTGGATTTACATCTCATTATTAACTTAATAAATTATGTGCAATTTCTTTTTAAACAGATTGAGAATCTTGATCCCCGAGGAATTCAACTGTCTGCTTTATTTATGAGTGGTGTCGATATGGCGCTTTTTGCAAATGATGCTTGCGGACAGCCAATTCCATGGGAGCACTGCTGTCCGTGGATGTATTTTGATGGAAAATTATTCCAGACCAAGCTCATCAAAGCAAGCCGGGAGAAAGTTCCTCTCATTGACCTCTGTGATGGTCAGGTGTGTAGTTCCAGAAGCGTGACAGAGTATCGAGTGTGCCAAGTTCTCAGAAGTGTTAGGTGTGGTTGGTCTAGCAGTTGTTTACTTCACCTATCTCCTCTCTACTTCTAAGGGAGAAATAGGAGGTGAATGGCTAATAGGTATTTTTCAGCTCTGTTTACTCTCTTGTCTCTTGTTGATGACTGAGATGGCATTTTGGTAGATTTGGAAAAAGTAAACTGGCATAAATTTTAATTTAATTTTTCCCTCTGGAAACGGAAACTTGAATGCAATTGTGATGTAATGAACAACTGTTGAAAGCTATCTGCTTGTTGTTCAAATACCCTCTCTTTGGGTCACGCTAGCGAGACTGTCGCAAAGGTCTAAGTGAAAGAAAATTTGTGATTTCTAACTTATTTTACAGACTGTGAGGTCATTCTTATGGTCTTTAAGCTCAAAATATTTTCACATTTCTTATGACCATCTCAAATACAAATGAATTGGTTTTTTGTTGTATCCAAATAATGTAAAGTTATTATCTGACTGTAAAAAGAGGAAACTGATAAAAATCAATGGTTTACTGAGTGACCAAAACTTTTTTTTTTAACTTTTTGGGAGGTATGAAATCTTAACAGCTTATTTCTGACTCAAGGAGAACTGATCATAGATGAAATACCAATGATGGCTGTGGTCCCTCCCAGGCTCGTTAGCTGCCAGGCATGCTTTAGCCTGCTCACACAGATTTTGTGTTGCACTCTGTGTTTATGATGATCGTTGAGTTTAAAGCAAAGGGCTGAATTAAGTGTTCAGGACACTATAGACAGAGGTTTCTCAGTTCCTTTCTGGAAAACCCTTTTTAACTTTTAAACTGTTTTGTGTTACCGACCTCTAAACTGTCTCAGTATTGAGACTCCCATCTCTCTACTGATACATAAAAGATTTTCTTGCAACTCAAATATCATTGAACTATTAGTAGGCATGCAAGACAGATTATTGCCATTTTCTAGCCAGCTTTATGGAATTTGTTTGCAGTAGTTGTCTATTATTTTGCTTTCTCCTTGGAATTTGTTGTGTAAATGTAGCTTTATATAATTGAAATCAGAATTTTAACATCTCTTTGTGACTTTCTCTTTATTCATAGGCTGAGCAGGCAGCCAAGGTTGAAAAGATGCGTCAGAGCATCCTAGAAGGATTAAATTTCTCCAGGCAGAACCATCCTCTCCCTTTCCCACCTCCACCTGCCATGCCTTTCTATCCAGCTTCTATGTATCCTCGACACTTTGGGCCAGTCCCACCACCTCAGGGCAGGGGGAGAGGCTTTGCTGGTAAGTGATGGGACAGCGGTGCAGAACACCTTAGTGTGGAGCGTGATCTTGTCTCTCACATTCCTGAAACTATGAACTGATTTGCTTGTTCAATTTCATAGGAAAAATACGTAAAAGCAAGTGGTTGGGCATGCGTTGTCGCATGCCAATCACCACATTTTGTTCTTACTTTTATTAGCCATAGCCTAGCAATATGGAATGTGTTGTATTGCTGCATATTTCCATCAGGATTTTTAGTAACTGTGCCAGATCAAAATATTTTTACCGCTATTTGATGAAGTAGAAAAAAGAGGAGTGGTTCAACACCGGAAGATACAAAAAGGTTCTTATGTGCATTGTACATTGCTTCAAAACGTTTATATTTATTAAGAATGCCTGAATTAATGGACACCGTTTAACTGTCAGGGTTGAAGATGCCCTTTCCTCCCCCCAGCCCTCTGTATTTTGCTACAGTCGTTTAACCATTGGCACCCTCGAGTGTAAATACTGCTATAACCATTCCAGCCTGTTTCTAGAATTATCTCTTTCTCAAAACCTCTTCGGTACCGAGGCCCATAGGTGTATTGATACTGAACATTGGGAGCAAGATGTTCTTGGGGTGCCACAACTGTAGCCATCGCAGCTCATGGCCAAAAAATTGTCACAGTCCTTTCGGTGCTCGTTGTGCCGCAGAGGTCAGGATGCCTGTTCCAAACCCCAGTTAAAGGCCTGCTCTTTGGATAAGAGACCCTGTGCTCCCTAAGGCAGCAGGACATCTTCGGCCAGGGCTTCCTCGGCGGTGGTGGCTTGCCCCTGCGCAGTGTTGTCTGGGCCGGCTGTGGGCTACTCCTGCCCAGCCTGCAGGAGCACAGCCCTCCCTGCTGACTCCAGAAGGATGGAAGGAGGTAGCAGCATCGCTGCTAGGGGCCTTCCTGGATGCCTGGCCCCCTCACAGCTTTTCCCCTGTCTTTCTTTACCCTGGGTCTAACAGGAGTCTATGGCTTCGGAGGCCCTTATGGGGAAACAGTAGCCACAGGCGCTTACCGGGCCTTCCGGGTGGCGGCAGCGGCAGGACACTCCGGAGCCTTCTCTGGCAATGACAGCAACAGGACTAGCAAGTTTCAGGGCGGTAATTATACCCAAAACCCTTTTCTTAGAGCTTCTGGCAACGGCTTTCTTCACTTTACGGTTTGGTCTGAGGCTTTCCTACTGACTGCCGGTCTCCCTTTCTCCCTAACTGTCTCAGCTCTCCTCTCTAGAGCCTGCCAGGCTGCTGTCTGCTCTGCTCTCCCCAGGTCCCCGCCACCAGCCCCTCCGCGCCAGCCTCTCTCACGCCTAGAAACCCTCCTCCAAACACAGGATAGCCGTAAAGCCTAACGAGACAATCTGTCTCCCCTGCTTCAAAATGCAAGAGAGGAATCTGTAATCAGCTGAACTTTGCTTGAATGTATTAACAGTTACTTTCTGAAATTCGGGGGCAGTCGAGATTTTTGCAAAAACAGTCCAACGCGGAAATGACTGACTGCGGCATTACTGCTAACCCATTCTTCGCTGGCATCCGTGTCGGCGGGGACACAGGCATGAGATTTAATTACTTCCCTGTGTGCCCGTTGCTCGTCTCCTGTATGAGGTGGGACGATGGAAACCTGTTAATTCCAATCCCCCGTTTAGGGTAAAATTTCTCTATATATTTAGCTGTCCTTTCTAGCCTCTGAGCTTTTATCCTAAGAGTGAACATACCTCTAATGCTTCCTTGTGTGAATAACGTCTCCCCCATAAACAATGTGCATTTGAAGCTGAAAGACCTGCACGGGGAATTATGAACCTTTTTCAGTTTAGTCAGTAATTTAGTTCCTGGTGTATTAACGTGTGAAGACTGATCGCAGCTGCATAAATGCTGTGTTCTGCGACCCTTTCAGGCCCGATGGTCTTACCAGTAACATCTGGCTCAGTTGCACTTTCCTAGATTTCTTGAAATGTATGTTATGCCCCAGTGTTGATTTTTAAGGGCAAAACACAGGTATAAAGATATGGGCAACTTGAACAGAAGATGCATTTGTATTCTAGACAATTGCAGTTTTAGCTGCTTTCTTGGTAGGGGAAGGACAAACCTACCTTTTACACCCAGATCAGTTTAAATGCTATATTTTTATAACAACTTCATGTTAGTACAGATAATTCTGCCTAGGAAGTTGTTTATAGCAATTATAATCTGTGTGTCTTATGCTGATATTTGGTCTTCACTAAAAAGTGCCTTCAAACCTGCAAAAATTAATTCTTCATTAGGAATGCAGGAAAGAAATAATCTTCAGATAGCTTGTAAAATTTCGCTTCAGTTTCTTTATGTTCATCTAAAATGTATTTTTAATTACTGAAGCTGAAGTACTCGTGTAAGATCATTTTTGTTTTCAGAATTCATATCTATTTTTAAAAAGGGGGGGAAAGAAAGACTCTTGGGGTGACAGTACTTCTGAAAGACTGCAAAATGAGAAATAATCTCCCAATATCAATAGAGGAAACTGTGTATGTGATAAAATCTGGACAAACCAGTTTCCCGTTCCTTCATAACTTTACTGTGATTGTGAAGATCAAGGTTTGGTTTTGCTTTTATGTGCAGGAGTCCAACCTATTCCTTCTCAGGGAGGGAAACTTGAAATTGCCGGCACTGTAGTCGGCCATTGGGCTGGAAGCAGACGTGGACGAGGGGGGAGAGGGCCATTTCCTCTGCAGGTCGTTTCTGTCGGAGGACCCGCCAGAGGGTAAGTGCAGTCTTCTGGAACATACTTTTCATGTGTAATTTAATGATTGAGGGAAAAAGTAAACCAGAGAAAAGTTGGGGGCATTCGAAATTCCATACAAGACATTTTAGGACACGTGAGTATTCGAGAAGAGCATTTACATTCATTTTAAGATGTTTTTAATCAGTTATTCCGATGAGTATAAACATTTTTATGTGCAAATAAAATTCATACTCAGAATCTGATACATATGTAGATAGATACATACACACACACAGAGGTTTGTTTTGCGTGAGGAAATGACTTGGGGGCTTTCTCTTACATGAAATCAATAAATACCTTATATAAGATAAAAACTATCACAGCACTCAATTACTTTCTTTGTCATGGTAGAACATTTATTAAGAAGTATGATAAAATTTTTAATAACTTCATTATGTAATTGTTCTGTGAAGCAGAAAATACCTGAAGGACATTTCTAGGTTTAGTATTTCTCTTCTACAATCATGATGGGAGATGTGCTTAAAAGAATATTAATTTCTGCAGTGCCTCCACTTCATTTCACTACAGCTGGAATTACAGGTGCACAACATTTCTGAAAAAGAAATAACTTTGTCACAAAAATATCTGGTCCTTTACTTTTAAGGTTATATTTTTTCCATAGGCTTAATTGTTCTGTCCCTTACAGAATTGTCTATCATCTTTAATTAAGGTTGTATCCGTTACAGAAGACAGTCCCAAAGTAATGTGATTTCTATATTACGGCTGTCTTTAACTATGTTAAAGGAATGTAGGGGTATTTATGCCAGCTTGAGCCAGGAAGCAGCAGTCTGAAAGAATAAGTCTGAACTGCGTGAGTTCTTCTGTAACCATTAATTTAATCAAATGTGCACTATAAAGCATAGTGCTAAGGCCAGCAAGGGCTGCTGGAAAACTCTTGTTGGGCTGGCGGAGGAGATGGTGGGGTCTGAAGCCCTGGGACAAGTGAGAGCTGCTGGTGTGGGGACAGGGAGAGGTAAGAGCAGTAGAAACAAAGGTTTAAAAGTTCAGCAGTAGCAAACAGCACTGGTGTAAGAGCAGAGCAGACACAGAGGTAGGAACATTTTACTGTCTAGAATGAGATTCAGTTGCCCAAAACGCAAGCACCTTGATGCTTCAGATGTTTGAATGTTTTAGATGCTTCCGACAAGTGTCGTCTAACTGCAGAGGCTAGCGGGGTCCATGGGATGAGCTGAGGGTTCCAGGGGGACAAGCGGAGGTGTGTGATGAGGCACTAGGCTCCTGGGAGAATTTTAACCTTATTCCTCAGTTCCAGTGGATGAAAGAACATTTTTCACCATTTAAATTACATTAACGCGTGGTCAGTAAGTTCTGTTTTTCATGAGGACCCACAAACAGAAGAATCTGGCTGACCCCAGAGGTGGTTCCTTTCCATCAGTTAAATGCACTGACTGCAGCACCGTCTGCGGAAAGCGTCCAGGTGCTTTACAGTGTCATACTGAGAGAGCTGCCTGCCTGAGGCACCCTGGGGGATGATCTGGAGACGCCTTCAGGCTCAGATCTGGCTTACGTTTATACATACCATCGACTTCCTTCACAGAACAGCAGTTCCTCCATTTTCTGAAGGAGCAAATACATTAATTTATGTAGAACATCAGCAGCCAGGAACTAACACTGGCAAGTCCTAAACTGAGAGCCCTCCTTATCTGGGAAGCAGTCAAATCACTGAAAGGGTGGTGTTGCTCCTGTAAGTATCTTTACGGCAGAGAAATACCATTCCCCGATAGTAGCTTTTGAGTTAGGAGATGAAATATCTGACATTTCCTTTCTGTCAGAGGTGCTACCTTTGGGCAGTTAGGTGTGGGTGCAAGTTGTCACCTCAGACTATCACTGCCAGCTCTTCCCATCTCCATCAGATCATAACTGATATTAAATTCTTTACATGTAGGGTTACTAGAATTAGTCAAAGAGGGAAAAACTATCACAGGCAGCTTATCTGTTGTGTCTTTCATCTGTTTGAGCGGAGAGGATCACGCCAGGCTCATTTACACCGCTGTCTCATGTCTCTGCGCAGCACTGAACTTGGATATTCTTACTGTGTAAAATTATACCAGCTGCCTTTTATCCATCAATATATTTAGTGTGATTTTCGGAGTAGGAAGAATCTTACTCAGCTCCCTGAAGGGCACACTTTCACCGTGTTAAAAAAATTAGCAAATGGGATAGGTAAGCCCTGTTAATCTTTAGAACGAACGCAGTGAGTTACTCAAATATAAAACACAGCTCTTGGCTGGTTTTATTTTTTGCTGTTGTATTGATATCCCATCAGCTCAGCGTAGTTCAGTTTTTGCAGCACAGGAGCACTACAGCAAAGCTCACCTCCTCTTCAGGCAGGTTCTTGTACAGCTCGCAGGGACCCCGCTGGCACAGGGGACTTGTCAGGTACCCGGAAAACGAGACGCAGCTGAATTGCAACTGTGATTTGTGGCCAGAACGGCACGTGGGGCAACTGCAGCCCACGCAGCTTAGAAACCGGGCTGGACGCCAGCCTGGACCTGAGTAGCGCCTGGCTGCTCTGTGCCAGCTTTAGAGGGCTCCATCTTCAGGCAAGACTTCCTGGTATCCGGCAGTGGAGCTGAAGGAGAAGCAGAGCAATCATGTCTTTCTAGTAGAGAAAACAAAAATAATTTTTAGGTGAGAAGTAGTCCTTGACGTAATGATAAGGAAGTTGAGTTGCTGCAATTGATGGCATTAAAATAGTTTCAGCTGAGGGAAAGTTTGCTTTGATCTGATCTGGTCTTTATTGAGTCAAATCACAAAGCCACCGCCTGATGTCTCCTGGTTGGAAGCCTACATCTGAAAGCATCCAAACTTGATGAATTGCTACATGTCAGATATGGCTGAAGCCTCCTCTTCTCCCTCAGGTTCTTAGATAATTTTGTATTCTTCCATCAAAACTGAAGCAATTTCACATTTTGCCTTCCTTTCTTTTATCTGATTTCTTCTGCTTAGCATGTTTCTAGGTGGGAAGTGTTACTAAATGGGAGAAATGGCCTTATAGAAGGTTCAAATGGCTTGCATATTTTTTAAGGTGAAAGAATTTCAAGCTCTGCTTTTAAAGCGCTGTAAGGATAACTTGAAACTTGGAAAATGTTTCTGTAAAGCTTGAAAGTGCTGATTTATTGTTTCTCTATAAGTGAAATATAGAAATACAGTCATTTTATTGGTACAAAAACAACAAGTTTGTTAGGTTTCATACACTTGCAAGCAGAACCCTGTAATTCTGAATTAGCCAGTCATGTTGCTGCTTTAAAGAGATGCAAATGTTAGTCACTAGACAGTGAAGCTAGAAGGAAGATCTTCCAGCAAAATAAAATTTGCAGTACTTTTAAACAAAGCTGATGCATATTTTTCTTTCTTCCTTTTCCTCAAAACTTCCAGGCGTCCTAGAGGAGTTATTTCCACTCCAGTGATAAGAACTTTCGGAAGAGGCGGAAGGTACTATGGGAGAGGTTATAAAAGCCAGGGAGCAATTCAGGTAATAAAGCCATGTGCCTGACTTCAAAACACTCTAGTTTACAGGCTAGTATGGTACGGACTTCCAGACCAGCTAATATTGACAAGCACAACTTTAAAAGTGTTTCTTACTGTGTTCTTGCCTGCGTGTTGAAGCTGTAAGCTGCACGGCCAGTGGTGGATGGCAGGCTAGTGTTGCACCTCACAAGCAAACTTTGGTTATAAAGACAGACGTGGAAAACTGTGTTTTGATACGAAGGCTGTGCCTACACAGCTCTAACCAACCGTGGGAGTAGAAGAAAATTTAGGAAAATGGGAGAAATACAAAGCTGAAACAAATTAGGTGTTTCTGATCCCGCCCCCACTCTTT
>NW_009258552.1:729602-746076 GCF_000687185.1 Egretta garzetta
CCTGCTTTCCTTTCTGGGACCATGGTCCAACCTCATAAAGATTTAGTAGCAGTGGAAGGATCTTTGCTGCTGCATGGCTCCAAATATAAGAACTTACTCTAAACTTATATGAAGTAACAGACCAGTCTTGGCCCCCATGAGCACACAGTTTCATTTTCGGTGACAACATACGAAGCTTCTGCGGATCATGGGTTTTATCTTTTCCATGGATCCTTTAAACAGCTGAAGCAAACTGCTGGTTCGTATTAAATGCCAGTTGCTTCAGAGTTGTTTCCTCCCTTTTCTGTTGTTCTTGCTGCTATGCAGTTTTGAGTGTTGATGCAAGTCCCAGTGGTAAAGGATGAGTGGGTTGTGTAAATAGGTGGAAAACTTTCACAATAAATATATCATATGGATCTGCAATTTGTCATGGAGATGTTAGTATGTGAGAGTAGGGGGTGTTTGCAGGTACCAGGCAATAAGAGAAGGGATGTTCTCCAGTGGATAATGAAGCACCCATTAACTTCAAGTAAAACTTGCTGTGTTCTAGGTGTAAAAATTCAAATAGTTCTCTTCCTTGTTAAATTTCTGTGTACACACATTATATATGTCTACAAATGTACCTATGTATCCAAAGCTTTACATCTTTATATAGAAGAGAAACCACCATATTAATTATATAGTATCTAATTTCCAAGTACTTTAACCTATGAAATAAAGGAAGCCCTGAGAGGGAGCTCCCAAATAGTCTGGGCTTACTCCAGGTTTACATATGTAAACGTAGTTCAGATAGTACCCGTAGGTGGATAGTAGATAGTGCTGACAGTCAGCCAGCAAGTTTGGGTATTCATATTTTCATTAACAATCTGTAACTTGGATGGTAAATACTTGTGATTGCAAGGATCTTGGTCTAAAATTGTGGCTGTGGTAGGGAGAAGAAAGGGAGATGGTGGTGTTTTCTGTTGACTGGTCCTGAGCTCGGCTGGATTTCCCAGTCACCAGTCACTATACCCTATCTAGTGTATGTTCCCTTTACAGGGGGAGAAGAAAGGTGAATGTGAATGCATGTGGGCAGGGAGAACTTGGACAGCTTAATGCATAACAAGTAGGTTTGATACCCAGTTAGGATTAACTGGCAACAGCGTACCTCTCTGCCACACAAACTGGGCAGCTGAGGAGAGAGTGCCTGTGTAGGGCCAGGTTCAGACATGGGTATTTACAGCAGCTAAGATCCTCCCCACAGCGACTTTGCTGATACCCGTTAGGAGGCGGTGTGAACAGAGGGTGGAGAATCTGACTGAAATAAGCAATTTGTATTTAGCAAACGTTGGATGG
This sequence comes from Egretta garzetta, assembly GCF_000687185.1. Lineage (NCBI taxonomy): Eukaryota > Metazoa > Chordata > Aves > Pelecaniformes > Ardeidae > Egretta > Egretta garzetta. The sequence goes on from NW_009258552.1 coordinate 730,917, forward strand.
GCCTATTTTTTCACAAGATGAGACCTTTCACTCTTGGTCTGGAAAGAAACAAAAGCATGTATTTCATCTAAAACTTAACACCTAGTAAAGCCTGTAAAGAAGTACATTTACACATGTGGTAAATCCTCATTGTTCTCACATGCTAGTCGTATACCTATGCAATGTTACTGTGGAATCTTTTGCAATTTTCTGGAAAACCAAGGTTTGTGATCCTGATGCTAGAGAAGAACAGTTCCCACTCACCTGCAGAATCTCTCAGCAAGTCAGAAAAGTACTAACTATGCTGTTCCTAGTATGTCAAAATGGAGATCTATTACATGATAAAACTCTTTGCTGTTGTTGGAGGTGTATGAGGTGTCTGTATCTTAAGTAATTTCTTAGTGCTTCACTTTGTTAACAGCACTGATAAGAACGTTGCTTCTTAGCAACCCAACCTACGGATTTTTGGTTTGGTTTGTTTAAAGCCTCTTCTGTTTCTGGAATGCTAAGATTCATTGTGGCAGATAATCAAAACCTAAATATACATTCTAATGCTGCATAACCTGGGTCTTATTGCTCTACTCAGTCTTGTAAGGTTCTGCTATATGCTTTTTGGGTGGAGCCGCTTCCCTAATCGCAGAAGCTTACAGACCAGTGTAGGTGATACTGCATGGTATTTTTGCACTCCTTTGAAAATTTGTCTGGAAAAAAGCTCTGGTTTGTATTTGGATAACATGTAATCATATCATTAAATTATAATGCATATGAACCAAGAAGCAGAGTTAAGCTGTACATTGATTCTCAGTTTTGGTGTTTCCAGACCTTTATGTAGCTCTTACGTTGTGAAATAACAGAGGCATCAAAGGTAGAAAGGGCACTTTGCCGCAGGAGCATCAGAAGACATGGCTGGAGGGCCCTCAGAAATACCGAAAATGCCTCTCCATCCCTGCTGTGCTGTGCATTCTGTACGCTGCTCCTTATTTCAGCAGTCCCTAATACTCTGTATTCGCTTGTGATACTTGTACACACTGCATGCTGCCTATTAACGGTGTCTTTGTAATGGGTTGTAAATACGTAGTAGCGGTTCCTCAGTAATTTTCTTCTTTTTTTAAAAAATAGGGCAAACCTCCTTATGCTGCTTCAGCAGAAGAAGTAGCCAAAGAACTTAAGTCAAAATCAGAGGAATCTAAATCCTCAATTGTGTCTTCAGATGGATCCCTGGCTGAAAATGGAGTTGTGAATGAGGAAAAACCAGCTTCCCAGATGAATGGGAATACAGGAGACATCAGGGCTTCCAATCAGTCTGAAAGTGCCTTGAGTAATGACTCTAAAATGTGCAATACGAATCCTCACTTAAATGCACTAAATGCAGACAGTGTTTGCCATAAAGATGATGCTCTTGAGGCCACTGTCTTAAAAAAAGAAGAGTAAACTTATTTTTTATAGAGGGTGAAGGATGTTGGGAAGGGTCAGGATTAGGAATATCTGGAAAGAAAGAGAGCCTACAGTTACGTACATTTTTTCCTTTCCGTAAGAGAAAAATGAGGACTTTGGAAATTCGGATCCCTCTTTGATGTCAGAGATTTAAACAACACATTTTTAGTTTTAACCAGTTGTAGTCAAAATGCTACAATAAAACAAAAAAGGAAGAGAATGAAGAGCATTTGACTCCCGCACTTAAAATGAAGTATACATAAAGTTTAAACTGGTTATGACAAAAGCTTGTAGTTTTGTTTTTTGAAATATAAAGAAAACAAATTTTGGCAGTCTTTAAGTATATATAGCTTAAAATATAATTTTTAGTACTTGGCACCATATGTATGCCATTATATTTGATTTTGCATTACTGTGTCACAATAAAGCTTTCTTTAAGGCTTTGACTTCATGATTATGGGGGGAAAAAGGCACAACCACAGTTTTTTCTTTCTTAAATTTCATCACCGTTGACGTGGTTCTTTTGTGTTAAAATGTGCAAACTATCGAAACTAAAAATTATAGAGTAATATTGCAGTTCTGCTGATTTTAAATATACATCATACATACGTTACAAGCGAGTTAAATGGAGATAAACTTGAAATCATAGAAGATGCAAATGACCTTTCAAAACAAACACAATGTGTTCGGAAACTTTTTGTGACTAATACCATGCATCCGTGATCAATGAACTATGTGGTTTTGAATCAGACGTAGACCATTAGTGCTACTATTTGAGCTAAACTTCTGCATGGTTCATAATTTTTAAAGTGTGTAGTTAATATTATGCATGTTATTGTCCTCTTTCTTCCATTCTTACAAGTACTGTGCCCATTTGCAAAACAAAAAGCTAATAATCAGTAATAGTCCTATAAAAGATGTTAACTATGTTTAGTCATTGACTGATCTTGCTCTAACCTTAAAATTTTGTGATTATTGACCTCTGTTGCATTTATTCTAAAACTTAAAAAAAAAAATTATCTAGCCGTTTTGAATATCAACGTTACCCTGGTGTACTCATTGCTGTATGCATTATTGTTCTCTGTTGCTGTTTTATGCCTTCATATTAGCAAATATGAAATTCTGTGAAAAACAAAAAAAAAAAGCTTTGATCTTCAAAAAAAAAAAAAAGTACCCCCCTTCTGTAGCAGGAAACAAATGGCTTGTTCTTGAGAACTTTCCCATCAAGGATTTAGTATAAGCAAATATACCTGTATCATTTTGATGTTTTTGTTAGTGTTTCCAAACTTAATGTACTTCAAAATCAGAATCATTTCTTTATATTCGTTTTCATATAATTCTCCTGATGCTCTTCATCACACATTAGTGATCAGAAATGAGGTGTAATTCCCCATTCCCTGCCCGCAAGAGCTAAGTAGGTATCTTAATGTAAGTTGAAGGGAGTTCTGCCCCAACTCATGGATTGTGCAAGAATGAACTACTGTTGGGTTTGATTGGTTGTAGATGGATTGTGGTGTGGTGTCTTTGAAGGCTATTGAATGCAACTTACAGTGCTTAATAAAAATCTTTATTCTTTTAGTATAAAATACTGTATGCCTTTTTTGTCAGAATATTTTTTTAATTAACACGTTGTAAATAAAAGTTTTCCTATGCCCAAACGAAGTGACTGAGTTAGCAGACTACGTGATGTCCTCCTGAGAGGCGGAGAAGGAGCACACAACCCTCGCAGGCCGCTGCTGCTGGGGGATGCTGCGCCTGACGGGAGTAACACTTCATCCTTTTGATTCTGTGCAGCTGCTTCAGGGGTCCGCGCATAAACACAAGATGGTCAGTAAGGCACAAATCAGACAGGAATAACAGGGCAGTTGTTTAACGAAGAAACAGGCCAACCCCGGGTCTGAGATACAAGGCCATCGACAACACCGGTATCTCGGCTGCTCGTAGCTGAGAATAATTTATTCCGTTGTGCAGGAGTTTTGTCTACATCATGGATCATCCTGACATCATGTGTGGCGTTAGGAATTTATTGCTTGGATAAGTTTTTGGGAGAGCTTTTTTGCCTGGGCATGCCCTGAGTGGCTGCGCTGTTGAAAGCAGGTTTGCCCCGAGCCGTTTTCCTCCCGCACTGCATCTGCGGAAGCGGCGTGGGGGGCTCGGCGCGCAGGGGCAGCTCGGGGCAGCACAGCTGCACATTGTGCTGACCAGGGCAGTCGGGCTCCCCCCCTCCTTCCCAACTCAAACCAGCTGGAAAGGAGCAGTTGTGCCGGGGGATCCCGCTGATCTCTGGTGGGATCGTGCCCCTTCCTGCCCTGTGTGGGTGCCGCCTACCACCCCGGTCTTAGAGCGTCCCAGCCTCTCCCGGTGCAGGCTGAAGGCACCACTCGCCCTCTTCCCCAGCAGCAGACGGAGTGTGTTTCACTTCTCTAGCATAACCTGGTCGCTGCCCTGGAGTGAGAAATGGCGACAAAAATAAACGCGCATGGCAGATTTCAGCAGTGTGCCGCGTGCTGCAAGCGTGGTGACGTCACTCCCCTCCTTGGTGTAACTATGCCAGTAAAATTTTTCATGGGGAGCTGGAGGGGGCCAAGCTGTCTGCACAAGTGTGACTAAAATGCATTCCCTGCTTCATTGGCCCACGTACAGGTGCCACATTCACTTTTTCCAGACATTACAGTGGAAAAGTTGGACTTGCGTGGCACGCATATACTTGACCCAGAGCACAAATTATCTTCATGGCCCGTTTCAACCCTCATGGTTGTCCTGGGGAGGCCGAAACCTGGCTCCCTGGGCAGAAACAGCGCTGGGGCAGGAGGAGGATGAGCCCGGGGATGCTGGTGGGAGTAGCAGCGGGGACATCTTGCGGGTACCAGAGCTCCCTGGTTCCCTGACATATCAGTGGGGTCAAACCCAGAACTCACACTGCCTTTATTCTTTTTGCCCTCTGCAAGGGGTATGTACAGTTTAGCAGCTGTGGATTCAGGGGGTGCTGTGGGCCTGGGCTGGGGGAACCTGTGCCCCTCGGGGGCAGGCACGGGGCTGCCTGTCAGGACGATTGCCCCTCTCGTCCTGCATAGCCTCCTGCAGAAACGAGGAACATTTCAAACTAACTTAGTCCTCTTCCAGAGAATTAAACTGACTCTGGAGTCAGTGATCCTACAGAACGTCCAGGTGTTGCCTGGGCTTGCTCCTGAAGAACGCCCATCACGCAGGAGCGTGCACATCGCCAAGTGTTGTGTTCCGTTACACTGTTACACGGAGCTTCTCGACATGCTAATTAAAATAGTTAACACTTTCTAATGACCCATGTGCAGACATGTTGCCTGTGTCTCCTGTGGGGCTGTGGGCTCCTGTTCGACAGCCGCTCAGCCCCGAGTGTGGAGGTGTTGATGCTGCTGGCCTGGGGTTTGCCCAGTGGCTGCCTCTGGCCGCGTTCATCCCTTGCCATCCCATGCTGGGATCGGGACGCCCGGGGGCTGCAGCAGGGGAATGGAATGCTGGGCTTTTCACACGTTGCCTGAAGGTTTCCTGTTGGTGACCCGAAAGTCTCGGGCCCCCAGCATGGAGGCTGAAGCCAGCTCCTTGCCATGCAGCCAGTCTCGGCAACTAAGCACCCCCCTGCAGATGCCATGTCTGGAGTGGGTGCCCAGGGGTGGGGGGGCTTGTTATTTATAAAGACCAAAGGGCTCTGCAAAAAGTGAAAACTGGTATGAATAAAGATGATGGCTCTCAGATTAGGATTGTGTAGGACAGGACAGGAGTTTTTCAGCTGGAGGGGACTGACAACGATCACCTGGTCCAACTGCCTGACCAATTCGGGGCTGACCAAAAGTTAAAGCACGTTATTAAGGGCACCGTCCAAATGCCTCTTGATCGCTGGGAGGCTTGGGGCATCGACCCCCTCTCCAGGAAGCCTGTTCCAGGGTCTGACCACCTTCTGGGTGAAAAAATGTGACCGATACCTCATTATCCATCTCCAAGACAAGAGTTGAACTGGGAGAATCAGCCATTTGAGTGCCACCATCCACCCCATACCGATGGACTTCGCCCTCAGCTGAGGTCAGAGCCCTGCTCACTTGCAAGCAAGGACTCAAGCATCAAGGCTCCTCCCTGGGCTGGCCTCCCTAATTGTTTAACTGTGTTGTTAATGACTAATAATGACCCATGTGCACCACAGTCAATCACTCTGAGTGCATTTCTCAACATCCAATCTGCAGTGAGTCCTTAAACGAAGGCAGGTGGGTAATTACTGACAGCAGAGGTTTAGGGGCCAGGGGGGTGTTGGTGCAGTGGGGGGATCGGATCGGATCGGATCGGATCGGATCGGATCAGATCAGATCAGATCAGATCAGATCGGATCGGATCAGCACGGTTCTCATCTCATCTCATCTCGATCCCAATCCTGATCCCATCCTGATCTGATCCCGATCCCAGAGTGGGCTTTGTTCTTGGCCCTCATGTGTTAAGTGCAGTGTTGTGTTATGAGCAGCGGAAAACGAGATTTAAGCGATCCGCTAGATGGTGAGCGACCAAAGAGCCCCCCCGCCGCCAGGGATGGCGAGCAGCAGGAGCGAGGAAGAGCTGCGACCATTTTATTTCCTGTGCTCGTGGTTGTGCTATTTAAGGCGGCGGTGGTTGCGTCGCTGGATGGCTGCGTCATGGGTGAGGGGGGCGTAAGCCTGCCTGAGCAGCAGCCGCTGCACTGCCTCCTAGTTCTTTAACAAGTCTTGAAGGGGGGTTTTCAGGGTTGGGGAAAGCCCTGCGACCAGAGGAGTCGTGCAGCAACCAAGGGCTGGGGTTCCTGTGCCTGTCAGTAAAAGGTTTTGTTGACCCCCTGTGAGCAGGGTCCCTCATTCCGGTGCGCAGGATGGAGCCCCAGCGCCCGGTCACAGCGAGGACGGGGAACAGGATCGTGCAGCCATCGCCCCGGTGCTGTGAAGAGATGAAAAGTGAGATCGTGGGCATGTTTTTCCATGCAGTCAGTGCTTAAGGGCATAATTATCCAGACCTGAGGCAGATTACAGCTCCCTTAGTGAAAGTCTCTGTAATCCCTTTTATTGTGCTGAAAGCCCAGGAAACAACCAGAGCTGAGTCCGGTCGTGCCTAACTGCTGGGTCAGCGTGGGTGGGTGGGAGCTGGCGGGCATGCAGCCCCGGGACAGCGTAGTCCCCAGGACCTGCTGCCCCTCCTGGAGAAGCCTGGTCCCCATCGGGCAGTGCTCTCCTCTGGGAGCTGGCAGGGTTGTGCAGCAGGTTGGGAGTGGGGTGGTTCCCAGTGTCAGTGCCCCACTGGTGTCCCCCGTCCCCGAGACACCCAACCCACCATGGGTGAATGCCACAGCCACAGCAGCTCCCCAGGGGCAGCGTGAAAGGCTGGGGCCATGCCAGCCGCAGGGATGCACCCCTGTGGCCACCTGAACCCCTGAGGGCTGCAGGGTTTAGTAGCCCCCATCTCTTAACTGTGATTACTACAAATTAATAAAAAGGAAGACGCAGCTTTGCATTAATTGTTCCCTAAAAGACTGTTGTTTAAAAGAAAAAGCATTGCTTAAATCTGGCTGGTAACTTCAATTAAGCCAGTGGCAGTATCCATGCAGAGCAAGTGCTTAATTCCTTCCTGCCCGTGGTTACAGCAGGTTTTGCTCTGCTCCCCTCTGGGCACTGCCCTGGGGGTTCTTCGTGACCCCTTTTTCCTCCATATCTGATGAGTTATGGGGGCTACAGCCTCCATTCCTCTGGGCCAGTGCAAGTGCCTGCGGTTGCTCCTAAAAATCACCTTCTCCAAGGCTGGAGAGGCAGTGGGTCTCTGCCCCAACGCTGGTCTGCTACCTGATCAGCATTCGTGCCTCGTCCTAGACCTTGACCTGGACCATGGGCCCATGCTCTGCTCAACCTCCCGTGCCCTGGTCCTGCACATGGCAGTGGGAGGGGACATGGCATCTGCCAGTGCAGACCCATGGCCCCTGCATGGCCCAGAGCCCACATCCCAGGTTTTGCCCTAAGACTCCTCTCCTTGCACCAGACAGAGAAGCTCCAGAGCTGTTACCGGGGGGCTTTGCCTTCCCACAGCAAAGCAGCAGGTAAGGGCTAAATACTCTTTCTTTTTATTTAATACCCAAGTAGAGGCTGCTGCTGCTGTGAGGGATTTGGGGGCTTTGGCAGGAAGAGGTGTGTTCCTGAAGGCGCTACGGGGCCGTGAGCTGACCTGGGTCTGGCATTCAGGTCTGGGGCCTGCTGGTGTAGTTTGTGAGAGGACTGGCGAGGGGTGCGCCCTGGGTTCTGGTTGAAATCATGACTGTTCATGCACAGCGAACTAATACAGCAATTTAAAACAAACACGAGCAAAGGATGAAAGCAAAAATATTAAGTAGAAGTAGGGCAAGGTACAACAGAAAAGCAGGAACATCATAAAGTACTGAGAGTATTCAGCGTAATACATAGTGGCTCTCGTAACACTTTGTGAGCTGCTGTCCGATGTCTTAAACGACTGCTAGGTGCTGCTGGTGAGGGCAAAGGGCGAAGGATGCGGGTGAAGAACCAACGGAGGGAAAGGGGGAGGGAGAGGAAGGGGGACCTGTGCGACTGCCGTGATGGGACAGGATGGGATGGGACAGGATGGGACAGGATGGGACGGGAGCCAAGGGTTGGCTGGTGGGATGCAAAGCAGCTGCTGGAGGGTGGCCTTGGGGATAGAGGGCTCCCAGGGGTGCCGGCCGGGAGGCGCAGCGCCCGTTGGAACCCAGAGCCTCCCAGAGGGGGCAAGGGCAGAAACCCTGGCCCGTGGGTCAGGCTGGGCTTGCTGCTGGGCTGGAGGTTGGCAGAGGACGCTTGGCTGGGGGTTGTGTCTCAGGGGAGGCCTCAGCAGGGCAGCAGTGGATTTTGCTGTTTGCTCCAGGCCAGGAAGCACCTTCCCCGCAGAGCTCCCGGCAGCGTGTCCCCCAGGTGCTGTTTCCAGTAAACTTCATCCGTGCAAATGTCCTTCTGCTTTGTCTCTCCCTGTCAGTCACATTCACCTAACATTTAACTCTGCTTTATTTAGACTCTGTCTCCTGTTTTATAGCAGGCTCTCAGCAAAGCGAAAGAGAAGAACTTATAAACACCTTGAAACTTGTTTTTCCTTGGTAGGCTTCTGGCTTCTTTGGCTTTGTAAAAAATGGGCTTCCTGACCCCAAGTGAAACGCAGCGGGGAGAGGCGAAATAAATGTGAATTGGACTGACGGCGGCGATGGGCTTGTGCTCATCTTCCTCTTTCACAAAGTTTCAGACCAGAAAAGGCTTCTGGTCCCGCTAGGGCTGTGCCGTGTGAGACGGAGAGGGAAGGCAACTCCCAGCGTGGCAGCGAGCGCTGGGGGAGAAATAACAAAAGCCCTGTCCAACTGCCGAGTTATGAAACCTTGTTTACAAAGGGCTTAACTGTTTGTAAAAAAACATTTTGCATGAGGCTCCATGGTGGCCACGTTACTTGAGTAACCGTGGCCAAAATCCTTTTTTAAAAGGCATTTTTTTGCAAGCTGTTGCCCAGGCTGGCAGCCTGCATGGGCTGGGGAGAGCCGTGGTGGCTGAGCCAGCGACGATGCTCCTGTGCCCGGGGCTGCAGAGCGAGTCCCAGAGGAGCCTGGTATTTCCCCCCCCCGAACATGACTTTTTTTCCCACAAAATGTGTCAACCGAGTACTGATTTCCAGAGATTGCAACCGAATCTCCTCTAATAGTTTTTCTACTTGGTGCATCTCGGCCCTTGTGCCTGGCTGGTGACTCCTGGCCTTACAAAGGTGGTGATGAGCAGCCGCCTGGCCTCGCTCTGAGAGCCAACTGTAAGGGAAAGGCTCGTTAAAACGCATTTTACGAAATATTAACACGTTTTCCCCTTCTTTCTGCCTTTCCATTCTTTTTATCTGTAGCGCTGTGTGGGGACTTTGCTCCAGTTTTAACGTTGCATTGGTGCTGCTGTTTCCAGGCCGTTGTTCCGGGGGGGCTCAGGTGTTGTTTGGGGGCTCAGACAGTACCCTGCAGCAGCAGGAGTGTGGCCCTTGCAGGGAGGGAGCAGAATGGGTCACCGCTGCTCTCCCCCAGTTTTGGGGGCGGTCTCCTCACTGGTGCCGCTGCCACCCTGCGAGTGGGGTCGCGCTGGTGGCGCAGATTATTGTGGTTTGCTGGGGGTTTAATGGTGCCTGTGCATCTGGATTTACAGCTGCCGGGTTCTGCCTACATTGGCCGCTCCTATAGAAAATGGAAGAGTTTAACCAGGACTTAAGACAGAGGCAGTAACTGGGCATGGCATGGGAGGGATGGGGCTGGAACATAGTCTCTTGGGGGCGTTATTTTTTTTATGTCAATGAATGTGAATAGCAATGCTTTAGACGTTTGCTCGCAGAGCCTGAAGAGGGCTGCCGAGCCTAACCCGATCGTGCTTTGTGGGGAGGAGCTGGTGGTGATCAGCGTCAGGAGAGGGGAACACATACGTATTTTCCTTCCCCCATCAAAACACTTCCTAAGCACTGGGGATCTTCCAGTGCATATGAAACTCAGCCACCGAGCAAACAGCGAGAACTGTACGATGCCGGCACTGGGAAATGGTGCGCCTCTTGGAGCAAGCGTGTGAGCTCTTGTCCGGGAGCGCCTTGCGCAGAGCTGATGCAGTCACCAAGGGCTGGGTTCCGCATGGGTGCTGGCTCCTGTGATTCCAAGTGATCCTCAGGGTGGGGTGGTCCCGCCTGGTGCCACCCAGCGCAGGCGATTCGGGCTGATGCAGGTCAGGGTGGACCCTGGGGTTCCCCACTGAGCTCCCTCCACACCAGCCCAGGGTGGTGACGGTCCCACAGGGATGACCCCAAAACTAATGGCCGTCCCCTCAAACTGCCCAGTGCTCCCCAACCAGAGGCCAGGATGTAAACTGGGACCAGTCCCAGCCACAGTGGGGGGCACCGTGGGGCGAGCAGGCCACTGTGCAAACCTCCTGCCATCCTAGCCCTGCTTTATTTTGGTTCTTCTAGATGAGGCTCCGCTGCCCTTTTAACACCCTGGGTACAGCTGGGAGGCATAAGGAGGTTTTGCTTTTTTTCCTGGCCCCCATTACAGAGGGCACAGGGTGCTCCTTGGGTCTTTTTTTTAATTATTATTAAAGTTATTCTCCTGAAGGTTGCTTTGAACGGAGAACTGCACACGTGACATGAACGGTGAGTGAAAAGACATAGCTGGCCTGATACCTCCTGCCACATGGGCACTGAGCTTCAGGACCATGTTTAAGGGAAATATTTCTGCTGCCGAAACAAGCGTCAGCTTCTGTCACTGAGCATGGTAAAACATGAGAGCCCTTCCACTGCTTTATACCCTGCTGTAAAATACAGGCGAAAAACGCTTCAGAAATATTTCTGTACTCAAGTGTTCATGAGATCGTAGGAGGCTTTGGTTGCCAGGTCTTGGCTGCACCGTGCCCAGCTGTGCTCGGCCAGGGCTTCCTGCGGGCAGTGCCTGCCAGCTGTGCCGCTGACCCGAAGGGCTGCAGGGCATGGTTGGGAGATGCTGTGAGGCCTCCCGAGGCTTTAATACAGGACTGCTCAATTGCTCCCGCAGCTGTGGAACAAGTAACACGTGCAATGTTTTCAATGTTAAATGCAACATCGGTGTTTTAGACTTGGGCCCCTTTGCACTTTTTCTTCACTTGCTTGCCTGGCAGCTGGGAGTGAGGTGCGTCTTGGCTCAGCCGCGCTCCACGAGGAAGCGGTGTTTTCCACTGCCGTAACATGAAGGTGCAGATGTGGTGTTCTTGGACCTCTTTTCCCCTGAATAAATACAGGAACGTAACAGCAAAGGCGTGCCAGGAAGAAGCTATGAGTCCACCAGCAGCAAGGAGGGCTTCTGGCCTGCTTGCCAACCTCCAGCAGTTACCCTGCCTGGCATCCACCGGTCCTGGGTAGAGTTACTGATGCCGCTTCCCAAGGCAGGCTCCTGCCCTGTGTCCCTGCCTCTTTCCAAGCCTGCCCCTGAGGCTACTGTGAATTTTCTGAGCTGTTACAATTGTTTTCCCTAAAAATATTAAAAATAGTATCTGAAAATTTAGAATTGTGTAAGAGAAACCGATAAAAGTTTTATGGGAGCCTGATAAGACATCAGGGTTCAGGTTCTGTCTGTGTACTCTGTGCAGATTCTGGTGACCCACGATAAAGGCAAGATTTTAACGCCAGTGTGGCACCAATGCCCAGTGAAGCAACTTCTCTGTGTCGAGATGGTGCATGGCATTAGCAGCGTGCCAAAATGTAAGGCAGGAGAGAAGCGTTTAGGTGAGAGGGTGCAAGTAGGGGCTGATAAAAGCAAACTTCATTAAGAGTTACGAATACAAAAGAAATTCTTTAACTAGGTCTTTAAACTAACTTGCTGCATGAAAGGCCCTTTTAAACCAGGCTCCTTTTATGACTTCTACCATTTTAAATTTAAAAGGCCGTTTATGTCCTTGAATCACAGAATTGGAAAAGCCCTTTAAGATCACCAAGCCCAAACGTTCCCCTAACCCTGCCATCCCACCACTAAATCCTGGCCCTAAGCACCTCATCTGCCCAGCTTTTAAATACCCCCAGGGATGGGGACTCAACCCCTGCCTTGGGCAGCCCCTTCCAGTGCTTGACAGCCCTTGCGGGGAAGGAATTTTTCCCAATACCAAACCTAAACCTGCCCTGGCACAGCTTGAGGCCCTTCCCCCTCATCCCAGCGCCTGTTGCCTTGCTTCGAACTGCACAGCTCATTATTCCTCCTGGGTTGGGGTTTACGTTTATCTGGGTATGATTTTTACAGCATTTGAACTACCCCTTTTGTGTTTTTACCATAGAGTTCCCCGTAGGACAGCCATGGCCGATGGGTGCTGCTTGACCGTCTGTGCCAAGACCGAAATAGGATGGTGCGGCACGGTGTGAGATGGAAGTGATTACTGCGGCAGGGAAATACAGCACCAGAGGGGAGAACTGGAAGGGATGTAAGCTGTCACTGGCTGCCCCCTCTCCCGGTGCAGCCCAGTGCCCCCTGTTCTTTCAGGGTTGGTCTCATAGCTAGCTTCTTTGCACACATCTACTGAAAGAGTAGATATGGTCAAGAGGAAGAAAGGTAACTTGGTTTACTTCTCTACAGTAGCACAGAAGTAACTACAGGGATGATGTGTCTGGAGCTACCAGGCATCGTGACATAGGAGGACTTTGTAGGTACTGCTGTGGAGGAAATCTAGAGGAAGAACCCTACGAAACAGTAAGAAAAACTGGGAAGCTCACTGACAGCAATGCTTCTCTCTGTGCTGACGACTGGGCCTGAGCCCTTCCTAAGCCCCACACAGAGGCAGGACCAGAGCCATCACGGAAGGAGCCAACAGAGGCTCTTCCCGAGCGCCCGCTCTGGGACTGCACCGTTGGTGAGACTTCTCCTCCTGTGTCACTTAAATACCCCTGAAAAACCCCACCTTCTCCTATGAGCTCCAAGACAGCAGCAGGTCTCTTCGTGGGTGTAGCCCCCGGACTCCCAGCGCTGCATCAGCCACACGAACGTCCAACTGCTTATGCCCGCAGCGTCTGCGACCACCGGGCAGAACCCTTCGGGGTACCTGTTTGGGCCTATGCTGCTGCTCTTTTTCCGATTGGTTTAAAAGTATGTATTAAAAACCCACCTCAAAATTTCAAAAAAAGATCTCTCAATGATCAAATCACGTCTTGTGGAGGCATCTCAGCATTGCTCCACCACTTGCTCCTCCCTGCCCCAGAGCAGCCGAGCACCCTCCTTGCATGGCTTCTGGATCGAAATACTCATGGCAAAGTCAGGACAACGAGACAACCTCACCAATTAGCTTCTTCACCTGCTAATCCCTGGCAAGGCAATCAGTAAGATGTCCAAGTTGCCAGAGCAGAGCCACCGAGTCTCCCATCATTTGTTTCCATGCGATATCGGCAACACCAGCTATAGCAGCCTCCAGCACAACTTCAGGTAATCCAACGGACTCAGCAGAGGAAAGGAGTACAAATGCGGATGCTGCGAGCCCAGCTCTGCTGCCGGGTGCAACCATCACCCGAGGAGCCACAGCGGAGGAGCCTGAAACTGCTCCAGCCCCATTTGCAGAGGAGTGTCTGGCTACACACTCGTGCGTCCCAGCTGCCCTTTCTTGTGACCACTGAAGTCCCTGCAGCATTAAAAGGGTTTAGCTCACGAGCAGCTGCAGTGGAGACGTGCTGGCACTAGAATTTCGGGCGGTGCTTTGGAAATAGGGCTGTTTTCATGGAGATGCTCATGAGACTCAAGGGCAGGCAACGAGGATATAATTTTTCACAGATCATACGGGCTTGGTGGGAGCAATGCCCATAAAACAACTGGGCAAGGGAGATGAGCACAGGACGAGGTGTGAAGACGAGGTGCCATGCTTGGAAGTGCATCTGCGCTCCTTAAGCCACTGGTTTTACAAAGGGACGAAGGCACTGCAGTGTGCATTTGGGGTGCGTGGAGGCAAGAAGCCCCACTTCTGTGTGACTGTCCTGCACCAAAGGGCATCAAAATGGCTGAGTACCCCGTTCAAACCCGTCCTGCAGAGCGGAGAGGTGCTAGTAGATGCGCTTGGCATTGACGAGCAGCGAACAGACTCTGTAAAGGCGCATGTAACTCTTGCAATGGCTCCCAAGCCTTTCCTCCGCACCCTGCTTTACGCCCTAGACTTTCTTCTCTACTTTCTGGCTGAAGCTCCGAGCAATTTAAATCACGATAGACCGATTTAAACTTAGAAGAGGCCTGATTTTTAGAGGGCAGATACTCGTGCTGCTCAGCACGATGAAGAAAATAGGCCCCTTTGTGCATCTCGAGACGTTCAAAACATGTCATTCAAAATAACTGAGTCACGATTTAAAATGCAGGCCTATAATCTTCCCCCCCCTCCCACATTACCACACCTTGAGCTATGTCAGAAATTTAATTTCACTCTCATAAACATCCACGGTGGACCAGAGTGAGCCATTTCTGACACTAGCTCAAAGGCAGCTCCACAGGAGCACCAGCTGAAAATCCATCCTGTGGTGTGTAAACTGAGTGGGCAAGGTAAATAACTCTTGACAGTATCTCTCCAGTTGTCCTGGGCAGGTTTGGCCTATACCAACGACGTGTACCTCTGTAGAAAAGCCTAGGGTTGAAGTTATTTGGCCCCTTGAATCTCCCTTGTCCTCTGATTCCTGAGGATTTTTGCAGGCTGACAAAAAAAGGCAGAGAAATGCCCGTTTTCTCTTTTTGCTCTAAGATAAGCCCAAGATTATTTCTTTTGTTTTCCCCTCTCAAATCAGATGGATTCAAGATGCCGAATCCACCGTAACTGGAATTAAAGTCACATCTCCACTGGGTATCCCTTTGTGAGTACCTCGGAGGAAGCGCTAGCACCTCTCGGAGAAGAGCACCAGTGGCCGTCAAACACTCTTGGGACGCAGGCCCCGCCAAAATGCCCAGCAGCATGCCCGATTCACCCACCCTAACAGCTCTTCAGAGCCGAGGTTCTGCATCCTCGATCTCGGTTCGGGGAAGCTGGGTGTCTGCTGGTGCGTGCGGTGGTGGGATGCACGGGCCTTATGCGCCCAGGTGGCCCCGTGTGTCCAGCACCCTCCCGCTCTGGCCGGGCGCTTGGCAGGTGCCGGGTCTCCGTCATCTCCTCGGTGGGGCAGCCCTGCTCACAGGGGGGTAGGTGGTAACTTTAACAGCAGCGATGCGACTCTGCCAACCCAAAAGAAGGTCGTGGTTGGGGTTTTTTTT
>NW_009258552.1:748433-769455 GCF_000687185.1 Egretta garzetta
CTGCTATTGCTTCCCCTGTGAGGAAGGGGGAAGTTGGAGGAAGGCGAGGTTAACATCCACCGGCCCCGGGGGAGCCGCGGCAGGGACGAAGGGGACGGTGCCGCCTCCCAGCCGGGAGCAGGAGATGCCGGAGAAGCGGGGTGTGTGTGTGTGTGTGTTTTAGGAGGGCTGTCGGACGGAGGAGGCGGCAGGTGCGTGCGGGTGTCCCCTACACCGGGTGTTAGGGAGGAGGAGGATGGTGACAGAGCGACTTTGCAGCAATTCTCCGCGAGTGACAAAAGCGTAAAAAGTGAAATTAAAATCTGGTAAATCACCTGGGTGAGCGCTTTTTACGACAGGTATGCAGTAAGGCTAAACCGTAACTCTGTCATTTCAACCAGCTCCGGTAACTGCCTCAGAACAGTTGGTGGAGGAGCTGAAGGCGAGAGGCACCGCCTGCTGCCATTGTGGTTCACTGATGCCCGAGCAGGCCCTGGGTCAACGGCAGATCCTCCCCAAAACTACCTGTGCGCACAAAAGACTGCTAACGAAGCTCAGCTGTGACATTAGGGATGATGTTCTGCCATTGATTTACAAAACTGAGTAGAAAGACGAAACCAAATACTGAAATAAATGGTGACGGTCCGGTGTTGATGGTGGGGTGCTCTACACATGTGGTTCTGGACACGAGGCTTAAAGGGTGCACACTCGCCCCTGTTGGTTAAGGCTTGGGCACTGACGACAAGGTGAGGCTGATTTAGAGGCTGGAGAGAAACTTCAGCTGTTGGGCACTTGAAACTTGGAAAACATAATGTGAAAAAATTAAGGTTTTCATGCAAAGTGGCAATGGAGTGGATTCGTGAAAAGTGAAACAGCGGAAGGAGTTAAGCTGCCCATGTAGCGAATTTTGATTAAAACTGCTGAGAAGTGATTAGTTGTACCTGATGAAGAAACCGATCGTTTTCGCAGACAGCTGGGGGGTGGTGTCTTGTGCACGCACAGAGAACGGTGTTTCATTCTGTGGCATAAAGGTATGGAACTGAATTGTAGCTCTTCCCGCCAGGCTGCTGCGCCCTTTTTGCTTAGCTCAGGGTAGCGTCCAGAGGTGGGGTTTAGAGTAAAGGAAACAGAGGAGGAGGAGGAGGCTTCTCACCAAATCAAAGCCAAAGGTAATTGTGTGGGAGACGTACGATGAGTGATTTAGTAGAAAACAGCTTATATGTGTCCCTGTTTGCTTTTTTTATGTGAACAAGTAAATGCTCAACAAAAAATAAAAACCGGGATTAGGGTGTATAAAATTGTTCCCGTCTTTCCCTTAGACACGCAGAGCGCCTGTGGTGTTAACTGCGCTGCAGCCAAGAGCAGGCCAGTGCGCAGAGCTGCGTGCTGCTACGGAGGCTTGCCCGGCTTTTTAATGGTTTTATCATGCTTTTGTCTCTCCGTAACGTGACAATACAGTGTGCGTTTTGGGGGAGAAAAAGTGTCATTTCTGTTTAGGTTTTGTAGAAGCAGATGAGGTATTTTCACCCTTCCTTTCTGGCCGTAGTTTCCAAATATTTAAAGAAATGTTTTTCCTGGTTTTTATTCATGAAGCAGTTGTAGTCTCCCTCACGTCTGCAGTTGGGTAACATCTCCGCGTTAACTTTGGCAGTTCCAGCTGCAAATTCATATTACAAAAATCTTGAATGCATGTTAAACTTACTTCGTGCAATTTAGAAGTTGGAAACAGGGGGATGGAGCCATCGGCACGCGTCGGACGAGCGCTCTTCAGGCCACTGCCAAGCCCTCCGCAGTTTGCAGATGTGCCGCTGACCGCAGTTTGGAAATCACCACTCCGTGTCGCTTCCCGATACGAGTGCCAGAGGGATGCGCTCAGGGTTCTCGGGGGCTTTTAGATTTCACTGGCTGCTTTTATGTTCCAGGGTGGATTTCTCTTGTGAAGCGGTGTCAGATCTTTCCGTAGAAACCCGTACTTAATCCTGAGAAACGTGCAGGTCCCTCGCTGCTGGCTCCGAGCTCCAGCGTGGCGGGGCAGGCGGCACCTTGGCACGCACGTGGCTCTTGCCGCTGCTGTGGCCTTAGGCCTGCGCGCGGCTGAGCTGCTGCACCAGACCGTGTGGCTGGATTGATGCAGATGCCCGATAGGTTTCTTTCGACAGGCAAGGGTTAAACATCCACGCTGGTTTTGCAGGCCCTTGGTAGTCTGGCCTGTGTGGTGCTGCTGATCTGTAGGAAGAGAGAGCAGAGAATTTGTCAACATTGTCTGTTCCTTTCTTTCTGAAAGCTTCCCGAGCCCCCTGCTACTGCTCCGTATGTTGCCCATCACCGGAGACCCTTGGACGCTGTTACAAGGTGTGCGGAGCCACCGGTGTGCTCACAGAATGCTCTTTGTGACTCCTCGTCAGATTAAGCTTCAGTCATTTCCACGCTTTCTGTTTGCCTGAGCAGCTCGAAACGAGGAGCTTCACGCTCTATCTGGAGAGGATGGAGATGACCTTGCGGGCAAAAGGGAAAAAACGCAAAAGGAGGCAGCGGGGTTGTTTGACTCCTCTGTTCGCGAGGGCTGAGCGTACTTTGATGCGGATGCTTGGTCTAATGAATTCCCCCGCGCCTCGGTTGCTCCTTGTCCTTTGCTTTCCTGAAAACGGCTGGCCTCGGTGCTCCATGCATTCCTGGCTCCTCCATTGCTCTCTCATAGTCCGTCTATGTCCTGTCCTCGCCTCTTGGGTCCCCTGCCTGGTGAGGAGTGCCTGGCATCACTCTGCGTGTTACTCGGCAGCTGCACCACCGCAGGGGCTGGGGTTGCAGATACCCCGCATCTGTAAAGCCTGCTGGTATGGCAGATGGCTCTTTGGACTTGGGGGAGGCAGGGAGAGGAGGAGGAGGGAGTTGCATTGTGTGCCGATGGATGAAGAAGCCCAGGTAGCCGCTCCGCTCCATCAGCCTTCGGCCCAGCCAGGCGCACGGCTCTGTGCCGGCAGTGCTGGGGCTGCAGGAGATGTTCCCTGGGCTTGCTTAGATGATGTGGGACACGGCGGCTCGCCGGCTTGGCGGAGCGGTCTGGCCAAGGTGTGCTGAGCAAAGGGCACTGCCTTCTCCTCGGCTGCTGGGGCATGGTGGTGGCCATGACCCGTGAGGCTGTGTGGGGCTTTGGAGCTGCTTGCCTCGGGGACACCTCTGTTCCTGAGAGCCTTGCTGCAGCGGGAAGCAGCCAGGGAAGCTTGGCTGACAGGGAAACCGCTGCGGGATGGAAGATGCCACCTCTAACAGCAGGCCTCTAAGCATCTCCTCTGTTACTGGTGTGTTACAGAACCTAATTCTGAAGGCAAGGCAAGCCCTTTTGTACAAATTTTTTCAACTAGAAATCTGTACTGGGTTATTTATTACAGCTGTAGGTGAAAGCAGGTAAATAATTTATTTTCTCTGCGGTAGATATTTTGTTACCAGTCCTTATGTCACACACCTGGTGTTGTCAGATGGGATCATACAATAAATAAAATAACAAGCATTTTTTTGTTTGTCTTTATACCCCATGTATATTTAAACTTTGAAACTTATTGCCCCGGGCATAGCTGAAGTAAGTTACTTAGTAAAATTATAAAAGGTTTAGTTGTGTGAAAGTAGTTCACACAGTTATTGTAGCAGCATGAAATTGTGATGGGTGTTAATTGAGGTGTCTCGATGCACAGAATGAACTCGAGCTGGGTTAAGAAATGCCCTTGTCTGTTACATCGCAAAACTAAATCCCTCCTGTGGGGTTATTATTATTATTATTATTATTTGATTCTCCTGCTGGAGTGGTCAGCAATGTCCCTTTTTAAAATCAGTCTAGTTTTGCGTGTCTGGTTCCTCTCTTTGACTAGGCTTATCACCAGCTGTGGCCAAGTTTGGAATTGGGGTAACATTTTAAACAGAGGATAATCCTGAAACAACGGTGCTGTTTGCCTTGGTGTTACCGCAGCGGAGGGAGTGGCTGCGGTTAACAGTGATGTGCACAGAATGGTTTCCTTTAGCATGTGGCGTTCAGGTAAGAATGAGCTATGTAAGTTTTTTCCAATAACTACTTATTTAAGATTATTTCAAGTTTTCCTGAAGAGTTAGTCCACATCACAGCTTCAGTTACACTGGGAGATGGACCAGAGCAGCCGTCGTGAATAAACCGTGCTAATACCTACACTGGAACGCTTTCCCTTACGGATGCTCTATTCCAGCAAAAAACAGAAAACCAGGTTGTTTAGAAATTATTTTATCGAGCCTGTAAAGCGTGCTGGTCATTCCGGATAAAGTGTCCAGATGGACACTTCAGCGGGAATTGTTTGCCTTAGGAGGAAGACAGCCCAAACAAACCAAACACTAGTTTTTTTAAAAAAAAAATACGAATTGTTAGTATGGGACATGAAGAAGTTTTGAACTTAAGATAAAACTGTTGAAATCCTTCTTGTCTTGGGCTGAAATTGCTGTTGTTTTAGCCTCTCTTTCGGTAACATAGTGTTACTTATTCTGTAAGTTGAAAGCTGTTCAGAGAACTTCAGCCTTCTTCGTTGCAAATCCATTTTGCACCTTTTTTCAAATTCTCTTTAAATGTCCAGGGCTGCATAGAGGTAGAAACATGGGGACTGCTTGTCCCAGTACTGATGCTGGGTGTTGCTGCCTCATGCTGTCATGTGGTCCCCCAGCGATGATTAACACCTGCTTCCAGAGCATTGGGAGCCCGGCTGGGTGGTAAAGCAACTCAGTTTTGCCTTTTGTCAGCCAGTGTTGTGTCCTTGGTCCCTTGACATGGCTAAATAAACTTCTCATCTTACCATTTCACATCCACTTGTGCTCTGAGAAAGAGCCCTAGATTCGGAATGGAAAGTATGTCAGAGTTTTAGTATGCCATTAAAACCTCCCGTTGACCTCAGAGTCTCTTGGGTTGTTGCAGTATTGGTCGCAGCTGCAAGAATACTCTGCAACTATTTGCTAAAAGTACAGTCTCACTTTGTGTCAAAGATTTCCAAATGCGAAGTTTTATCTGCAGCTTTATCTTGCAGAGAGAATATGCGAGGAGGGGGTGTGTGAAAACACGTATTTGGTGTAAATGGAAAGGGTTGAATTCTTACTCAAAAAAAGAAGTTTGCATGGAAACCGATGTTCACCCTTAACCTTTCCCGGTGGTGGGGTAATGCTGACATCCCCAGGAAAAGCACTTTGGCACCGCACTCGGTTGCTAAACGACAGCTTAGGCTCCTTGCCTAGCTATGCCTGTAAAAAGTGCATCAGCTTCCCAGTTTCTGAGTCTTCTGTCCTCTTCTGGATCACTGCTGAAGTAGTAGACGGCTTTTCTGTGGATGGCTGTGCAACTGCTAGGTCTACAAAGCTGACTTGGAAGCAGAACGGACATTTCTCTTTTGCTGGGTTCTTTGCTGTAGGGCTGAGTGTCGCTATTAGACACCGCTAGGTTTACAGTGCCTGGGTGTCTTGTATTTAAACTTGCTCCTTAGGAAACCCAGAGGTTTCGGTTTGAAAAAGTGTTTAACCGAGACATTGGCTCTCATTGTGAAAAGAACTGATTTCTCTGGGTTATGCACATAGGAATTTAGGTATCATGAGGGCTTGGCTGGTCTGAACGTTGAGGTTTTGACGTGGCAGCTCAGAAATCATGGAATTATTCTCCAAATTTAAGTATGCTTTAGAAAATCCAGACCTAAGTAATACTAAGTGTGGACAGTTAACGTGGGAAGAGCTGGCCTGCACGTATGGTGTCTGGTACGCTGGTACCTGAGAGTAAGTGTAGATCACTGAAGGGTGTTGTATATAAAGATTCGTTTAATTTCAGAGGGTTTTACCTCTGAAATGATGCAGATTTTACCTCTGCAAGGATAAAATGTTACAGATATTAAGCACAATTCATGTTTAATTAAAGAAGAAGCATTTGGAAAAGAGTATGAATTAACAAGTGCTCTTCAGCAGCCCAAACCTTGAGCTTGATGGTGCTTGGTAGGCAGGCCCGTGAACACCCAGGTGCCTGCTAAGTTACACAGTGGGATCCTGCGGCACCCTTAGCTAGTGCTGGGCTTTAATCAGAAAAGTTAAAGCAATGTCGTTTTTTAGGCAACAAAAAATCAGTTCTGCCAGCAGAGTGGGGCTTGGTTACCCACTGCTTTTTCCTTACTGCCAAGTAGCTGTACCGTAAGGGAAATGGTTAAAAATGTCTTGGGAAAAATGATCAGAGCAGCGTAGCGACCTATGGGGAAAAACTGGCGAAGAGAAAAAGCGTTCTAGAATCACTATAAGGCTTTCTAACACCCATCGTCTTTAATATTAGCTTAATATATTTTCTGCTTTCTGATCAATATACATTTTGTAGGAGTAGCATAGTGTATCTGCACCGCAAACTAAGGGTATCTCTCTAGCCTAGGTAGCTGTCTCCTATATGGCAGCCTGCAACAATGCAAGCGTGGGCTTCGGCCGAGGGACAGTTTGTACAGTTGCACAAGGGCTCTCAGTGAGTGCTTGGTGCCTGGAGCTGAGTTTGGAGTCAGCTTTGGCCTGCTGTCGTGGAATTGGGTTGCGCCGTTGGCTTGCGCCGTGGGCATGTGCAGAGGCTGCGACAAGCCGCGCGCTGCGCGTGAGCGGTCTGCTGAGGCCACCAGCCCTTTGTCCGGCACGAACAGAACATCCTTTCACTGCCAAAACCAAAAGGGCTTCTTTGCTCACAGCTTTAGTAGCAAGATTCTATTGCACATCAAAAATGTACCCGAATGCTGGGTCACAGCACGTATAAAATCCCACTACCAGTGTTCCACTGTTGCTACGGTATTACTCTGATGAACAAAGCCCCATCAGCTAAATGGCAGTAACTTTCTAGCTGTAATGACTGCTTTTCCTGTTCGTCAGAAATTTGCATCTCTGAAATATTTTACATTTCCTCAAGACATTTTATTAGATGGGGTTTGCTTGCGCCGTGGGCATGTGCAGAGGCTGCGACAAGCCGCGCGCTGCGCGTGAGCGGTCTGCTGAGGCCACCAGCCCTTTGTCCGGCACGAACAGAACATCCTTTCACTGCCAAAACCAAAAGGGCTTCTTTGCTCACAGCTTTAGTAGCAAGATTCTATTGCACATCAAAAATGTACCCGAATGCTGGGTCACAGCACGTATAAAATCCCACTACCAGTGTTCCACTGTTGCTACGGTATTACTCTGATGAACAAAGCCCCATCAGCTAAATGGCAGTAACTTTCTAGCTGTAATGACTGCTTTTCCTGTTCGTCAGAAATTTGCATCTCTGAAATATTTTACATTTCCTCAAGACATTTTATTAGATGGGGTTTGGGGCATTAAAATATCACGTAAAGGTGTGCTGCAGCAGCACCGGAGGCTTGTTTGTGGTATAGGTGAGCCAGGCCCTTAAAATCAACTGGATTTTTCATAGTGACCATTTTATGCGTCTGATCTGTGGCTGGGAACACCATAACGTAGGTGTGTATTAGAAAATCTTACACTTGCTGACTGATAGGAGTAGTAATTCCTTTCTAGATTATTATCTGAAAACAGTAAGACTGTGCACAGTCTATTTTAGGGCATTATGCACAATCTATTTTAGGGTGTTACCTAGCGGTTTCTTACATCTCAAGAGCTTCCGTAGAGAATATACTGCAATAACAAGGTTTTTAGCAAATTTCACAGTCTCTCTCGTGTCGTCTCATTCCTGAGGGGTTTGTCCTCTACTCCACGCAATGACTGAGTAGCCCAACCCCTTCTGAAGAACTGAGGGACGATGGTGTCCTCGTGGCTGTGCTCGCTGGGAGCATGCCGTGATCAGACTGCAACATCTCCAGCTTTGCTCTGGTGCTTCGGAGCTACTTGCGCATCCAGGGCACCAAGGGACAGTGTTCTCCTGGTGTCAGCGAGCTCTCCTGGCCCTTAGGTGGAGCTGCTGGAAGAGGCTGACAACGCGTGAAGGATGCCTGGACCACGGAGGAGTTCCTCGCTTCGCTTCCTCCCAGGCACATCCCCAAAAACCAGCAGGTGCTGCTTCTCCGGAGGAGGCCATGGCTCAGCAGTGCACAGACCTGAGCAGATGGGAGGACACCGAGCTTCACTGCGGTGTTGGTGTGCGTAAAGTTGCACAGCTAACTGGTGTAGGCCTCTGGTGGCGTATTCCGCAATTTTTAGTATGTTATCCGTTAGTTTTAACAAGCAGTTTAGACAAGCAGAAAGTTCAGCAATGGGATATTTTGACAGGAAAAAAAGTCAGACTTGTAAAAACAAAAGTATTCTTAAATTTTGGATTTGCAGTTGTTAATCTGATGTGTTAGAACTATGTGAGAGCAGTTGGAGTTACAGTTGCCTTTATGTTTTTATTGAATTGCTTATGGATTTCATCATGCTTTCCTCTGTTAGCCAAAAATACAGTACGTTTACTCTCGGGGAGGGCATTTTTCCTTCAACTTTTCATCTGACAGACTGAAAGGATGTAACAAGTGAACAGAATGAGATATTTCTGCTAGGAGTCATTGGCTGTGATTTCTTGTTAAACCTCATTTTTTTTGCTGTTAACATCTCACTGGAAGGTGGTGGAAATGTGAAAATTGGCAGGAACACTGTTCCCCTGTCTGTGTGCCATTCATTGGTCTGGAAAAGCTGGATTTGATATGGCCAAATTATAATGATTTTTAAACCCCCTACTTAATGCACACCCATTATTTAAAAAAGTGATCCTCCTGTGCTCCTTTGGCGCGATGACGTCATGCCTACACCATGTGTGGACAGCAGAGCGATCTGGATGAGCCGCCGGTATCTTTGGTTTTTGTGGGATTTGCACGTGGAGTGCAAATGATTATAGCATGCATTTGTGATTGTCCGTGTGGATAAAAATGCACTCATTAAACCATGAGCCATATAGTTGTGATTTACCCTTGCAGCTCGGGTCTGTGTTGCTGCTGCTGCGGTATGGAACAGCGTCGCATTGTGTGTGCCCAGTGCTGGGCACTGCCCGGCCCGCCACCTTCTGGTGCCAGCTACAACAAAGGCAGCGAGTGGTTTTTATTATGGTTTTTAGATGAATGTGGAATAATGTGGGAGCGCACGAAACAGACGGTAATCACGACTCAGGAATACAATCCCCACAGCCAGAATACAAACAATATTTAATCCCTTCTGTTGAACATCTCACCAAAGTCTCTGGGCTGGGGCAGGAGGGGGAAGCAAAAGGGCTTAGACTGGTGTTGCTGTTTGGCCTCTGTCTGAACAAGCAGAGGGTCTCCTGGATCATCACCATGCTGTCCATTTGTGATTTTCTTTCTCTCCATTTGTGATCACTAAATACCCTTAAATACAATTACAGCAGTTGCTAAGGAATGTAAAATTAGCGTGTATCTAGTGTACTTCTAATTTTTTTTTTAGCTAAAACATGCAGTTTGTTGGCTGGAATTAATTGGGAGCAGGACCACTCGGAATATCCAGCTCCTTACAGGCTACTATAGGTATAGTATATGAACTCCTGTCCCCAAAATAGTTATTGTGGAATTAAAGAATCCTGTCGTGGTGAGGGATCCTGCTGGATACCTGAACGAATGCTACTTGAGCAAAGAATGGTGGAGGGCTATTAAGTATTTTTTTCGTGGTCACATCAGAAATCAAAGTCTCAGAAGTACCGTGAGACCCACAGGGATGACCAAATAGCCTAAGGCTGCTTTCCCACTGTGCGTAATCTAGCTAGAAAAGAAGTCCATAGGCAACCTCTTGTCTGCCTCGGCATGCTCATCCCTGCCCATCGTGTATGAAACACTCAAGCTTGTGGTTGTCATTTAGTTGCCGAGTAGGGTTTAATTGTTCTAAAGACTTGAGTAATTTCTGGTCTAGAGACAAGCCCTCATAGTTAAGCTTTACTAGTAAAAGTCTTAAAGATGGTAGAGCATGTTAGAGAACACCTGAGAAAGATGAGGATGCTGTCTCCTTACAGCTGAAGGTGGGACTTCTGTTCTAAAGCTTACTCTTGCTTAGATGGTTGAGGAGATCTGGAAACACTCAGGCTTGTTCTGAGAAAGTCCTATGAATTCACAGATTCTAATGCCAAAATGGTGCTTGACGGTATTCTGAATGCTTATATAGATCATCAACCAGCTTTTTTTTGCATCGGAACAAACACATCAGCTGACGGAAAGCATGTCTACTCTTGAGGAAAAGTCAATGAATCCGCTAGTGAGTTGTCCCAATGGTTTATTGTTTCATTAATGGAAAAATCACCTGTATTTCCAATCTAAGTTTGCTTATTTTCAGTTTCCAGATGTTATACCTTACTGTTTTGTTAGCTGAGTCGAAGAGTCCTCTTTATCAGTCAGATTTTCACAGAGTCACAGAATGGCAAGGGTTGGAAGGGATCTCGGGAGATCATCTAGTCCAACCCTCCTGCTAAAACAGGTTCACCTAGAGCATGTTTCACAGGACATCATCCAGGCAAGCTTTGAATATCTCCAAAGAAGGAGACTCCACAGCCCCCCTGGGCAGCCTGTTCCAGGGCTCTGTCACCCTCAAAGGAAAGAAGTTCTTCCTCACATCCAACTGGAACCTCTTCTGCTTCAGTTTGTGCCCATTGCCCCTTGTCCTGTCGCTGAGCACCACTGAGAAGAGTGTGGCTCCATCCTTGTGACATCCACCCTTAAGATATTTGTAAGTGTTGATGAGGTCCCCTCTCAGCCTTCTCTTCTTCAGGCTGAACAAGCCCAACTCTCTCAGCCTTTCCTCATAGGGGAGATGGTCCAGTCCCTTTATCATCTTTGTTGCTCTCCTCTGAACCCTCTCTAGGAGGTCCTCATCCTTTTTGAACCAGGCAGCCCAGAACTGGACACAGTACTCCAGGTGGAGTCTCACCAGGGCAGAGTAGAGGGGGAGGATAACCTCCCTCAACCTGCTGGCCACACTCCTCTTAATGCACCCCAGGATACCATTGGCCTTCTTGGCAACAAGGGCACCCTGCTGGCTCATGGTCAGCCTGTCATCCACCAGGACTCCCAGGTCCCTCTCGGCAGAGCTGCTTTCCAGCAGGTCAGCCCCCAGCCTGTACTGGTGCCTGGGGTTCAACCTCCCCAGGTGCAGCACTTGACACTTGCCCATGTGGAACTTCATCAGGTTCCTCTCCACCCAACTCTCCAGCCTGTCCAGGTCCTGCTGGATGGCACCACAGCCTCCCCAGTCCTCCCAGTTTTGTGTCATCAGCGAACTTGCTGATGGTACACTCTGTCCCCTCATCCAGGTAACTGATGAATAAGTTGAACAAGACCGGGCTGAGTACTGAGCCCTGGGGAACTCCACTAGCTACCAGCCTCCAACTAGACTCGGCCCTGCCGATCAGAACCCTCTGAGCCCTGCTATTCAGCCAGTTCCCAATCAATGATTTTTCCATCACCATTTTGACGTCCTTCTGCTAAGAGAGTCATCTGCTTTAATTGTGAGGTGATAGAATTGTTTGAGTTCTGCTGAGAAAGTAGTTGAACATTTCTTCTGCAGTCCAAGAAATGCGCTTAATTTTCTGGTTCTGTACAGAGACCTTTTAATTTTTGACCATATTTCAGTGAATGTCTTTTCACGTATCTTCTACTCGACAATGTTTCCTTTTGCTTTGTCTGTATTGGCGGTAACTTATCAGGCATAATCAGCAAATGTTTGCTATCTGCATTGATTCTAAAGAAGCCCAACAAGGCTTCGCTAGTTATTTTTTAAGCAACTCAATTCTGAAATTGGTTTTATAGAATCATAGAATGTTTTGGGTTGGAAGGGACCCCTAGAGGTCATCTAGTCCAACCCCCCCTGCAGTGAGCAGGGACACTGCTATCACAAATAATAGCAGAAGGCTGTGCTCTGAGTTCACAGAAAGAAAAACCCCCTCCAGTCCAGTGATCCAGCACTGATAAGTCAAAGTAAGGAAGCGTTTAAGAAAACTGAAATCACTTGACAGTGTGGGCTGGTGGTGTTGGATTTAGTCACAACCGTGGTGTCATGGTAGCAGTGTTACAACCCGATGGCTCTCGGCGGTTGTGGGCTGCGGCAACAGTTCACTGTCAGTTCTGCAGGAAAGCCTGGCATTTCTCCATCAGCCTGAGTAGGTGTTGCGACTCTGAAGCCATACCCAACTGTGTGTGCCCTTCGGGGGTAGAACATTGTGGTAGTCGGGGACAATTATTTACCATTACTGCTACAAGGGTTCACGTTCTCAGTCTGGTGGGAGGTTTAAGAGAGGGTGAAACTTTATAACAAAACTTCAAAATACAACAGGGCGCTAAGCAGTGCTGTGGAAGAGTAATCCTTCCCAAGCCCTGCAGAAGGCATGCTGGAGTGGTGAAGGTGAAACGTCTCTGAACCCCTTGCTTGTTTTGTAAGAGTCCTGTGTCAGCAATCCTCTAGGTTTCCAAAGAATGATGAGAAATAACGTATTTAACTTCTTTAGAGCCTTCCTTACTCATTAAAAACAGAATGTGTCCCCCGACATACCGTGCCTTCTGCACTGACTCCGTCTTCCAGTTTATGCTTTATAAACAGCATCAGAAATAGTAACGTCGTTCCATCCGCAGCTGCGTTTTACCCTGCGGTATTATTCATAGTCCCCTGCAGTTTTACTCCCACATCTTTGAGCGATCCTGGATTACTAACGGCATCGCTGTATTCAGCAAAATGTGCCCGTTCCTTCCCCAGCACCTATAGCTATCATCTTCAGAGATCCTGGGGATGACATAAGGAAAGCCGAGCGGGACTCGGGTGAGAGGCCCACTGCGTTGGTACAACTAGTAATGAGGGTTTGGTAAATACCATGCTGCTTTGGAGCGAGTACCAAACGGGTGTCCCGGCACTGCACTCGAGGGGCATCCTCCGCGGCGAGCAGGAGGCTGGTGGTGTGGCCACATCCAGTCGTTAGAGTCCTTTGTGGTGATTTGACCAGGCTGGATTTTGTAATACTAAGTCCTGTTCAAGGCAATAGCCTAAAAATTTATTTTTGGGGAAAAGTTACGCATTTCTTTCTGCTTTCCTTGGTTCTTCAGCATTTTCCTCTATTGCTGCAGCACACCCAGTGTTCTGGTTGAAGTGCACAGTACAGGGCAGCCCTGTGCTGCTTCGCTGCAGCCAACTCCGTGTGTTCCGTAGAATTACGGGGTATAAAGATACTCTGGATTTAAAGGTGCTGTGTAAATTATTATAGTCAGAACTCTGTGTTAAATAATTGACATTTTCAGATATACTGGTTAAACACAGGGATTAATGGAGAGGACAGAGAGATGGTGCTGCAGGGTTTCATTACTGGCTTTGCTCCTCCTTTCCTCCCGAGTTTTTGTCAAATCAGTTAACCTCTCTGTGGTTGGGTTTGGTTTAACTCTCTCTCATGCATGCACATGAATTAATACATTAATATTTTAATACGTCACGTAATGAAGAAAATGAATAGTTTATCTCTGGAAGAGGAGGGGGAGTGAAAGTTGTTCTGGAAGGCAGAGTCAGAAGAGGACCAGGAAGGTCTGGTGGATGTGCTGTGGCCTGGGTTTGCTGGATTTCCCATCCTGACGGCTGGCCGACCACTTGAGCTGCCTCCAAATCCGAATTTGCTCTTCAGGTATCCCTTTAGCTCCCCTCTGTCTGGCACTGACTTACACCATGCAGCAAGTATGCATCAGCGACCCTTGCAGTATTTCTGTTTGGTAGAAGCCCAGCAAACATGTAATTGCGTGGAGTCTTCCTCTGTTATTTGGTATCTTAAGAAAATAATTTCTTCATGGCAGAATAAGTGTCTGGAACATGCCGCGCTCCTTTGCGGTGATGTGGCCTAGAAGATAAGTGACAATACACTGCTTTTTTTCCAAGTGTGTGTCGGAATATTTAGTTCTCCTTATATGTGCTACTTGAATCAACAAACCTGTGGACAAGTTGCGGTTCCTGGAATGCTGCTATCAGAAACGCAGGTTTGCTTGCTCTTCTGGAGGTGTTTTGGATTTCATTCTGGGTTTCATTTTTTCTCAGCAAAAGTTACCTGGTTTTACTTCTTACCTAACTTGAAGGTTTGGTTTTGATCAGCTGTGTTTTCTTTGTGCACGTTCACTGTAACTGAGAAAAAAACACGTGAGCTGTTTCTCAGGGGGTACGATTCTGTTCTTTTGGCTTTCAGGCTGAATGGGGTCCATTGTCCATGCCGGGTACACTGGGTGTTATGGTCAAGTGGATGCTTGCATTTCAGATTCATTTTTTATGTGTGCAAGCTGCATCGTGTGGGGAGTAGGTAAGAAAATTGGCGTCCACGGGACAGTTATGGCAGACACATCCCAAGAAAGCCGTGGGTTAAAATGTTAAATGTTAAAGCTTGCTCCTGCACCCAGTTTGGTACTGGCAGGGGGGGGGGGGGGGGGGGGGCCGGGGGGGCGGCATCAGCGGCCCAAGCACTGGGACATCGTAGCTGTGTGGGCTTCGCTGGAGTGGTCCTGGGGGCTGAGATGCTCCGGCTGCCTGGCTGGTGTCCACCCCTGTCACGGCGCTGAGCCGGGGCAAGCGCTGGCCATTTACCAGCGGCAGGAGCGGAGCAGAACAGGGAGAAATCAAGCTGTTTCTCTGTGTGATCTGTGTCCTCTGCAAGATACCCCCCGACTCCCCAACTGCTTACGTCCCATGTACCATTCATACCACTTTTTATAATACTTCTAGATTTTTCCATTTTAAAAATGACAAAATTAAGTCATTGCTGAAATTAAATTACTTCAGTCCTATCTGAAAAATACTGAAAGGGCTGGAATGAAGAGTAGTTGGCGTTGCTCCCTTATGCTTCCAAAATAAAGGACAGTAGGGAATGATCAGTTCGATGTACCGGTTGTAATCAGGTTTTTACCTGTTATGTTACAGAAATGGCAAGCCAAGCCTGTGCTTTCCTGGGAGCCTTTCCTCAGGGAAGGGCTGACAGGTTTTTTTGTTTAGTTGGGTTTTTTTTTTTGTTTGCTTGGGTGGGTTTTTTTTAGGAGGCAGAACAAGCAGAGTCATCATTTTGCGCTTTTTGGTAAAAGGAGGTTTTTCACACATACGAAGTACTTGCTACAAATGATATTCACAATATTTTTTTCTGCATTTTGATGGTGAGAGAGTTGGCAAATGGTGTTAGGAAGAAAAGTAGGCTTCAAGGAGGTGTTTCTGAACAGCACTTAAACTGAATTTAGCAGCGAGCGGAAACGTGTTATGTTTTTTGAGTCCATCTGAGTGCTGGCGGTCACAGTCTAAACCTGCTGGCTGCTGCTTTTTCTTTGCTCTTCCTGAATTTTTTGTTACTTTGCCTTCTCGGAGCTCCAAAATTCCACTCGAAGGCAGAACTGTTTGCTTTAAATGCATGTCAAAATGCCTGCGCAAGCGGCAGGCTCCCTCCCAGGTCTTGCTCGTGCCACAGGTCTTCAAGGGGACAGGAATTCCACAGAGAACTCCGCGATCATTGAAGGAATGATGGAGTATCTTAAGGGAAAGCCAGCCGGCATGGACTGGAAGCATTTACTCTGGGTAAGGTTTTCCCTTCCAGGGGAGCAAGGCTGAACGCTGCATTTTGTGATGATAAGCCACAAGCAGGGAAGCAATATTAACGCTTTATGTCATGTTTGTAAAAAGGCATAGAAACCATCTGGAGGAAAAGAGAAAATTTATTACTTCCCATATAATAACTTAAGTGCCTTTGGAAATAAGTGCCGTGGGTAACAGTTGGCATCTTCCCTCTCTTTTTATATGCGCATTCCAGTAAATGTGCCGTCTTGATATGTGTGACGTAGTTTTTAAATTGTAATTTTAAAATTACAATTTTAAAGCATAATGTTAAACATAAATATGATGTTAATTGTGCTTAGGAATATGTATCAGAATGAAAACAATGCTTCATCTAAGACTTTGTAGAAGCGTAGCCAAATCGCAGTACTGTGTGCTGAGCGCTGTAGTCTGAATGACCCAGAGGCTCCAGGTGTACACACAATCAAAGCCATTCACGGTGTTCATGGAGACATTTAATCCACGTCTCAAAATGTAACGTGATTACGTTTTTTTACAGTTCTTTGGGAAATGGAAATCTTCATAAATTGTGCGTTGTAAGTGTTTGTTGATTTGCAGGCATCGGAATCAGCTGAAGCAAACAGCAACTTTCAGCAGCGTAATGTTGCACCCATAACAACGTGCAATCTTGGAGCACATTCAGTCACGAATGACACCAAGTGTCGCTGTGCATTTTAGGTTTTGTTACTGTTCCTCTGCAGTTCAAAATAATGTGTTATTAAGAAATATTTAGGGGTTCTCCTGTCAGTTTGGACCAAATTAGTTGCAAAAATGTCAAGTTAGTGGTGCCTAACACGTTTGGAGTTGTTTGAAAATAGACTAAAAATTACAGGAGAGTGCAACATGTGCTTCACGTCAGAAACACTGTCTCCACTGTTACTCACTGGTGATGGAAGCAGGCGAAGCTTCAGGAAATCAGCTGTGGGCAGGTTGCTTGGAATGTGACTGCTTATATTTGATTTCAAATTGACTTTTTCAACTTTTAAACATCTTCTGCTTTTAAATGACACAAACCCACATATGATACGGAGCAAGACGAAAAGCATCATGCATCTTGACCACCAGAGTAAGACCACTATGGCCCGT
Source organism: Egretta garzetta (assembly GCF_000687185.1). Classification (NCBI taxonomy): domain Eukaryota; kingdom Metazoa; phylum Chordata; class Aves; order Pelecaniformes; family Ardeidae; genus Egretta; species Egretta garzetta. The sequence continues at coordinate 765,030 of NW_009258552.1, forward strand.
GAGTGCAACCTGATAGCCACTTTTGAAGCTTCTCTTTTGCTTTCCACCCAGACTACAGAAAGTATTATGTGATTGCATCTCTTCTGGCTGGCCAGGACAGGCTGTTGCAGCAATGTCAGAAAGGTGGCAAACACAGAGATTTAAAAACAAACAAACAAAGGACATGGGAGTAAATTGGCACGCTGGGCAGTGAGGAGTATGAAGTTTCTATTTTAAGAGTTGCTTGGAGCTCCACTGAGGTACTGTTTTGTTTGCCCATTTCAGCTGAATTAAAGTTGGTGGTTTGGTTTGGTTTGGTTTTTAATAGTGAAATGTTGAAGGTGTAACTGGGGAAGTGGGTGTCGGAGTGGGGAGCAGTGGTCTTGGCTGCTGCCCTGGGCCATGTTTGCCATCCTGGGCAGGATGCCACATGCTTCCCAGAAAAGGAGCTGTGAACATGGTTCCATTTAAAATGCCTGGTTAGATCAAATTCTGATACTTACTGGGTTCATGAATTCTTTCTTCCGTGTATTCAGAGGAGGTTGGGGACTGCCGGGTGTCTTGCCTGGAATGTTGAGAACCCCTGTCTGCTTGCTGCTGTTTCTTTGGGTTAGCTTACGTTTCAGTTTAGGCAAACCTGTCTTATGGAGTATTTATGCATTACTCCAGAAGTGTGTTTGAACTTCAGCTTCACACAGTGTGCGTGATGTTCACAAGCAGTTGGTATCACCCTGCTGCTGAATAAGCCACTACAAGACTAGCAATTCCTTTTGGCTTTTGGTTAGACTATCACGTGCTGAACAGTTTTGTAAATCCCACCACGCGCCTTCCTATGATAAAATGAGCGTGCACCTCTCTTCCATCCTTTGGGAAACCAAAATCCCAACTGCTGGAGTCACGGCTGCAGTCAAGCCATGTTTCTCGCATGGCTGAGCTCCGGTTCACCTCCATGTCCTGAGAGTAACGCTGCTTGCTCGCTGAGTCAGGCTCTAAGACTTCATCCCAAAACAGAGCTTAGAGGCAGTTTTGTAAAATGCAACGTTAATTTATAGCAAATTCATTTTCTAGGGATCGCTTATCAAATCCGCAAGAGCTTGCACTGCTACTGTACCTAATGGGCTACTGGCTTCTGCAAGGCATGATGCCTTTGGATGAGGTGCTGTCACGAAAGCTGTAAGGAACAGCTTGCTGCAATGTGTGTTGATACGGTGTGTAGGCATGTGCTCTAAAGGTGCTGGTGAACAATGATAACCCCCAAACGATGCGGTACGCAGAAGGAATCCGCTCAGCAGCGGTGCCTCGGGACCTGTTCCAGTACATAGAGGTTCTGCTGAAGTCAAGAGGGAGGAAGGAGGCCCCAGGACACAGCCCCATTGACTGATCGAGTAGCATCAACCCTTTATGTCCTACAGATTGTAGAAGTGAAATCAATCCCTTTGCAAACAGGGAGGGAGACCAGTGGTACCAGTTAGCCAGTGGAGTGTGTCCATTCCATCTTGAATTACCAGGTGGGGGAAATCATTATCAGTCCACAGACATAAAGAATGCTACTTCATTTTATACCAACCCGATGATGAGTCTGAATGCCTGGTCCTAGGAAACCCACATGGTTTATGCCACCAGATAGTACAAATAGTACTGCCATGTTTTTCTTTCTAAACATGCAGGTTTGCTTTTTTCCCCCGCTGTCACATATGGTGTCTGTCGTGCTGAGCTATGTATCCCATCTATCCTCCACGGTGGCTGGCTGCAGCAACGAGACAAGGCAGGGTGCTGCCTGGGCAGACGGATCCCATGTTGTCACCCTGGTTAGTTGTTGTTGAAGACAGTCGGCCAGCATCGCAGAGAACTGCGCGGGAGGGATGTTCAGAGCGCAGCGCGGGTGTACATGTACGCATAGAAAGCCGATTTACTGTCTTGAAATAGGAACAAAACGTGATAAAGCTTTAATCAGATCCTTTGAAATTTAGTGTTAATCTTCTGAAAAATGGATTCAAAGTGCTGAAAGCCAATGAAGTAAAGACACAAGAGCAGGCTACGGAACTCAAGAATGGTTTGGGGGGGTTCTGTTAATAATTTATCATTCTTAAATTGTATCATTGATGGTTTTAATATAGTAAATTCTTCCTAAATATGACAGTGCAAATAATTCCCTTTCCTTCTTCCCTCCCTGGTACACTACTGGTCCATTGCTGGAGTTTTCCCGTTGGCTCAGATTGTTTGCCATGCAAAATAGAGCATGAAAAGGTAATGTCAGTGTATTACCAGGACTACTGTGTGTTTATAAACATATATACATCTATATAGAAAGAAAACATAGAAGTGGTACTGTGAACGAAAATGAGAAGCCAACCAAATGTCGATGTGCGTTTTTAGCAAGATCTTAGCATAACAATGCCTTTGGAAATTAGTTACAAGTTACCTCGGACTTAAAAGTAAGTTATATAAATGGACGTCACAATTAAGGCAAATCAAACACATGCAGTACTCAGAATTCTGTGTATGGAGATTTTGGTACAAGTGGTTATTGCTGTGCAGAGCAATGACGTTGCCTGGGCCTTTGTTGCTGTTGAGTTCATTTGTAACGTGTTTATTTGCATTTATCTGCAGTGTAGTCGCAGATATGTCACACGTCTCCAGCCTACTCTTGCAGAACGTATGACTTCATATGTGATATGCAGAATGGCCAGATCCTTGATGTGATGGATTAGAACGAGCATGTCCAACTCTGCCTTCCTACAGTAGTAGTTTTCACAGAATCCCAGGATGGCAGGGGCTGGAAGGGCCCTCCAGAGATCACCCAGTCCAACCCCCCTGCTCAAGCAGGCTCACCCAGAGCAGGGTGCTCAGGACATTGTCCAGGCGTGGGTTGAATATCTCCTGAGAAGGAGTCTCCACAGCCCCCCTGGGCAGCCTGTTCCAGGGCTCGGTCACCCCCAAAGGAAAGAATTTCTTCCTCACATCCAACTGGAACCTCTTCTGCTTCAATTTGTGCCCATTGCCCCTTGTCCTGTCACTGGGCACCACTGAGAAGAGTGTGGCTCCATCCTTGTGACATCCACCCTTAAGATATTTGTACGTGTTGATGAGATCCCCTCTCAGCCTTCTCTTCTTCAGGCTAAACAAGCCCAGCTCCCCCAGCCTTTCCTCATAGGGGAGATGCTGTCTGCACATTGCTGTGCACGGCAGCTGCTGGAGAAATGAGTGCTTGTTTGCTCGTTTGAAGGGTGGCTGGCTTGGTGATGGGGTGGGCAAAGTAAAGCTGTCCCTTTTCTGGGATTGTATTTGCGCACCAATGCTTGTGTGCACAGTGCTGTGTTCTCGGGGAGGAAGAAGTGTTTTCTGAGCCTTTTGAATGGCTTCTTCAGAGGGCAGAGCAGCTATCACAGTCACCAGTCGCTTTATTTTAAAGTATTTATGTAGCCTCAGTAACTGAAGTATTAAAATTTAGGCTTGGTGGACCTCCCGTGTAGATGTTTAATCCAGAAGATCATCTACCAGTGTAACTTCAGCATTAAAATTGCTCATACATTACTCTTCCTAAATGAGCCCTCAGACTGGTGTACAGGAAGGCAAAGACATAATTTAATTTCAGTAAGCTTAAAAACGTCTGATTCAAACATATTTCCCCCCTTCAGAGCTTGATTATTTGCAAACCCATCTTTACCAATGCAACCACAGATGTATCCAGGTTGAAATCCAAACCTGTTTTGTTATCTGTGCACAGGAAAATTACCTGAACTCTTCTTTTAGTAGCGGGCAAAGGCCCTCTTTCTTTTGTTCTTGATTCAAATGGCACGGAGGTTTTCTCTTAAACTATCCACAGAAACTGAAGCTTATTCCCCAAAAGAAGGCAAAAGCAAGATCAGCCAGAGGCACAGCTTTACACTACTGGAAATGTGGGTGTTGGAAACCATCAACAAGCGCAGCAGTTTTTCATAAAGCGAGGTTTGTTGGACGTTTCTCAGCTGTGCCCAGGGAGCACGTACGTACACACGTGTGCTCGTAGCCCCCCGGGCACGTGTGCTCGTAGCCCCCTGGGCAGGCCCTTCTCCTCCCTCCCTCCTCCTCTTGCATACCCACCGCTTGCAATCCAGAAAAAGACGGACTTAAAAGCTGGTGTTGATGCTTTCTGTAGGCAGCCAGGGTTCCAGTCATGGTGCTCCATGTGGGCTCTGGGCTGCAGAGAGCGCAGCCCCTCTCCCAGCCAAGGAGCAGCCTTTCCGCCGGCTGCAGGAGCCAGGGGAAGGCTGCTGGAAGGGTTTGTGTGCATACGGCAGGAATCGGGGATAGGAAATGAAATGAGTGGGAAGGAAAAAGATAAGGACTTGGGGGTTTTATGGATGGAGATCGCTACAGCTGACTTCAGCCCGTTTACAGTAGCTGAAGGTGCAATCCGTGTGTCCTCCAAAGGAAATAAGTGTTTTGAGAAGAGAGAGGATGCAAG
>NW_009258552.1:769499-787251 GCF_000687185.1 Egretta garzetta
CTTGCTCTTCAGGCTGCAAAACTACTTGCTCACAACGCTTTGTATCAGAGGGCTGCGACGTGGGTGTGCACAAGGGAGGGGACTGAGCAATTTAAGCACAGCCAGGTAGCTGGAAATGTCCATCCTGCTCATCTGTCGTGTGTGCGCGATGCCTTACATTAAACCTAGAGACTGTGGCCTGTCAGTGGGGTCTCAAGAAGCCGAACAGTATGGTATTGCTGATTTGGGGTTTCTGACTTTCAGCTTTGGAAAATCTATTTGTTGCTGGCACGTACCAGTTCTGTGGAGGCCACTTAGCAGTACAATGCTGGTGGAGATTTTTGGTTGTGCAGTAACTTTAGACTGCTGTAATCTAGAAACCTTATTTATTTCTGTTCGATTGATTTCCTTTTTTCCAAGACACGTAATATTTCATCCTTACAACAATACCATTTTGGTTTTGCTGAGAAACAAAAGGCACTTGCTAATAACAGACACTTTTCCAAACCGGTTTTGACCTGTGCTCGCGCAGAAGGTGTCGTATTAATGAAAACAAATGATGGCTGAATTGCAGTGCTGCTTTGGGGAGAACAGTTTATGCTGGTTTTGCTATGTGGCTCTGACACAAGACTATTTTGACAGTAACTTTCTTATGGGCGGCATCCTGGCGCTTTTTGTGAGCAGTGGTAAATAGAGGAGGTGGCATGTTGAGAGAGGAAGAAGTGCTGAGACACGGAATTTTGTGGATCGTACGGTAAAGCAAGGATGCTTTTTTCCCCCAGGACAATTCCCTTTCCTACCCCCTTCTGCACTGGGCAGAATTTAGCCTATGGCTTCCAACATGTACGTGAAAATGAGTGCATTGCTGTTATTTTTTTGTTTACTGTTGCACTTGACTCTCAGGATCTGTTCAAGAATGCACTTCCTCACCGGATTATTTGCAGCTGGTAAATAATGACTTGTTTTGATCAACCCAGCACCTAATTTCATCCAGAAGTTTAGAAGTGTGTGTGGAGGTGGAGAGGGGATTCGTAGCTATCTGGGGAGTTGCCTGCATAGCCTGGTAGTGAGCTGGGAGCCTGGGGGAGGGAGGGTAAAGGACGATTTTATTCCTGAGTCCACTTTTTGATTTATTGCCCCATTTGTTTGTTAGATCTCAGCCCTCAGGAAACTTAGTGTGCGGAGTCACTCCACTGGCAAGAGGCTTTTATTAGGAGCATCCTGCGAGGATGGCAGGTTTGAAGGCATCGCTCCTGTAAGGTGAATGTCGGGCAATAAATAGGCAACAACCACCTGAGCTACGTATTTTGTTACAGAGTGTGAAGCTGCTGCTTCCCGTAGGACAGAGCAGAAGGGGTTAACTGCCATTGCATGAGATGACCTGTCCTTGACAGAGGCCCAGTCCCTCCTTCTCCGTACACAGCAGAAACTCTTCAGATTCCGGGGCAAAATGCCCTACTTCAAGCATATTTACTCTCTCAAAAGTATTTTCTGGAGTGACTTCCCGTGCCCCTTTCTGCTCTGTCATTCCTGGGAGCTGAGTTATTTCTGCCCAGGCTCAAAGTGCAAAGCAGGATGTAGGTTTAAAGTCTTGCAAAGGTCCATGGGTTTTGGTGATTACAGGTCACAACTGAGGAACCTCAGCTGAAATGTGAGAAGAGCTTTATGAGACCCTACAAATACGTGTACTGTTTACAGGTTTGCGTCCTAAGTCTTCAACTGAGGTTGCAACTGTTGTGCTGTGTGGTGTTTGAGACTAGAAGAATGTCTCTCCTCAACAGCGCCTATCACCTGTAAGGCAGAGCCAAAATAGAAGATGTTAGTGTCATTTTATGAAAATGGCTTACGCACATTAATGCAGATCTCCAGAGTACCTGGGCATTTTGTTGCAGATGAGACCATTTTTCTCTTCCATAGCATTCTTTTCCCCTTTCTGTGTTTCCTGGAAGAGTATATGTATCTCTGCTGCCAGCGAGAACCGCTTGGTCAATGTATAGGAGACAAAAGTAAAAATATTTTGGTTTTATATATGTAGAGATGTCAAAACCTGGGTTCAGACAGTGTCTGTAAACAAGCAGGCTGGGCCTATTGAGAAAAATGTTATTTGTGTTGACACAGGAGACACAACTTGGTGCCTGCAGAAATGAACAGATACTTCGGTGCTTTCAGAGATTCCAGACTGGGAGAACATTTCCATCCTGTGGGATGCTCGTGGGCAAGCATTAAGCTCTTTTAACTGAACAAACGGAAGTGCCTTGCAGAGACACACATGGGAATGAAGTTTCTGACTGCTTTAATCCTAGGTCTCGCAATGCTTGGTGGCTTCTCCAAGGTTTTGATCAGGACTGGAAGGGATGAATGTAAGTGGAGAAGACCCATCCTTGTGTTCTGGTTTTGGAAGCTGATGTAGTGATTGCGAATGCAAGTTTGATTAATAAAGGTTATATTTCACTACCATTTCTGCCTTCAACACACAGAGAAGCTCACCAAGAGAACACACACATTTGCAGAGATTTCAGCCTTTTTTTGCTCTTAGAGGTATGAGTATGCATGGGGTTTTCATGCTGTATTCCTCTGTATTGCTTAATGTAAATTTTGTGATGTGAAAAGTTGCATCTGAGAACATCAATGAGGAGTGATCACGTCAGGCATTCACTCCGTTGCTGATCTGTGGGCCCATTATCTAAAACCTTACCTGATACTGACCTATTTATCGTAGTAAAAAATTTCTACTGATCCAGTGGGGTTTGGGTCCGGCCACTTCTGCTTATTCAGGTCTTCCTCACTGATTCGTGTCGCCTTGCCGTTACTGAGGTTTTTGTGTCTGTCTCTTACTGTTGGGTCAAGAGACCTACCTGGGTCCCCACGTGGAGGCAAAGCTGGGCTGATCACAGTGCTGAGTGCTACCAGGACGGAGGGAAGAGTTTTGGGGAAGGGACCATGTGCTGCACCAAGGTATCACTCCAGTGTGTGTGCAAAGGGAGGCAGGAGCTGTGCAGTTGCGTTGATTTACTTCTGAATTCTTCTGCAGAGTGCCAAAAATGGTCTGTTCAGGTGTATATTTTGAATATTATATCTCCTTCATATTTTGTAACAGAGGAACTTAGATGCCATCGTGCTGAGTCAGGCTGGTGTCTTGGCTGGTGTCTGGTTTGCGGTCCTTAGCTAACACCTGGCACATCGGTTGAAGATGAAATGGCAAACAGTGTGTAAAGAACAGAAGGTAGCTGGTGAAAGGAGCGGAAGAGAGAAAGCAAGCAACAGAGAAAAAACACGTGTGAATACTGATTCTTTTTGCACACCTGCAGGCTATCAGCTTACACCTCGAAGCGGGGAGTTTCCTTGCCCTTGTCAACATCTTTTGTCGCCTACCTCGGGTACAATGCGGTGCTTTTGAAGGCTTGTGTAATGGCACACTCTGCCAGCCCACGCCCTGGGCTTTGTAGCCTTCCCCAGCTACCCGGTCTGGATGGGTGCTTCGAGGCTCCCTGTGATTTCTGTATGTTCACGTAGCCTGGAAAAAAATGCAAATTCTGTTACTGTGTGTGGCCAGATTCTTTTGTGGACTGGTGCTGCTGCTTTCAGTCAAGTTGCACAAGAAATACATTGAAAAATAAGAGGAGGATTTTGAGAGGAGGGTTATTTGTGTGTTGTTTGTTTAATGTGCTTCTTGCCCTTTTGTTTTTAACTCGCTTGAGCTTTGCAGTTTTTTTCCTTGAGTTTTGTTTTGTTCCTGCTTTTTACCACTGCCTCCTTCTCCGCTTCCTTCCCTCTTGGCTTATTTCCCATCTGCTTTTGGGAAATCCAGTAAGGAGAAGGGGCAGAAAAAGAATCAGAACAGCTGTGATCACATGGGGCCAAGCAGCTTCTCTGCCAAACAGGCTGTGTTTGGCAGAGCCCTGTTTTCAGCAGTGAATCCTTGGCACACTAACAGGTTATCTCCGCAGATGTCCAGCTCTGGAGCCCTCAGCACAAGAAGGACATGGAACTGTTGGAGTGGGGCCAGAGGAGGGCTACAAAAATGATCCGAGGGCTGGAGCCCCGCTCCTATGAGGACAGGCTGAGGGAGTTGGGCTTGTTCAGCCTGGAGAAGAGAAGGCTGCGAGGAGACCTGATTGCGGCCTTTCAGGACTTAAAGGGGGCCTATAGGAAAGATGGGGAAAATCTTTTTAGTAGGGCCGGCTGTGACAGGACAAGGGATAATGGTTTTAAAATGAAGCAGGGTAGGTTTAGACTGGATATAAGGAAGAAATTCTTTACAGTGAGGGTGGTGAAACTCTGGAACAGGTTGCCCAGAGAGGCAGGGGAGGGCCGATCCCCGGCAAACATTAAAGGCCAGGTGGACGGGGCTCTAACCAATGTGATCTAGTTAGTGGTGTCCCTGCTCACTGCAGGGGGGCTGGACTAGATGACCTCTAGGGTTCCTTTCCAACCCAAAACATCTTATGATTTTATGTTTCTATGTCCTGCGCCAAGCTCAAGGGCTGCACATGGCAGAGGCTGGAGGGTTCAACCCAGGCTGGCACTGCCCGAAGACAAGGCAAGAGGCCAACAGTCAAGCAAAGAAACGCAAGGGGAAGCTTCGTAACCAGGGCACAGATTTGGGAAAGAAACTGTGAGATAGATCTAAATTCATTTGTATTTGGAAGAGTCTCTTGATTTCTATTAGCATGGTCCTATGTGGCAGCCTGGTGTGGCTGAGAACAGAATCAGGCCCTGGTTATCCCGTTGTCATGGGAAGGTGATGAATTTTGGATATAGATGGGAATATGTTGCTGTGAAAAAAATTGCTGAAGCTGTTCTCCCTGTGTTGTCTCTGGTAAAGTTGACCTCTTCAGGCTGTTGCCTTTGATGTCACCTGGTTGGCAGACATTGCAGTCAGCTGGAATTGTGTGACAAAACATTGGGGTCAATATCTAAGCCTTTATTTTTTTAAAATTATATGGCAGTAAGATAATGTAGAATTTTGATTTGATATAAAATAGCAAGGGGGAAAAGTCTCCTCTGGCACTTTTTACTCCCATCCCCTGTTTAGAAGCCGCCTTTTCAGTCTAAATTTGTTTGTGGTTGGTCTGTTCTCCTAAGTGGTGTCTTTCAGCAGTAGGCATTGGGAGGGCCGGACTTGCTTCTGTTGGCCCTTGGCTTGAAGTCGTAGCATCCCCGGTGTACTTAACCTCTACATTAGCTGGTACCTCCTCAAGGATGGTGTGTCTGAGTAATGTGTCCTCCACGAGCTTCTCTTCCTAGCAAAGTAAAATAAACTGTAAGTGCTGTAACCTGGGCAATTTCTCGTCCAAATTGTGACGTTACATTTTGCTTCCCCAGATCACAGCTGTATTAGTTGTTTGCGGCCTGATATTCCGTGTTTCTCTGTTTTCCTTTCTTTCTTTCTTTCCTGCTATTGGTGGCAAAAAATCACACCGTAAATTCAATATAATAGCTAAAGAAAGACATCATACCCCAGAGCGCATGAAAGAATGTCAACTGGAAAGAGCCAGTCTGTGGTGTATTTCCTTGGTCTGTATGTTCCCTTAGTGAGAAGAGGTGGTTGGAAAATATAATTCATTTTAAACTAAACAGTAAGCCTCCTTCAAATTATATCTTAATAAAAAAGAGAACATCTTGGATAGTCTTTGATTTAGATGCGCTGCATTTTAAATGTGTCCTAATTATAGTGCTCATCACTTAACATTAATTTAATGAACATCCTCATTTATACAGACAAGGTTGGCAAATAGGAATTAATGCCATTAAAACCCGCAAGTCTCCCAAAGGAAAAAAATCAAAAGTTCTATGAAAAAAATGTAATCTTATTATTTATAACAAGGCAAAGCACAAAATCACCAGCCATACATTCTTCTAATTGGCTCAGGGGCCCTTTGCATATGCTCTGTGGAAGGGACCAGTGCCATGCTGGAAGCAGCCATTGCCTGCCCAGCGGGTGGCTGGCAGGGACCTGCCCATGGGCATTGCCCTTGCTGAAGCACAGCTCGCTTCAAGGAACTTTCAGTCTAAGGCTCTGGTCTTGCAGGAAACAAAGTCTTGGCTTTGTTTTGGTCTCAGTTGTGTGGATAAAGACCAGGCTTCCTCTAATCAGCTCCAGCAATGACCAGAGTGGTTCATCAAGGCCCAAAAAGGGATTTGGAAGGAAGTGGCATTCCTCACCAAGGACTGAAGGAAGGCATCATTGTTTTCTTGGTGGATCTGGAAGTGTTGATAATGCACATCTCTGCTTTTATCATTTAATTGTTTGCTTATACCAGAACTGCTTGATTTTAAGAAACAATAGCTGTTGGATTTTCTCTGTAGGCATTGATTTTGACACACACAGAAGGTGGATGGTCCACTCAATCCTTAAAAACCTTCGTCACCCTAAACTGTGTTTCAGTGAAGTCATAGGAATTCAAGTGTTGGCAATGACAGTTATTTACAAGCCAAAGAGACCTAAGGGTATGTTATGTTAGCAGAGGGGTAGTGTAGACCTATACGGACCCCTGCGACCCTCACAAATCATCCTCTGACAGGAGGCTTAGGGTGTGGTAGTCATCACAGCCAGCTCATTGTATGGGCTTTGATGGGGTATGGTTGACACTGCTGTGGCTAAGATTTCCATCTGTCCAGCTTGGTTGAGTTACTGTACTGCAGACTCATTTTTCTCCTTAAACATGATGGTGATCTGCAATATTTAGCCCCTTCTTACTGAGCGCGGTGAGGAGGACTTTAATAATCCTTATCCAAATCCTACTGTACAGTAGGGGTGGGGGAGCACCGTTGAGCTTTAAAGACATGAGAGTTGCTGCTTGGGGAGTTGTGCCTCGTACAGGTGCTACTCAGTAGAAAAATGCTGTAATTGAACGCCCAGATTGTGCAAAATTTTCTTACAGAACTGTGTTTCAACTTCTGTTGGAAATCAGGGATGAGTGCACGCTGAAGGACCGCTTGACTTGGGGACCGAGTTTATCAATAACTGATGTATCTGAAGCTTTATTCTTAGGTCTCCTCCGTCTGCCACTTCTGCTGTGTCAATCTCTACTCCCAGACTGCAGCTAGCATGGATAATAGCACTGTGCGTTGCTCATATTTGCAATCTTACTGACTAAAAATAGAGGTTGATACATTGATCTCATATCTTCTGCCTCCAAGTCTTGTCAGTGGTGCAGCTCAGTACATGTTGGGGTGAATGTGAGTAGTACTGTCCCTGGAAGGGGCTGCCCAGGGAATGGGTCAAGTCCCCATCCCTGGGGGTATTTAAAAGCTGGGCAGATGAGGTGCTTTGGGCCAGGGTTTAGTGGTGGGATGGCAGGGTTAGGGTAACAGTTGGGCTTGATGATCTTAAAGGGCTTTTCCAATATAAACAATTCCATGATTCTGTGATTAAGATGGGTCATAGCAAATAGTTTAATGTCTGTCATCTACATGTACGCTCTTAGACTCTTGGGTTTTTTTCTAATACACTAGCCTCTGAGCATCTCACAGATAAAATCAATAGTAATTCCCTGGTGGACTTCATGGAGTCTGTTTAGGGTCAAGACTGCGGTTACTTGAAAATGTTCTTTGTGTCTGTCTGTGTAGATTTATACATGTATGGATGTATCTGAGTCTCCAGTGGTGCATAGGTATAGGAGTAGGTTGTGGGTTTTTTGTTTTTTTTTTTTTATTTCTGAGAGGATAGGTGATAAATATGGCAAATTCCACCATTGATGTCAGAGAATCCAAGTTTAGAGTTTTATTCTGGAAACTAGAGTGCCTTGTCTTGAATTAAAAAAAAAAATAAAAGAAAATACAACTTAATCAGAAACTTAACTGAAGGGATAAGTTGGTTTGAATGTTAACATGGCAAAAGGGACGGTGAGATCGAACTTCCTCTGAAAGCCAGGAAGAAGGGATTGACACAGAATAAACCAGCCAGTCATGAGAAGACCCGGGGTACATCTGTGTGTATTCGGAAAACGGCCTCAGTATTACTGGCATGCTTTTAACTTGTCCCAGTACAGGTGTGTTTCCCTTTTTTATTTCATTATTCATATTTAGGTTTCTTTCTGTTAATAAGCCATAAGCAAACCCAAATTCAGCTCCCACATGCATAGAGGAGGATGGACTCTTAAGAGTAAAAATTGGCTCAGATGATTAAAATTTTTGCTTGAATTTACATTTTGCAAGGCATTTTAACTTAACACCTTTTTAGTAATTGGAAATTTACATTTTACAAGGGATTTTAACACCTTTTTGGTAATTGGAAATGCATTGTTTCTATGGTACCATGACACTAGTCAGCCTCTAGAAGAAGACATTACAATAGGGAATGCAGATCTCGAGTTCTTCTTATGAATTGCCGTTTGCATTACTGGATCAGGAAGTGTGCAGCAAAGGTGTTTTGCCATTTATTTGTGTTAATATTTTGTCTTTTACATGGGCTTCCTGTCTCTTTGGTACTGTTTTCATTTTGTAATTTTACACATTTTGCTTAAAGCAAGAGCGAGAGCGAGATTACATCTCTGCTTGTCGCATGACCTATTTATTGTTGCTTCGGAAAAGCAGAGTTGTGCCTCCCAGCTTCTGACGGTGTGCAAAACTAATGGGACTGCTCCGGTATTCAGTGGCAGGGGGTGACAGCCAAGGTCGAGACTCAGTTCCTTGCCACCTGTTCCTGATACCACAGCCAGTTGCACTGAAGAAGGTACCTAAACCCAAGCTGAGTTGGGGCTTCAGAATTGGCATGAAATGATTGTTGCCAAGAAGGCCAATGATATCTTAGGGTGCATTTAAGAGGAGCGTAGCCAGCAGGTCAAGGGAAGTTATCCTGCCCCTCTACTCTGCCCTGGTGAGACCCCATCTGGAGTGCTGTGTCCAGTTCTGGGCTCCCTGGTTCAAGAAAGGTGAGGAACTCCTAGAGAGAGTTCAGAGAAGAGCAACAAGGATGATAAAGGGACTGACCATCTCTCCTACAAGGAAAGGCTGAGAGAGTTGGGCTTGTTTAGCCTGAAGAAGAGAAGGCTGAGAGGGGACCTCATCAACATGTACAAATATCTCAAGGGTGGATGTCACGAGGACAGAGCCAGATTCTTCTCAGTGGTGCCCAGTGCCAGAACAAGGGGCAATAGGCACATACTGAAACATAAGAGGTTTCAGTTGAATATGAGGAAGAACTTGTTTGAGGGTGACCAAGCCCTGGAACAGGCTGCCGAGGGGGGTTGTGGAGTCTCCTTCTCTGGAGGTATTCAAAGCCTGCCTGGATGATGTCCTGTGAAACATGCTCTAGGTGAACCTGCTTTAGCAGGAGGGTTGGACTAGATGATCTCCTGAGGTCCCTTCCAACCCTTGCCATTCTGTGATTCTGTGATTTGTTGGCACGCACACCCAAGCAAATCTCCTCCACCCTTTCCTTGGTGCATTTCTTGCCTTTTTTAAGGGAATGTTTTGAAAGCAGCAATTAGTGACCTTCAGCATGTTGAGATGAGCACGGAGACACCTGTGACCGGACTTTGAGCTTTATATTCAATGAGGGGGGCTTCGCATGCCACTTGTGATAAAGTTTGCTATTCCTCTGGAAGGGCATCCGCAGTGTTTATATTGCTGTCTGCAATTTAGTGAATGTCCAGCTTTAAAAAACTGGTATTTTCCTGATGAAATACTAGGGTTCTTGGGAACTATGGAAATAGATTTAGCCTTTGGAAATCTGGAAATTTACCTGTGACTCCAAGAGTTCAAGCTTGTCTGAGCATGGATCCTCAGGAGTGGCTTCAGCATGTCTTCTTTACGGCCAGGCTGAAGCCTGCATAGGTCCGCAGCAGCAGTTTTAGGTTGGTTGATTCGAGTACCAGTGTGAGTAGGCAGTGGCACGGGCTTCTCCAGAGCCCTCCGCAGGTGTGCAGGGTCCTAGGTGGGTTTGGTACCCGCTTGCAGTGGAGCCACAGTCTCTGTTATTGTCAGGGCTGCACAAGCTGGGCTTAATCTTTTCAGTGAATACCTGGGGATTCTTTGAGCTCCTTGCTTTCCAGAATCACTTCAAAGACTGGTGGATTTTGAACAGTTACATTGAACGTGTTCGATATTCAAAGTTAGACATATCCTGGTTGGTTTGACCAAGTTGTGACAGATGAGAAGTGGGTCTACATTGATTTATTAATAATTACTTACAATTAATAATAGAATAAGTGAGAATTTACTGGGTTACCAGAATTTTTCAACAGCTTTGGAGAAGGCTGTGGAAGAGTAACCCAGGACACAGTGGCATGCCCTGGTTGCACCCTTGAAAAATAAGAGGCAAGCTGTATGCTCAAAGGATCCTTCTCTTCTCTCAGGCCGTGTTTTACCAGCTGAGAACTTAGGGATTGAAAGAACTCTTAAACCCATTGAAACACCTTCTTGAGAGCGGACGGTGGCGGCTTTTGAGCCACGCAGGGAGGAAGCATCTCGGAGACTACGCTGGGGTAGGAACAGTCAGGGGAAGGACAGGTGTGCAGTCACTTTGGAGGGAGGTTTATTTTAAATAGCTAGCATGGCCTTTCAGGAGGTTATGTGGGCACTGCTTGCAGTTTGTCATTGCTCCGGGAGGGAACAGAATTGCAGGGCCTGCGTGCGCGTGGGGCTAGCCGGGCTAATTTCGTCTCGCAGGGCAGTGCTGCCAAAGCCCCAGGGCTGAGCAGGGCACCAGGCGCTCATGCTCAGCTTGGGCGCTGCAAGCGGTGCAGCTGCAGCAGGGCCAGCTGCAGTCTGACGGACGAGATAAGCAGCCTGTGGTTTCCCCCCTTCCTCCACCCTGGCTTCGTGGTGCAGTGACGACGGTCTGGCTGCTCCGCCTTGCCAGGAGCACGGGGGCAGAGCTTGCCCCTGGGTGCAGCCCTCCCTGGTGCGACGGGCCAGGTGGAGGGGGTGATATGGGCCTGGGCAGAGCGTTTGCTAATGGAGATGCTTCATTACAGCACTTGAACAAGCAGCGTGGCCCCCCGTAAAGAGGCCCGAGAGAGCTGTCTGATTCCAGCCTCTGCTGAGCAGCAACAGCTGAAGCTCTGGTCCTGAAGCTCAGTGTCCACAGAGGGGGCCAGGGAGACCCCCAGGTAACTTCACCCGGTACCTGTAGCATGGAGACCCTCTGCAGGCCATGAAGTCTACGTGTGCATCTGTATCATGATTGCACACGTGTAACTCCTAGGTGTAGGTGAATGTCTTATATTCAGGTTGTGAAAACCCTCTAGTTTAAGAGTTAAAAATGTCTTTTCCAGGGATAGTCTCAAACATAAATCTAGAACCTGCTTTTTCTGCGAGTTTTCCTGACACTAGACACCCCCTGTAAAGATCTGTGGTTTCTAAAGACAGCGGGGGGTTAAATAGAAAACCATGAAAATAGAATTCTTATGCAAGTGAATGTTTGTAAAATACTCTCTCCGCTCTTTCTGGAGACTTTCTTGATAACGGGGTGAGAAGAGTGATGTTGGCTGGCTCTTGCAACTGGGAGGAATCTGGCATGCAAAGGAGAAATAGCAAGGCCCGATGGAAGGTGTGGACCGCATGTTGATGGGTGTCCAAATCCCAGACAGCTGCTGCAATAAAGCAGCAGCCTTGGGTGTACCAGAAAAACACTTTGCAATAAAACTAACACAGCAAAGTCGTTAACTTCAAATCTGGGTAGTTTGTTAAGGGAGAAAATGGTGTTGCCTTGTCGAGTTGTTTGCAACCCTCAAGTTGCTGACAACCATCAAGTTGTTGTTGAGTAAATGTGGCAGATTGCTGGTAATTGCTAAGTATTCATTTGGACAGGTAAGTTTTATTCTGCAACAGGGTCGTCTTAGTGCTGCTGTGAGTATCCAGATGGAGTAGTAAAGGGCGTATTGACACCATTGGGTTCAGGCACTGACATCGCTGAGTAGCTGTGTTTGTGCCTTAACGAACGTGCTGGTATGGTTGTAATCACTGATGGCTCTTCTAAATTAAAACATCTTTGGAGTTGCTCCCGCTTCCTTATGAGATGGGCTGGCCAAAACCTAGGCCGTTCCATATCTTTCTGAGTTTCTCCGAGTGTCAGCAAAAGAGTCTGCTAATTCAGCATGTTCCAGGGACCCCTTGAAATCGTTGTCCATTTTTAAAATACTTTTTTGACCTAAGAAAAATATGCGTGATGTCAGGAGGCTTAAATTTGCTCTACGGAGGACATCAGGAAAATATATAGGACTCCACAAACCAGCAAAGGTTGGGAAACCACTTTTAAGTAATTACATTAGCTAAACATGATATTAAAAGCGATAAAGAGATGGTTTTGTAACAGCTCACCGGGGCTCCAGTCAGTCTCTTTCTGTATGTTAAATACACGAAGATAGTGGTTCTCTGCATTACTCCAATGGGGAAAAGTGTGTGGTTTTTAAGAGAGGAAAATTAAATTAGTCTTGTGTTTGGTAAGTTATTGAGCACTTTTGTTACCTGATACAAAATTAGGTAACACAGTCTGGTTCTGTGGCACCCAGGCATTCCCCTGTGCTGGAGTAATTCCCAGCTGAGCAATTAGGGCAATTTTTTGGTCCTTTGTGCCCCAAGAGCAGCCCGGAAAGGCTAGAACAGCATCCAGAATCTGGCTCAGTGTTGAAATACAACTGCGCAATTGCAGGAAAGAAAAATGTGGCCAAACCTGCGCTGCTTTACACAAGGGACTTGGCTCTGCAGAGCCTGAAGGGGGTCGGGAGTGAGTCGGGATGGTGAGTCGTGGCTGGATGGCTGGGTGCCGGGGCCCAGTCCCTCCGCGTAACTGGGACTGGCAGTGTAGTAGGCATCAAACGCTTCATGTGGCTCGTTTGCTAATAGGAAGATGTAATAACTAACACAGGGCTCAGAGGCCTCTGAGTGTGAATACAGCTAACGAAAGTCAGACCTGGGCTTCCAAGTGGCTTTGGGGGATGCTTTTACAAATCACACCCCTTCCTTCAGCTGCACTCAGCTGCTTGCTTCAAGGCAAAAAAAACTTTTCCCTTTTTTTTCTCCTGGCCTCAAGTTATGCCAGGGCAGGTTTAGATTGGGCATCAGGAAAAATTTCTTCCTCAAAAGGGCTGTCAAGCACTGGAAGGGGCTGCCCAGGGAAGGGGTCCAGTCCCCACCCCTGGGGGTATTTTAAAGCCAGGCAGACAAGGTGCTTAGGGCCAGGGTTTAGTGGTGGGATGGCAGGGTTAGGGGAGAGGTTGGGCTTGGTGATCTTAAAGGTCTTTTCCAACCCAAATGATTCTGTGGTTCTATGATTCTGTATTGCTTTTACTCCTTCTTTTGGGGTGAAAAATCACAATTTTTCTTCTGACACATGCCTTCCTAAGGTGAAGTAGAGGCATAGCATGCAGTGTGTTTTAAGGACCCGTTGTCTTGCCATCAGCTCAGAAGAATCTCCCTTATGGTATTTTGAATGTAGGTAGAGGCTGAAAATGGGGTTTATGCATCTGAGCCACTGGAGCAGTTCAGCATTTTATGCCTATGAATAGCAGCAATGCAGCCATGTAAAAATAGCAACCCTCTGCAGAGCGATCTAAACTTTTGTTTCCTTTGTAATGTCTTGAGATTACAGAGCTCGCTGGGGAGCTCAGCGAGTGGATCAGATAGAATGCCTTCAGAACACAGGATGTCTTTTTCCACAACGACTAACCTGCTCATGAAAATAGCAGCTGAGGACGGATTATCATTAATAGTGTTCAGTGTAATGGAGACAAAACTATTCTACCTTAGGGATACATATCCTCTAAAATAGCCTCGGTTTCTAAATAGGATTTGTTTCTGGTGGTTTTTAAACTTGTTTCGTGACTCAGTCTTGAACAATCTGGATGTTGTTGATTACATAAAATCTATAATTCTCTGAAATGTGATTTAAGTTCTCAATGGCTGCATTTTGTTTCTATGCTTACTTTTCGTTTAGCTTTCCTTGTGACTTGGGGCGCACCTTCTGACAAACGTTCAGTCCCTGTTTGTAAAACTCTGCCTGCGACGGTTGCTTTCCCGAGAGCCCGGTGGGGGTTGCCACTTCCAGCATGGGCAGGAAGCCCCTATTCCGAGCAGCCAAGCACTTCACATCATGGGGTTTTGAGAGATTTATGTTGAGACCTTCGCAGATACGGCTGTGATAAACGTGCAGGTGGAACACACGCTTGAACGTCTACATACTGCAGAGATAGGGTCTTCACATCAGAAACAGGGCAGGCTTTTATCACTTAATCAAGGAGGTGCCAAGCACCTGCACTGGCCAGTGACATCTGTGAAGTCCCTCAGCCATTTGCAATTAAAAAAAATATTCTTCAGTTGGCGGTAACATTTGTTTTTCAGGGAGGTCCCAATTTTGCTCACTTTTACAAATAGTTTTATAGAGGTCAGGTAATTCATGCTTTCCCCCTAAGGGCTAATTCTCTGCTGCATACCACAATGGCAAACAAGTTCGGAAAAAGATCGCAAAATGTGGTTCGGTCACCGAAAGAGCAAAGTTTATCCAAGACAGCCAAACTGGTACAGCTGGCTGAAGCGCAGGGATGAAGAAGCAGAGAGAGGAGCTCATTGCTGTAATTCAGTCCTGTTTGCATTTCTCAACCAGCCCGTAACAAGCAGATGTGCTCTGTTCCTCTTTTTGAAAGGAAGGGGCACCTGCTTTATAAGCAAGCGATTAACTTCCAGCATCGGAAAGAGGGGGCAATTACCCCGCGCCCCAAAGGATTCCCAAATAATAAGGTAGAGATGGAGATGTCTCCCACCCCTGAGAGAGCACGTCCCTCTTGCCAGCTGCTGGAAGGGGCAGCGGGAAGAGGCTTTTCCCATTAAAAGCAAAGCGTGTCTCTGGAGGAGGGAGAGCATCACTGGCAGTCCCTCCTGATTGCAGCCACAGTCCCCTTTGTGCTCGTTTCCTCATCGGAGCTTGGCCCTGTGTCTCAGGAAGGGGTGGTTTGGCGCCGCCTGGGGGTGTGGGTGCTGACCTCGCATCCCACCTGCACTCACACCTGGGGGGCTGCAGTGTATCGCACTGCCCTTGCCCCCGCCCCTGCTGCTAGCAGCACGCAGCCTGGAGGAGGCGGCAGGACCGATCCCCTTCTGTGCCTCTGCTGCAAGAAAACTTTTTCAATGTTGTGCCTCCAGCCCCTAGGTACTCGAATGATTCTGTGGCTTTTATGAGAACAGCAACTATTCCGAAGTGTGGGTGGTGCTTGCGTTGGACGCGTGCCCTATGTTGACGCAGTGTTCCTGGTATACATTGTATTGTATGTACTTGTTTGTAGCCCGGTGGCAGTGGTTGTGTGGACATCTCCCCGCCAAGGCTCAGTCTGAAGCCATGTCCATGGTTGGCATCCCATAGTACAAAATCGCCAAGCCTCGGTCTCTGCTGGCCATAGTGCTTGCACCTTCTCCTGTTTTTTTTTTCTCCAACCTCTTCAGATTTAAGGAATGTGGTCAAAATCGTGTAGAACAGAAAAGAAGCCCCTTGAAGACCTTTATAAGCTGGAGGGGGCTAATTCTTCCTGTTTGAAATGCACAGCCTTTAAGCAAGCCCCAGCGTTTGGGCCCAGAACTGCAGAAACCCAAATGTAAATTTTAGTTTAAAAAAGTAACCGTGAAAACGCGTGGAGCTGTGAAGTCCGGGAGGGGATAGTGTCACGAGGGAAGCCTGCAATTCCTGCAGGAGAATTTCCAGGTGGTAGAGACACCTCTAAAGCAAAAGCCCTGCGTGTAGGTAGCCCAACCTGGCACTTGCACGAAGATTATTGTCTTCAAAGGACTGAGCAAACGTTTGTGAATTATGCCACCGCGGCCTTCAAGGCAGTCGGGCAGGTATTAATATCACTGCGTTACAGGTGGAGAAGTTGGGTCAAAGAAGTGACGTAATTCTGCTGAGATTAAGGGCAGTCATAACGACGCGATGAATGGTGCAGATTTTCCTCGCCTTCACATCGGCGTGTTGCTGACGCTGCTGTGCTCCCAAAGGGGCCGCATGGATGCGGGTATATTTTGAAAGGAGGTCTTTCCCTCTACGTTTACGTTTCTCATGTGCCGAGGGTGAGCGTATGTAAGGTGACATGCAATACTGGCGATCCAGTATAGCCAGGGTTCTCTCTGACTTAGGCCCTAATCCAGCAAGTCCCCCGTGCTGGACGCTTGCACGTCTGCCCAAGCCAGTGCTCATGGGTTTTCTCCTGCCATTGCTTGCTCTTGGGTCTCCTCCCGAGCAGCACGGACGTGTTCTTTTCTCCCAAATGACTTTTGAACTTGCTGCTTGTGTTTAAGTGTATCTGACAGCAGGCTTGAGGTCTCAAATTCCTGTCTGTTTTGTGAAAATATATGGCTGATTAGATGAGACAAATCCTTCTGCCTAGGAAAAGGCTTGTCTGTTTGCTCCTTAGACCCCAGAAAGCACACATGGAAGAGCCCTGGTCAGAGCTCCCCCCCCAACAGCTACTGGAACAACAGCACATGGGACTCGAATCCAAGGGACAGCTCACATCACTGTGCTTGGAGCACCTCCGGTCTTGCCTTTGTCTTTTCGTAACATCTCTTGCGTCCACGGTGTTGGCTGTTGCATCTCTGGACACTGTGATGCGGACACAAGAAGCTGCCATCACTTAACATTGGCCTGGCATCAAAACATGACACATGAGTCTCTCTGCTGCTGGGAAGCCCTCATTTTCCCGCAGTACCTATAGTGCATCTCAAATGGTGGAGGCTTCTGGAACTGGGTGGGTGTCTGCCTTACAAATGCCACCTTGTTGTTAGGGAAGAGCATTATTTTGCAATGCATCATACATGACACATCAAGAAGTTATACCAGTAGTTAAGGGATAGGGACGAGTGCAGGTTAATTACTAATTATGACCTTTATTGCCTATAAAAAAGCCAGGAATGCTGCCTCTGCCCTGTGATAGCTGCCCCACCCGGGGCTTTGAGGCTTTGCCTGAGCACCCTGCTGCCCGTACCCCTGCCAGACCCCGGCAGGCTGGACAATGGGCCCCTCTGCACAACCCTTGGCTCCCCCTGGCTTACCAACCAGCAATGCTACCTCCAGCTTCTGAGAGAGGAGATTGGAGTGCCAAGCCAAATCAATCCCCACGTTCTGACATTGGTGTGATGCCAGTGCCCCAGGATTGTGGCTGGGAATAAAAGTTACTACTTGGATTTGGACTGATTCAGGAGGAGAGAGAGAAGTGTCATGTGGAGGAAGAGTGGATGTATCATTTTTTACCAGTGTTAAAATTCCCGAAGCCTTCAGCATGCTTTGCCCATGGCCTGGACAGGCATACCCTTCGCTGGGTAAAGAACTGTCTGGGTGGCTGGGCCCAGAGAGTTGTGGCAGATGGAGTTAAATCCAGTTGGCGGCCGGTCACAAGCGGTGTCCCCCAGGGCTCAGTGTTGGGGCCAGTTCTGTCTAACATCTTCATCAATGAATTGGATGAGGGGATCGAGGGCACCCTCAGTCAGTTTGCAGATGGCACTGAGCTGGGCGAGAGTGTTACCTGCTGGGGGCGAGGAGGGCTCTGCAGAGGGACCTGGCCAGGCTGGATCCATGGGCTCAATCCAATTGTATGAGGTTCAACAAAGCCAAGTGCCGGGTCCTACACTGGGGTCACAACAACCCCACGCAACGCTACAGGCGTAGGGAAGAGTGGCTGGAAAGCTGCCTGGCGGAAAAGGACCTGGGGGTGTTGGTCAACAGACGGCTGAATATGAGCCAGCAGTGTGCCCAGGTGGCCAAGATGGCCAGCAGTGTTCTGACTTGTATTGGGAATAGTGTGGCCAGCAGGATGATCGTCCCCCTGTACTCGGTACCGGGGAGGCT
>NW_009258552.1:789563-791854 GCF_000687185.1 Egretta garzetta
GTGATGGGATGAGGGGAAACGGTCTCAAGTTGTGCCAGGGCAGGTTTAGGTTGGACATTGGGAAAAATTCCTTCTCCAGAAGGGTTCTCAAGCACTGGAAGGGGCCGCCCAGGGAAGGGGTCGAGTCCCCATCCCTGGGCGGTATTTAAAAGCCAGACAGACGA
The DNA here is from genome assembly GCF_000687185.1 of Egretta garzetta. NCBI lineage: Eukaryota > Metazoa > Chordata > Aves > Pelecaniformes > Ardeidae > Egretta > Egretta garzetta. The sequence continues at coordinate 789,728 of NW_009258552.1, forward strand.
GGTGCTTAGGGCCAGGGTTTAGTGGTGGGATGGCAGGGTTAGGGTAATGGTTGGGCTTGGTGATCTTAAAGGGCTTTTCCAACCTGAACAATTCCATCATCCTGTGATTCTAGTGAAGGGGTAAAGCTGAAAACAGATTTTAAGTCAAATACACAGAATGTGGCCACTAGTCCAGCGATTTATTTGCTAGTTACAAGTTCTGAACAATCCATTTGGCTGTGGATGTGGCGGCACCGCTGTCCTGGTCAGCGAGTTCCGTGCCAGGCTCCAAGCTGTGCTGTTGGCCCCCAGTAACCTGAGCAAACCCCTCCAATCCCACCGCAACAAATTCCTCATCTGCAAAAGGGTATGGCTGTACTGACCTCTGGCAACAGGGTGTACAGCGCGGGGAGAGGTGGGCTTTTCCCCACGCCAGAAATCGGTACCCATAGTCAGGGGGTGAGGTTGGAGCAAGGGTGCCCCTTCCCACCTGAGGTCGGCGTGGACCATGGCCGTTTAGGAAGGAGCAAAGGGTGCGGAGCCACCTCCCGGGAGCACCCCAGGTGCCACCCTTGTTCCTGTGGGTGCTGGCTTGCAGCCTTGAGCAAGGCTAGCCGAATTCTCTGCCTGAAGACCTTGCATTTCATGTTTGTGCTGTGTTTGAAGACTGCTTCTTGGGAAGGGGTAAAACGCGTGGCTTTGGCTTTTCTCAGAAGTTAAGATTTTTATTTTTCCTTCTGCTTTATTTGTGTATTCCTGGATTTCATTTTCTTTCCCATCCAATAGCCTTTTGTTTGTTTTTTTCACATTTCTAAGTGTTTTTTCTATACTTGTCTTCTGGTTCATAATGGAGATTACATGGTTTTGACAGAAGGGACACTATGAGGGTTAATTTTGCCCCTAAAATGACTTCAAATGTCATCTCACTGAAGATGACAAATCAAGGTGCTTGTAAACATTCTTGCTCTAAAACCAGTTCTGATTTACGTACCTTTTATTATTGTTGCCTACATAAAAAAATTGCTGTTAACTTTGTCAGAACACTGAAATCTGAACATCTCTTCATTGTGAACACAGAAGCAATTTCATTTTAAAGTGGCAAAGTGCAGAGTTTCTAATAAAAATTTAATTTGCAGCCTCTGACTGCAAACACTTCTGTTTGTGCTAATTCTCATTTAAGTCACTGTAAAACAGGTGATCTATCGCCTTAAACAGCTGTGATATCAAAGGCTTTACTTTTAATTATTTCCTTTTTTTTTTTCCTGTAACAATTTCGGTAAAATCCAAATGCATCAGTAATAATGTTTTCACTTTTATTTCATTATCAAATTAGTTTTACTACACTGCCTCAACCTGAGTTAAATGACTTAAACACCATTTAAAAATCCAACGGTAAGTTGTTTTAAATTATTCCAACGAGATATTCCCGGATGCACAGTAATTAATCTCTCCTGCCATCTCTACTGCATTTGGGCAGAGAGGTGGAACAAGTTTCCTGCAGGCGGAGCTCGACGGCAGAGCGGTGGGTGCTGGCTGCCGCCGTGGGGCCGGTGCTCCTGCTGCCGGCAACCCTACCCTCCGCACCACCGCCTCCCGGCTGGCGCGATACAGCTGCGGCCGCACGCATTGACGCCAGTGGTACAGCGAGCACCCGGCTTTGTGGCGTCTCGGGGGAGAGTTTTCTTGCCTTGCTGCTTTATCCTTCACCAACTAAAAGTTTTCTCCTTCTATTTTGCTTCGGGATGCTTTCCCCAAGACATTCATGTGTGGTCCTGCCAAGCGCCTTCGTTGTCGCACAGTTAAAAAGCAGCAGCGGGAGATAATTCACGGGCAGTCGGGGACATCCCTAAATATTTTGCTGGAGGACACCCACTTGGCACCCGCACACGCCTCTGAGTACGAAATCACCAGCGCCCATGAGGCGCCCTGGCCGTGCAGAGGAGGATGCGGTTGGTGATTGCTTCCACGCATGTCAATGCTGCGCTTGCTCAATCTCGGAGTTTTTGCAGCAGAGCAGGATTTTGCTGGGATGTAACCACCCTGTTCTGGGGGCTCTGCGGGCTTTGTACTGGGCACTGGTGGGGCTGCCCCTCGAATGCTGGATTCAGGGTTGGGCCCCTCACTCCCAGAAGGACATGGAGGGGCTGG
>NW_009258552.1:792050-840226 GCF_000687185.1 Egretta garzetta
GAGGGGAAACGGCCTCAAGTTGTGCCAGGGCAGGTTTAGGTTGGACATTGGGAAAAATTCCTTCCCCAAAAGGGCTGTCAAGCACTGCAAGGGGCTGCCCAGGGAAGGGGTCGAGTCCCCATCCCTGGGCGGTATTTAAAAGCCAGACAGACGAGGTGCTTAGGGCCAGGGTTTAGTGGTGGGATGGCAGGGTTAGGGTAACGGTTGGGATGGATGATGTTAAAAGTCCTTTCCAACCCAAATGATTCTGTGATTCTGTCATTTGTGAAACAGATTCTTGGGCTGCTGGTACAAATGAAGCAAATAAATCTGCTCCAGCTGCTTCCAGCTTTGCCCCCTGTCGGTGGGCCCTCTGCTCCCTGCCCGTCCTCTTGCAAGCTCTGCCTTACCCACTGCCTTGCAGTTCCGTTGCTCCACCCGTTTTTATCTCATTGCCAGATCCAAATAGTCACACAAAAGCGCTCCTGAGAGCTTTTCCCAGTTCTTCTCTCTGATGGTAATGCATCCAGGGCTCATAGAGTGACGCGGGGCCAGCAGCGGCAGGGCCCCTTGGTGAAGGCTGCTCCTGAGCGCGCTGCCTGTCATCCCACACCTGCCTGATCGTTGCAGGGGGCCAAACGCTTGGCTCGAGCCTTTTTTATGTTTGTGTTTCTCTCAGGAGAATGGAGCTGAAAAAAGAAACTGGAGGCACCAAAGTGGAGTGTTCTCATGAAAATAAGATGCAAAACACAAAGCTCCATTTGTGCTCGAATTTGGAGGGTGGAGAGGAAGGACAGCACTGTTCCGCTGCTATAGATGACTTGGTTTTCTTCAGCTGGAGAAATGCTTTGATTCTATTCTATTGTTAATTAACCGCTCTGAGAAAAAAAAATACGTTTGTAAATTAGGCAGGAGACCGCTTCAGGACTCTGGGCTGACTTCTGCCAAGGCTGGCAGTTGCCTTCGGGTTCTCATTCACATGTGCTGGAGACCAGCTTGAGGGTAGGTCACTGCTGTGGAGCTGGCGGACTCGAGCTACCAAAACCTTGCCACGTAAAACCAATACACCTGGCAAGAAGTCCTCCTCCTCCTGGCAAGAACGTTCTTGAGGGGCTGTCTCTGTCAGTCCTGTCTTTAACTAGGGAAATTCAATTTTTTTATGTGTATATTGACATGGAACCCACAAATGGTTCTGCTGGTGGAAATACCTGGCTCTTTTCATTGAGAAGAGGGGGCACAGACTGGTTAAAGATCACTTGAGACTTTTCAGTGGGGTGATTGCTTGTACTCGCAATTTGGCATACAGTGGGGATAGCAGCTTCTGCCTGCAAGAGGCTGTAAATGGCCAAACCTTATTCAAAAGCCATGCTGCAGTTGGAAAAGTTGACTGCATCTTTTAGAGGACCGTTTGTGTTTGAGGTCGGTTATTTTTACTTTCCCATTTTGTTCTAGTTAAATATTTTTACTTGCTCTCAGAACAATAGCTCCCACCGCATGGAGGCCTTCGCCCAGTGTGGTGGCCTTTCATACCTCTTCCCGTAGCAATCCATGCAGCGCCCAGGGGTCTCATCTCCTTAGTTTGGCTAAATATAGGCTTTTGAGGCCCTCGTATAGAGCCTAATCCATACCTTTCCTAAGTTTAACAAGCTCAATCCAATGGCATAAGCAGCTGACACAGCTTTATGGGTAGGGGAATCCTCTCTGTTCTCTTATGCTTGCTCTAATCTGCCAGTGTTTGTTTAAATTTTCTACTGCTTAATCTGGTATTTTACTGCCTGTGTGTACTTGACTCTGAGGGCTGGATTGTTGTGATGATTTTTCCTGTCTGAAAACTGACTCTTCAGTTTTCCATGCTGGCTGCCCAGGGAGACCCAACCATTTTGTATTTTTTCAAGTAGCTGTTTAATAATAAAAAAAGAATCAGCTAGCTCTGCAGTTGCTTCTACACGATTCAGAGCTCATGACCTGTTGACCAGCCTGTTCACAAGCTGAACGCACAGAAGTGAGAGGTCCTCTGGCTTCGGTTGCAAAGCTTCTATTACCCCATACTCTTTGGCTTGGAGGGAGCTGGGTCCCTTATGCTCGCTGGCAGCTGCAACAGGATGAAAATACCCACGAGGTCTTCTGGCAGAATCTTATTTTGACAAAACATTTACAATGGTTATAAGAAAGATTTGTTTCCAGGTCTTAGCTAGTCTGGCCTTTCTCAGCTTGGTTGCAGACTCAGTATGGGTTTTGTTGATGCTCTTTTCTAGAAGCAAATAGATCTGTGGTTTGTAATTGTGTTGCGTAGAGCCGCACATCGCTGTGTGCCTTGGGTTCAATGGTGGTTTCAGACCCACCTTTGTGAACAGAGAGGGTCGTGGTATATTTTCACGGTTACTTCTCCTGCCCCAAGCATGCACGTGTTTGCCTGTGTGCTCACGTGCACCGTATGCCTGCACACACGTGCACACCCCCACACCCTACCAAAGTCATTGAAAGAGCTCTGGGCTCCATGGAGCCACGTAGCTGGGTCCCAACAGCAGGGACTTGCAAGGCTTAAAAAAGCACGGAAGGAGTGGGCTTGTGTGATCATCCATCGTCCTTTATCCATGCACCTTCTTGTCTGCCAGCAACCAGGAGTTTAGTGCCTTCCTGCATCCAGACTGTCAAGTTTAGTCATTACCGGTGTATCCAACCTGCATGAATTTCTCTAATTATTGAACTTGTTTGTAATTTTGGATGCTGTAGTGTTGTCTTAGAGAGCTTGAACACAGCCAGAATGGTTTGAGAGATTCTGTAAGTCACTGGACAGAACTGGCATGCCCCCTTGCTTTGCCTGTGGGAGAGGAGCAGATATCCCCTCCTCTGCTTCCCATGGGGTAGAACCGGCAGCTAAAGCCTCTGAATTCACCATCCTGCACTAATCGCCCCTTTGCACCGCCAGCGGCGTGCAAGGAGGCTGAACGCTACCACAGGCGCGGCGGCGGCATTGCCGTGACACACGCCCAAGGCCTTTCTCTGGCAGAAAGGTGTTTTCTGCTAAGTGAAGAGCACTGAGAAGGCATTTCAGGCTGTGAAGTAGAGAAACTCCCGAGTGCTCTTATCACGGTGCGATCTAGCCTTACTTCTGCAGGTGGTTAAGGTGAAGCTGCCTTCACTGCCTCTCGGGGATCCTCCTGCCTAGGTGAGCTCTCATGGATCCATGACACGAGCCGCATCTCGCAGCGCCCAGCTGAAAATCTTTTTTTCTGTGTTGTAAATGTGCCTTGCAGCCTGGGCTGCTTCAGACCTAGCACGCAGGAGCAGAATCCCGTTTGCTTTCCCCCTGTCAGGAAGGATCAGTGCCGTTCTGCAGTTTGATGATTCGCCCGGCTGCTCGGTGCTTTGACTGCGCAACAGCTTCTCATCCCGGGTACTTCATTCCTTTGCAGCTTAGCGTTGTTTTTTCCTTGCACTGTGTTCTGGCCCTGGATCGCACCCACACGGCGTGCCGGCAGGCTGCGCTGTATTGTTGCATACGTTGTGCCATCCAAAATAATCTCGGTGGGTGTTCTGCACATCTGCCACGATCCAACCCATCTTCTTGGCAGCCAGAAGCGCTGTGAGCTATCTGTCATCTTTTCCTCCTCATCTTCGCATATGGTAATAGATGTGGAACTTACAGAAGTCTTGCATGTCGTATACCTTGCCAAGATTATGCTGGTGCCTCGCAGCTGTCCATACACGCTCGGTAAAGAAGATGCGTTTTGTTAATTGGTTTTGTGTGGGATGGTGCACAGAGAACTCTATATAGATACAAAATGGTCCCCCTGGGAAAAATAAAGTCCCTTGGGGCTCTCTGCCTCATTTTAACGAGGGTCCACGGGGAGCTGGTGGGGGGCTTCTGGCTGCCATCTTTTTGAGCACATCAGGAAGGCAGGCTGCAAACAATCCAGTCTGACCATACTAGTGTAAAAAGCACCTGAGCTTTGCTTCGGTACAGCCGTTAGCAGTCAGTAAATGCACCCTGCATAGGAAATGCACGGCTTACTGGGGCTTGGGGTTTATCATTATGAATTGCGTTCGCACAGGTTTGGAGACAGACTCAAGCTAATGTAATGTTTGCCTTTGTGTATTCCAGCTGTGTGGGTGTTGAAGAAGAAGAGGCACCAGATATCGACATCTATCATTGTCCAAATTGTGAGAAAACCCACGGAAAGTCTACTTGTAAGTATACTTGCATGGCTAGTCCTCAGCTAGGTAGCGGATTGTGTATGTTTAAACAAAACACTTCTTTTTCCATTATGAAAAGGGACACCTAAACATCACGTCATAAATATTAGAATTCAAACCATGTGGTGAAAAAAGATGTTGGGGGGGGAGAAAAGCGTGGGTTGGATTGCAGAGCTTTGGATGCAGCTCCCTGCCTGGCCTCAGGCAGTGTGCATGCACTGATGCAAGGCACCTTACCTGGACAACATCAGTTCCCCGGCCCCAGCGATGGCAATGATGCTTCCTTGCATGGAGTTAGGAACTGTGGAGTTACTTAGTACTGTGGGCTAGAAAAACCCTACAGAGGCAGCGAGTGCTGCTAAGGTGAGTTTGGGAAGCTGTGTGGTGGGTTTTGTCATTGGATGGGAAGAGCACAGTGTGTTGTGCTTGGCCTGGATATACAACTGTAGCAATTTCAGCAGCAGTCAAAATTGTAGGATGCAGCGAGGGTGCCAATTCTTGCAGTTCTTTCGCAGGAAAAAGTTCTCCTGAGTAAACGTGACAGTTGATCTCAGTGGGAGTTTTGTCTGGGAAAGAACCGTAGGATGTGTTTGCTTTGGTCAGATTAATTCACAAATTCTTTCTATTATAGAATGGGGGGGGGGAAGCAACGAAGCCAACCCCTTTAAAAGATTAAATGCTTTCTTTGAAAGCCATTTCTCGTAAGTAAACAGCAACGATGAGGATGTTCTCACTGCTTTTCCACCTTGCAGCAACACGCAGAGGGGGAGCACTGTGCTCACCTCCCAGGAGCGGAACGAAACTTAACATCCCTTCTCTAGTGCAAAATAAGGGGTGGTTGGAAGCTGACTTCAGTTCAGTAATTGTAAACCCAAGCAATTATTTCTGCACTGCTTTAAAAGTTAAAGTTTAAATATTTTCTAGGGGGAAATGGGAGGAGTCTGAAATGTTCAGTTTGGGGGGCAAAAATGGGATTCATTTTTCTGCTTTGACTTCTTCACAATCAAGTGTGAACTGGAAACCTGAATGACCTGCAGCTCCTCCTGTCTCCCAGACGGTCTGCTAACAACAGGGCACCCACAGATTGGGCAAGCTGGCAAAAACCCCCTTGGGAGGCTTGTTCTGGAAGACTGAACAAAATCAGCATGTCCCCACAAAGTGTCGCGATGGAAAAGTGTTGTCCTTTCTCATGTTTTGTGGGAAGATTTCTGACAAACGCTCTGGAAATGGGTCAAACAAATAACCACAAATCACCTTCAAGCGAAGAGTTTGGTATTAGAATGCGTTGTGTTGAAAAGGGGTACGACTGCAGATACTCCCAGGCTGTTACTGACCCGGCAGTGCAGGATTTCTAGCCTCTGTGAGTTTTCTATAACACAGATGTGTCTGAAGCTTTGATTTGTTTCACTTTGCTTTGCATTAAGAATGATGAAAGGCACCTACTTTTCAGCATGAGGGGAAAAAAAATCAGAAGCGGCAAAAGTCTGTAATCAGGAATTAAGTATCAGTTCTATAAAACTGGGGTGCATCATCTCAGAATTCAAGAAATGGCAGTTTCGATAAAAAGATTACCAGTTTAACTCACCAGTTAAGACAAGGCAAGTTGAATCGATGAAAATCTTCTTATGCTTTAAGAAGGTTTTGGGCCATCCAGTGCTTTTTATCCAAATAAAAAATCCAGCTTGGCAGTACGTCCTGCCATCTGCATCATGTGGCACAGCAGAAGGTGCTTCTGGAGCGCTGTCCCTAGGTGTACTCTTACCAGTGTATGGGGTTACCAGTGTGGTGGGAATATGGAGTGTGATCTAAGCCTGTGGTGCAGCAGCACGACTTTGTTTTCTCCCTTCGAATGCATCCCAGAAACTTTAATGATGTACGAGACCAAAGTAGTCGAGCACAAGAATTTCAGGGCTGCGGAAATGCTGGTCATTGGTAACCTTACCGTGAGTTTTGGCGACGCATGGGATCACAGGTTCTCAGGCTGCACCATTATCTCCTAGAATCGTGGCTCCTGTTGGGAAATGAGGCTGTTATCCTGTAGCCCCTCCTTGCGGAGTGCAATAGGCCAGGACAGTTAAAAAGACAGATGAAATGAAGGCAGGAACAGCTTGGCTGAATGCATTCGTTCTGTCAGGCATTTGTATGCAGGGCATCCTGCTACGCAGCACTCGGGCTCTGCCGGGACTTCCGTGAGTTGATCGCTTTCATTTGGTCATTAACTGCTGCAATATGCGTTCAGACTAGTTCTCTGGCAGTATCAGCTTTGAGATAAATGAGTCGGAGTTGTTCCAGAGCCCGTAGTTCACTGGTAGGATTTAATTATTGCAAGCTTAGTGAAGGGAAACACGGACACCAATTGTCTGTTATGCAACTCGTCTGGATTTAAAAATATATGTGTATTTCTGGAGCAAGCATTCTGCAATATATACTTTCCAGATGTCAAATTTAAAAATAATTTTCCTCTTCTAAATTTTTTTCCACTTTCCCAGTGTGGCTTAGTGGCTACTATTTCAGAAGATTGCTTCCTGCCATATGACGTCGCAAGCCATTTTGCTTTAATGAAGTTTGTAGGGACTGCCCTTTGGGAAAAATCACACATGTTCATGCAAAATTTTCTGCCATCATTTAAGGAAAATGTAAGTGCTTTGTTTAGGCAACTTGACTCCATGATAGGAAATGTTCGGCTTGATTGCTGTCTCATTTGCAGCAGTGAAAATTGGGAGAAATTCTTGGGAATCGGCGAAGCTACATACATGCAAGCAAATCAAAGTCAGGCTGAAACTGGTTTTAAGTAGTTACAACCTTTAGTATAAATCAATAGGGAACTAACAGGGTGCTTCTAGGTATCCCGTCTTCAGAAACACATTTGAAATAGTGTAAGTATACCTTTGAAGCCTGGAATTACTCATTTTGAGATATGTCTTTCCTAAAAATACATTCCTTTTTTCCTCCGGAGGGTTTTTGTAGAAGGAGCGGGTTGTGCTTCCCAATGGACGAATTTAGATAAGAAAGTTCTGCGGAAAAAGAAGTCTGTAATCACTTAAGGAAAAGTGGCCTTTCTGGCCAAAGCTAGTATTTGTTGCACATTAATGGGCCTTTAATCCTGGCTGTGGTGCTCATGAGGAAGATGAAACTTAAAGGGGATGGCTGAAAATGGGCCAAACGTCGATCGTTTGATGTCGTATAATGGGCTACATCCGCTGGCTCGCTGCGGCCCGGGGGGCAGCCGCTCCCGAGGAGGGTCCTGGCGGCGGGGGCATCTCCACTGCCTCTGCAGCAGGGCTCGGCACACGAACTGGGCGCCCGCTGGCCCGCAGTGCCGTTGCTCCCCGCTGCTTCTTGGAAGAGTTGCGGGGAATTTCTTAATCCAGCACTGGTTTGCCGCTTCTGTTTCTCCATGCTATGGGAAGTGTAATAAAAGAACACACTAACACGATCAGCGCTTCAATTTGCACTGCAGCAAGCAGCACCTCTTCCCCAGGAGTTGGGCAAGAGTGAATTGGTTCGGATCGGCTGAGAGCAGGAGGAGGCAGTCCTTGGGAAGGGAAGGAGAGAAGGAAGGCTTGGCATTCACGTAGGGCTTGTTCCCTTTGTTACCAGGAGCATTGAATTAATACACTAGGCCTGAGAGTCATTAAGATAAAGAACTAGCAGCTTTAATGAATATATCCAGCTAGGCTGGAGAGCTGCATGGAACTAATAAAACCAACATGCTTTGTGCAAAACCTGGGATGGATTCCTTGGGAGGTGTCTTTTGCCTGAGTTATTCCAGGGTTGTGGTTGGGAAAACAAAGTTAGCTTTTTCCAAACCTCATGTCGTATAGTGGTGGCCTCCAGATTCCTTTCGTAATGAAAAGTGTGCAGCTCTGTGTGTGTGTGCACGTGCAAAGGGCGAGGAAAGGGTGCTGTCCGTGCCTGGCTACCGAGGAGTCTGCTTCCTTCCGTAGCTGTTCCGAGCAGTAACAAAAGCCTGAGATCTTGATTTTGGGGTAGAATACTGAGTTTCATCATTTAAAACGAGGGTGAAGAATAAAAGAGGGTTGTGACATATGAAAATTCTACTATTGGAGGCTTGATATGGTGTGAATATGCACGCGGGACAAAAACAATTTCCTACCAAAATGAGCATGTCTGGACAGACTATGGAAGTGGGAACAGCTGAGAGAGCGAGCGCTGACTAAGAGGAAAAGCTGGACCAGTTTTTCTTGCCCTGCATCATCTGGCTGTCAAAGAGGCAGAATTACATTGACATTAGCCTTGCTTGTTTGTGCTTATTCCAGCCGACCCTTTTTCCGTGATGAGCTTGCTCCTATGTCTTACCCACTGGGCGCACGGGCGAGGGGCCTTCCGCCTGCTGTCATCAGCTTAAGGCCTAAGCCTGGCTTGCCTTTCAAAACCTAGGAATAAGCGGAGATCTAAAAATTGCACTTACGGTGCCCTTGCATCTTTTTTTTTTTTTCTTTTCTTTCTCCTTTCATGTGCATGCTGTGTGCAGGGCATAACTCAAAGCCCGTCAAAAGTGATGTCAAATCTGCCACTGCTGGACAGACCTTTAGACTAATGTAATTCATGGCAAATATATTCCTCGAAATCTATACTGCATATTGAGACAGCAGAAGAGTGGCTTTCCAAGAGTTTTAGGATGAAGTGTGTAGTCTGGCAAGTACAAAACGTCCAGAGCCTGTGTTTGCATAAAGCCTGCTGTAGCTGTGCAGCTCGGTAATTACCCGTCTGGTTGCCCTTATGTTACAAAATGAGCACTGTTCAGTGTGTAATAGATCTTCAGGCTACAGTATAATTGTCTAATGGTGAATTGAGAGCAATATTAAAATTTGCAGTGCAGCATAGTGGGGGTTCCCTCTTCTCTGCTTGCCTAAGAAATGAAATGAAGATTCGTCCTTCCTTCAAATATCTTAATAATTATCTTCTACTTAATGTATGGTACTGTCCCATTCATTCTTTTTCAGTGAAGAAGAAAAGAAATTGGCATAAACACGATACTGGACAGACAACAGAGGTCAAACCTGTACAGAACGGGAGCCAGGTCTTTATAAAGGAGCTTCGAAGTCGCACTTTCCCGAGGTAGGTGCTTGAGCAGTGCACACGGACAGGGCTGTTGAGGTGAAGTGTAGATAGCTGGTTCCCTGGGAAGCTGGCCATGATCCCTGCTGAAAGCAGCGTATCGGACAGAGCAATGACATTTAAACGAGTGCTGGTTTATTGCCAATGTCCCAGGCTCTTCCTCTTTTTTATACTTGTGCAGCCATATTAAAATCTACTCTTGATGGAGCCCAGTTCCTGGGGATTTCTGTAGAAGCTAGTACTTGTGAAGGCAAGAACAGGAACGTGTGTGGCCCCTGCGACACTCGCTTGCATAAGAAAGTAGCCAGTTTATTGCACAGAATTATCCAGCTCTCAGAAATACTGATGGTTTTGCTGAAGTCTGTCTCCATCTTGGAAGGAAGAACAACAACATCCTCAGTTGCCACAGTGACAAAGGCTCTCTTATTTGGGGTAATGAATAGTGCTAATTGTTAGGTGACATGTTCCACACTTTATTAGGCTGCTTCACAGCCATTTGTAAAACTGATGATTTTCTTCTGGTTCTTTAATGTAGGCCTTAGCCAAATAAATCCTTAATTATTAAAGACTAATTATTTTAGAAGAGTCCTTGGAGACTGGTAAAGTCTACTTGGTAAACACAAAACTTCTTCCTTTTTACAGAGAATTTAATTTCACATTTAATTGCAGACACCAGTCTTAGGCTGGTTAAGGAAAAGGCTGACAATACCCCAGCCAAGCGTCTGCAGCATTTACAGATGTGTCTCACTGAACTCAGGACCCTGGCTATTTTTATTTGGGCCTGCTAGATTTTTGTCGTAGCCTCTTTTTTTTTTTTTTGTAAACAGACCAACTTGCCAGGTTGCAAAGCTAATTTAAAGAAGGCTGAAGGCCCAGGCAGAATGATTTCAGTAACTCGGGATGGCCTCTGAGGTTGCACTCACACACCCAGTATCTCGTGAGCACTCCCAAAGTGTAAAAAAAAAAGTGGACCCTCATTTTTTTTTGTTTATTTCTCAGATAAATGCGCACATAAGAAACTCTTGCTGCCAAATCAAAGTTTCTGAGAAAGCAGGGTCTGTAGCCAAAAGGAGTGCCTGCACGATTCAGGCCTCTGACATCTGTGCTTGCGCCATCACGAAAACAAAGTCTTGTTGAGAAATTTTCTCTTCTGAAGAAAATGAATGAAATCTGCAGATGTTCACAGAACAAAACCCACCGCTCGTCAGTCAGAATGTGATGAATGGAAAAAGGGGGTCTCAGTTCCGAGGCAGAAGCATCACTGCTGATTCACAGCACACAGCAGTAAATTATAACCCGTGGCTCGGATCGAAAGCAACAGTGAAAAGAGCAAAAAGGCAAAAAGTATAATTCACGTCCTTCCGCTCCTGAATGTCTAATAGCAAAATGGCATTAGGGTAGTAACAGTAGTAGCAGTAATAATGAAATTGATGGTTCAGGTACTGCAGTGTAGGTGCCAGGCTCTGCATTTTGCCGTGGTCGTTACTAGATGCTTTATGATCTCTCTTTACGACTGTGTGTAAGATTATGTGGCACATGGAGAAGCAAATCAGACTTGAACAAGGGCACGAGATGCATGTGGGCACTGTAGAGTAAGCGCAGAGGTTGAGCGGTAAATCATGGTTTGCTTCGTGCTCCTTAAAACCTTCAGCCTCATTCTTTCCACATTGCTGGCGTACAGTACCAGTGCTCACATAAAATGAGGAATGCTCCTTTTAATAAATTATTAATTAAATTTGCCTCCTGATCAGATATTGACGATGCAGTGTGGCTGGGGTGACCCAGAAATATGCTGGTTTTCTGCAGCTTATCCCTCTTTGCATCTGACCGTCTTGTTCTCCCGGGGGTTCAAACCTCCCACCTGGTGTATCATAGAATCATAGAATTGTTTAGGTTGGAAAAGCCCTTTAAGATCACCAAGCCCAACCGTTACCCTAACCCTGCCATCCCACCACTAAACCCTGGCCCTAAGCACCTGCCTTGGCACAACTTGAGACAGTTTCCCCTCGTTCCATTGCCCGTTCCCTGGGAGCAGAGCCCGACCCCCAGGGCAGCCTGAGCAGGCCCAGGGCGAGGGGTTCTCCCTGCATGGTGGGGTTGAAGGAGGAGCCCCCACAGCAAAGGGTCTGGGGGGGGCTTCCACGGTTAAAGGATTTCGGGGGCTCCGCCGCAGGTTGGGCTCCATGGGGCGGCGAAGGTGGTGAGGCCGGAGCGTGCCGGCCACCATGGCAGTGCTCGCAGCCTCCTCCTCTTTCCTGCTGGTTTTTGGTGTCTTATGGAGATGTGAGCTGTAGTTCAGAACTGCCGCAGGAGAGGGCAGTCACGCATTAGCCTTACCTGCTTGGGGAGGTAGTGCTTTTTGGGGTGAACACTCAAAAGTTTTGCGGTTCCGCCCCCCCCCGGCCCGGCAGCTATGGCCCCGGCCTGCCAGACAGTTTCCGGAGCCCAGCTGATAAACTGCACAGGGTGGCAGGGCACTTTTGGGACAGATGGTCGTTCATATTCCATCATTTTTCCCTCTGAATTCAAAGCGGTTTACTCTTGAAAAGATGTAGAAATCAGACCTGATCTCCCCTTGAGAGTTGTCGGTGCAAATTGCTGGTCACCCATTGAAGCTGCCCTTTCCTTAGTCCCTTTGACGCCCTCCCAGCGACTTGAAAACAATTTGCAGAATATTTCCTGAGTAATTTATTTGACTACTTAAAAACGATTTGCAAAGTATTTCCTGGACAATTTATTTGAGATTATGTACATTTTTCAGCTCGCCTTCTTTAGTGTGGAACATTTAACGCTAATTTCTTTAACATTGATCACTGGTAACTCGACAGGTCCCGGTAGCTGAGGAAAACGATCTTTCTCTGTAAGCGGTTATTTTAGGAGTTTCCAGCGGTTGGTGCATGAGGCTCTCTGGATGTGCCCTGCATGCTTTGCAATAAATGGCTTTTTCGCTTTTGTCTTTCGCACCTAATTTGTGTATGATTGCTTACCCATAACTTTTCCTTTCAGTAGTGAAATGCAGAAGATGCCAAACTCTGCGGTGGAAGCACCACACTGTTCAATCTGTGTTTACTTTTTCAGTGCTGAAGATATAGTCGTGAAAGTGCCAGGCAGCCAGCTAACAACAGAGTATTTGGAAGAAAATGGCTTTGCAGAGCCCATCCTTGTCCCAAAGAAGGACGGCCTGGGTTTGTCCGTACCTGCACCCACCTTCTACGTCAGCGATGTTGAAAACTATGTTGGTGCGTATCTGGCAAGCGGGTGGCATGGTACCACTTGGAGCTCAGCTGCTTTTTACTTATATATATATATATATAATTTGTATTAAAAAATGTAAAATATATTGTAAAGTATTGTCTATGTCTTGAGCTGTCCTGACTTCAATATTTGTTATGTAGCAGTAGCTTGTAATTAGCAATTAATTCACTCTTTGTTTCTTGTACCAACTTGTGCATCTTACAGTGAGCCTGAGCCAGACTGCACTGTACTCCATAGCACAGCATTAAAAGAAACAGTCATCATAGTATAAAAAACCTATTTCTCCAGGCCAGGTCTTAACTGATTACCTCCATCCTGCTTTGTGTTGACGGAATTACTAAACTGAGACTCCCACTCTGCCTTTGCAGTACGTTTTTTAACACTGCTGGCAGTGTATTTTCATTGCTGCCGGTCATTTGGATGCATTCTGGCATCCTCCTGTCTCTCAGCTGAGCAGGTTATTGTACCTGAGCAGGGTATTTATTGTACTGCACCTTCTCGCAAGTCATCATGTCATCCTGCCTTGGAAGATGCCGGGAGCCATGGAAGTCACTTCTCTTGTCCCTGCATCCTTCTTCCCTTAGCATGTGTGATCTTGTCTCTTGTCCTCTCTTGCTCCATCCTTCCTCTGTGTCGTTTCTGTCCCTTCTCTCTCCTTCCAGTCTTCTGGCAAGGCAGCATCCTTTTGGAGCCATGACTCCAGCTCCAGTGTATCCGTCTGTGTTTCATGGTGCCTTTATCTCCTGATGTGGCCTGCTCACTGCCCCCTCCTCCTGCATGCTCCTTACCAGGCCATTGACCTGCTCCCCAAACTGGAGAATCACAGAATCATTTGGGTTGGAAAAGACCTTTAAGATCATCAAGTCCAAAGGAGGACACTGTCACAAGATGCTGGTGTTCCTGACCGTACCTACAGCTTTTGCAGTGATTGCATGCAGCGAGATAACTATGAATAAAGGAGGATTCAAGACCCCTGATTTTACTGTTCTCTCTATCCTGTTGCTTCTACAGGAAACATATTTTCCTTGCCCATCTGCTATGCTTAGCAGATTTTCTTGCATGACCTAGGTGCTCCTTGTGCATCTGCCAGCTTTCCCCCAGCCTTTAGCTGCAATAATCCACCCTACCAATGGAACAGTGAGCGAAAAGCTGGAGGGAAGAACATGGGTTCTTTAGTCTGGAGCTGGCACCAGATTTGAAAGGGAAGGGAAGGGAACAAAGCCGCGCTGGTCTAACCTCTGTGGGGTTAGCGCGCTTGAACTGGGCGAGTTCCCAGGCAGGGGTTTGTCTCCCTGTTTTGTAGTTTATTACATCGGACCTAGAATGTCTTTGAGAAACAACCTAAAGTAAGCAGCAGAGGACAAAACACCACAAGTGAGGCTGCCAAATACATCATTACTGTTCTGGCATTTCATGCAAAAACAAATGGATTTTTTTTCCCCTCTCCTCATGTGAAAAAAGCTATGAATGAAACGCTGGGAGAGGAGAAATGAGGCCAATTAAAACTGAAGGGAAGAAAGACTGGAGAGATGCTTTTCATGCAGAAAATGCTTGGAAGTGGACACTCGTTATAAAGCTCTGACCTTCTCCATGTGTTCTCTGGTGTGCCCAGTGTTAAATGCCACTAATTGACCAATACTGTTAATATTAACATTGGAGAATTGTGTCCAGCAAGGTCCATCAGAGGGAGTGTGTTGGTACTAGCAGCTTACTCTCTATACTCTTAATACAGTGGACTTTTGATAGGTGTAATTTGGGGTAAAATAACAAAAAGGCGATTTTTTGTATGACACCCAAAATATCATGTTAAAAAATGAGAATTTTCCCGCAAAACTCCTCAATTATGGGTTTGTAAGCAAAAATGTAAAACAGAGCATAAGTGAATTTATGGGTTGGGAAAATCAGTTTGATGAGGCATCCCATATGGTGTTAAACTCTGCCTGCAGTCACGAGACTTCTACAGCATGGTGAGTAGGGCTTACTCTGTGGATATACAGGTATTTGCATATAATTTTCACCTTGCAAATAAAATCCATAATGAAATTAATAGATGCAAAATAACATTAATCCTTTAAAGATAAAAACTACAGAAATAATTCCTTCAGAGCGTGAATACAAAGGCAGCATTTTATGCAGGTACCTTTGATGTATTTACACATCTTTTACATATATAGGTGTATGTGTGCACATGCATAAGCAACAGGGAAGATACAAAGGCTAGGAAGAGCAGAAGATTAAAAGATTGAGAAGTTTCTCAAAATGCTGACTCGCCCCCAAGCCCACAGAACGGGGCAAGTCAGGCTGCCCTTCAGCCTCTCTTTTTCATTGACTTTGTAGGGCCAGAGAGGAGCGTCGATGTCACTGACGTCACTAAACAGAAAGACTGCAAGATGAAGCTCAAGGAGTTTGTGGATTACTACTACAGTACAAACAGGAAAAGGGTCCTCAACGTGACCAACCTGGAGTTCTCGGACACGAGGTAGGAGTCCAGCCTGCTGCACCGTGCAGCATCCGGGCTATGCAGTGGCGTTTAGCTGGGAGTTTGCACTGCCTCTGCCTTCTCTGCTGGTTCCCTCTGCAGGAGGGACTGCTTTAACCACGGGGTAGCGGCTTCTCACTGCTCCGACCCTCCACAGCATCCTCTGTATGCAGCCAGGTCAGGCAAAGCATGGAAATGAAAGTGCTAATTGCTATTTGAGGAGAATGGTACATGGTGGACATGGTAATTCCCACCTGCGCATCATCAGCGTTCATGTGCCATCAGCATTCACATGTCAGAACAGAACATTTTGGCACCTTCCAGTTTTATTTTACCTGTAGTAGTATAGGTATAGTTAATTTATTGCAGGTAGATACTAGCGATTTGTGACTAGAACATGACTTGATACTCCAGGAGCAAATTCTCTGCCCTGCCCTGGTAGTGAATGAAAACGCGGTGTGTTCCCTGTGTGATCTTAGGTACTCAGATACAGCTTGACAGCTACCGGTAAGACCAAAGAAAGGAGGACAGAGATGTCCAGAGAGGTATGATAAAACTGTATGTGGGTTTGTGGGAGAACATGGATACAGGGTCTTATTTTTTAATATTCTGTGTTATTTTTCTGGTGAGATTGGAATCCTGATGGATCTAAGGCGACGACAGCCCTTCTTCCAGCTTGAGGTGATCTCGAAACAGTGATCTCCTCAGAGCGTTCTTTTTTAAAATGTGTGTAGAGCAGTGAGCATCCTCCTTGTAGAGCACTGGTGTGAGTGCATCGTGGATTGCTTGCTGAGATCTTCCATTTAAAGTAGTGGGGAGTAAGTACATAGGTGAGGTGTGGCTCTAGGTGTAGTGCGATGTGTCACTGGAGGTCCTTGAATGAGAGTAAGTTTGAAATTTTTAGTTTTGTAATGCTGTACCATGCATTATAGTTCTAGTTCCAGCACATTTGCCAGCTAATCTGTAATCCGTATGACAGCAGTTCAGATCTGGTGTGACGCTGGCTTCCCAATGGGAAGTTAGGGGGTGAGACAGCATGGATCAGCTCCACATTTGAGGCTTTAGCGGTGCAGTGAGCTGGAGGTAACGGTGCTGGCGATGTGAATATCACCAATCCTCAGTGACAGGAAGCCTGCTATTCTCTTTGTGTTTTATATTATTTATATACAGGATAATGAGCTGCTGTAAATACCTAAGAGTTCAAGTTACTGCTTTGTCTTTATATATAGCTGTGTTCATTGCCAGAGCCATGCTCTTATTCCAGGAGTAGGCAGATGCATCCGTATTGTACTGAACTTCACGCAGCCATGTAGATTATTTTTACAGTTCTTGTAGCCCCTCTGGGTGGCTGCTACTTCCAGAAGGGAAGTGTCAGGGTGGGAGAAGATTCCTCTATGTCCAGATGCTAGGCAGACGGTGATGAGCATCAACATAAAAATAAAGCGTGATTGTTTTGGGGAGCATTCCATTTTAGCAAGAAGACTTGAAGTAGCCTTAAAAAAGAAGGCTGATGACTAATTACAAGCTCTTTTTTTTTTTAAAGCCATTACCTTTAGCCCTGTAGTTAGTGTTTTAGTAGCACACACCCCTTTCTGCAGAAAGCATCTCTAGTAATTACAGGCTTCAAAGACTACCAGTATCTTCAGCTGAGATTTTTTTAGCTTTCTGCCATTATCCCGGAATAACGGGAGGTCTTTTGTTCTTCAGGGCTGCCGGAGCTGCCAGTCATCTGCTGCTAATTTAGACATTAACTAGCAAATATTTTATTTCTTAACATAGACAGTGACACTTTAATTGAATGCACTGCTCCATCTCTCCCTGCCATTTTCAACGGAGTTATTGTTATCAGTGTTTGACAGGGAGCATAAATGACACATGGGAGCATTTAATTTTAGTTTGAAGTGCAGATACTCTTACTGATGTGATATTTTAGAGCATCCGACAGTGAACCTCCACCCCCAGCAAGTATCAGTCCACATTTTGGACTAGTTAAATATAAAATTTAGCACATTCTGGGATCAAACACTTATAATACCTGTTTATCATGTCACTACATTGTCTTAGATGTGATTTATAGTAGGTATTATATATTTAATATAAACATTATATTTATATAAAAAATTACACAATATGAATGTATGATCAATGTAAACATGTATTCATGTGTATACATTATATAAATAAATATTATATATTTTTATTTTAAATATATTTACATTATCAACCCACATTAGACTTTTTCTTTCTTTTGAGCTTTTTAATGTAATTTAGTCAGTCTAAATAAAAAGATCACTGTTATTTTCAGCATCATATCAAGACTTATTTAGTCCTTTAGTACCAATGTTACTGGTACCAGGATTTTTAATACTAAGCTTAACTTGCAAATCTTTTGCCAGACCATGTGTGTAGGAGAGCACAGGCCTCACTTTCTCTTCCAACGGGGGCTGGTGAAGCGGCTGATAACGGTGCTGCTGGTAACTGAGCCTACAGACGAAGAGGCAGGGGCTGGAAAAACACAAACAGCATATACTCGATCATAATTACTGCTACTGGTGGAAGCCAAAGGATCCTTGCAAACTCATCGTACTTAAAAAGCCTTAAATCTCTGTCTGTAAACAGTTCTCACAACTCTTCTGAATGAAGAGCAGTTCCACCGACACATGAGGAGCTGCTTCAGGTTGCTCCACTCTTTCTTGTATCCGGGTCCTCGTGCTCTTTTTTTAAAAAGATCCCTGTTTCTTTTCAATTCTCTCTGTAAAGGATGTCCAGTTTTGTAGAGCCTCCAGATATAGTTAAGAAGTTGTCCTGGGTGGAAAACTACTGGCCTGATGATGCTCTTCTGGCTAAACCAAAAGTTACCAAGTACTGCCTGATCTGCGTGAAGGACAGCTACACGGATTTCCACATAGATTCGGGAGGAGCTTCAGCATGGTACCATGTGCTGAAGGTGAGGGGCCATGGTTTCACGGTGTATCTACTAACAAACTAAACTTCACATGCAAAGACCATCCTAAAATTCACTCCAAAATTTAGGTCTCGGGTTTTTTGTTTTCCCCACGGTCCTGTTGTATCTGTAAGAAATACACAGAGCCTTAACTGCTCTAAGTGGGGACGCTCTCAGTGGTGCTGGGGTCTGCTGAGCGAGGAAGCCTCTTGGAGCCTGGAAGTGGTCTTGTGTGTTTTCACTGTATTTGGATTTTAATAATTGTTAATTCTGCACAGACATCACCTAAGACCTGAGAGATACTGTGTCCTGCTTTGGCAGGATAATGGAATTTAATAACGGTTGGACTTGATGATGTTCAGGGTCTTCTCCAACCTAAACAATGCTGTGATTTTGTGACCTGGTACTGCAGACTTCTTGCAATGTCAGTCCCGCAAATCTGAGCAAATGTGGCCAGCTAGTGATTTAATTATTTCAGCCATTCTGTGCAAAGCCAATAGTGCTTCAATAGTGTTAAAATATGTAATGCTATGTATTTCTTTAGATAAATATTTGTGTGTGTGTGTGCATGAGCCTGTGCCAGTGCAGCAGTGCTTGGTTTGGCTGCTTGTTGCTAATACTATTTTTTCTAACTCAGGGAGAAAAGATATTTTATCTCATCAAACCAACCTCTGCAAATATTTCTCTTTATGAACGCTGGCAATCGGCAGCAAACCACAGCGAGATGTTTTTTGCAGACCAAGTAGATAAATGTTACAAATGCACAGTTAAACAAGGACAGACTCTCTTCATTCCATCAGGTGAGCAGGCTGTCACGGGTGAGGTAGCACGTCCAGAATGCCAGAGGGGTGTGATTTGGCCGCTTTCTCTGACCAAGTATGAGTATAATTTCACATGCTTACTAAAAACGTTCAGAACTTTTACCACTTTCTATCAATATTTTAGCACCCTTTTAAAAGTACGACTGGTAGGTAGTGTCCCACTCCTTCTCTGGCTGGGTTACAGTATCTCGTGGGGTCTCTCTCCCTATGCAGCCATGGCATAGGTGCTTTTTGCCATCTAACAGAGAATTCGCACTGAGTGACTTGCTGACCATGACTCCCCACCGCATCCTTTTCATGGTCATCGATTCCCTGTGACACCAAGGAACTATACAGGTGCCTGCAGGCGTGTCGGCATGCACTCAGGGTTTCACATGAGACTGAAGGCCTGGGTGCCACAGATTTTATGGGTTACTTGATAGGCTCGGGCTTTCACTGCAGGTTAGGGATGGTGGATTTTGTTTTTCTTGGTTCCTGGGAGGATCTTCATAAGGACTGGGAGTTGATCAGCAGATAGTGCAGGGTTCTAAGTGAAGGCAGTTATCGTCCTGCCCCAGTCCCTCATCTTCCTCTCACCATGAACAATTATTTCCTTATGCGCACTGCTGCTCCCAGCACTCCCTGTGACCTGTTCAAGCTGTAATCTCTTTGGGACAGGGATTTCCTCTCCCTACATCTGCCTTTAAACATGCCCACTTGATCCTTAGTTTGAGCTGAGTAGGTAACAGCACTGGAACTTGTGCTTTGGAGGCAGCATCCAGTAGTGCCATTTTTCTATGTGTGGGTATGCTCCTGCACGGAATGTTTACACGCTTGAATTTTACTTTGACTGTACTAAGTGGAGCAGATGGTGGAATAAAACCTGAGCAATTTATAGAGATTCACTAATTTGAGTAGATTTTTGTATGAAAATAAGTGTTTGGAAAACACCTGTTCCTGGCACTACAATAAAGTCAGTGTCAGGAGCTGTCACAGATTTTTACGGTGATGTGAAAGCAGTTACCATTATGTGGCTGCTGCTGCTTTTCACAGTAACAAGAAAGCAGCGTTAGTGTGAGCAGAACAGCCCCGTCACCCTCAGCCACCATCGAAGGTAGCCATGGGACTGGGAGTCAGAGCTGCATAGCTCCGTCCCAGGCCAGGCCTTTATCATGCAAAACAAACAAGGGGCCAGATGCAATTCCGTTCAACGCGTCTGTGGTTCCGGCGCTGACCTGGGCTGGAGAGCTGTATGGGTACCTGGGAAATAAGTTGCTAAGTGGAGTATAAACATGATGTTGTGAATAAAGTCTGTGTTACTGCGGTGCAAGTTTTTATTCTCGGGACTCTTTTCTTTCTCTTTTAGGTTGGATTTATGCAACTCTGACACCTGTAGACTGCTTGGCCTTTGCGGGACATTTTCTACATAGTCTAAGTGTTGAAATGCAGATGAGGTAATCTGTCTTTAAAATCTAAAACTAGGTAGAGGCTCGGTTTTTAATAAATTGGCCATCCTCTCTCCTGTTAATTAGCCTACATTTGCAATACTGTTGATGTAGCTTTGTTGGGCAATTTTGGAAAGTGTACCCATGTTTGTCTCCTTCAACCATGTTCTCCATGCTGAGCTATTCCAGGCTGTTCTTACACCTATTGCATAGCACATGGAAGGATGCGTAAGGTGCTTGGGTTGATGTGGCCAAGTCCTGAAGGAAGAATGGTTAAAAATTGCCAAGAGTTTTACCCTAGAATGTGCTGTTCGCCTTGTGGATAAGCCCCCACCAGCTCAGCTGGGTTCTTTGCCCAGCGTAAGGCAATACAAGTAGTTCTTCACTGTTGCTGGACAGATAATGCAATAAAACCACCTTACATCTGTATCTCGCAGTTTCTTACTGGTGTTATTTTTATGTTCTGCTTTTGGTCCAATGCCAGAGTACGCAGTAGCAGCACAGAGAAATGAAGCACTGCAAAATGAACCTCAGGCATTTATGAGCCGTGTTTGTCACTGCGCGATGTACTTGTGACCTGCTGGGCTTTAAGTTCATGTGGCTTTGTATTGCAGGGCATATGAAGTAGAAAAACGATTGAAAATTGTCAGTTTGACTCAGTTTCCAAACTTCGAAACTGCATGTTGGTATATGGGAAAGCATCTACTAGAGACGTTCAAAGGTAAGACTGCATTTCTTCACCTGCCTTAATTCCTTAGCTTTGGGAGCCTGATAATACTTGCTCTTCATTTCTGCTGATGTGTCACGTAGAAGATGGACAGGTGGCCAAAATCAGCCTCACATTCAGTATTTGAAAACTACTTTTAACCTACCAGCAGAATATGCTGGGCTGCTCCAGCTCTCCCCTTAATATCCTGCCATCTCGCTCTGGGAAGGACCTTAACTGTCCCTCTTACCTGTGCTTAGGGGAAGGTTTCATCCTCGTTATCAAATGTATTTAAGTTGCCTCAGAGGCAAATAATGTTGTAACATTTTTTTTTTAGTATTTAGTTGTCTGTCAAGTATGGATTCATTCCCTGTTTTAGCCTAATGAACTGCATGCTCCGACAGCCCAAGGCACAGTGTGGCATCTCCCATCATTCTGCCGGTACTCGTTGAAGCATGTGGGCAGGGCACACACACGCGGGGCCACAGCAGCATCAGAGATGTGGCTGGTGGGAGCACTGAGAATTAAAGCAAAGTTTTCTGTGAAATTGAAAATCTTCCCCATCAGATTCCTTCAGAGTTGATCCAGACATCCATGCGTGTATGTTCTTTACAGATTCAGTCTCACTTTGCTCTTTGCCTCTATTTCTTTTATTACAGAATGTGTCTCAAGACACCCACCAGGTCCTTTTATAACGAGAAAAATGTGTCTAATTAATAAGCAAGGTGAGGGGTCCCCCTGAGCATGGCCTGGAAGGGGGCCCCCTTGTGACTGACTCTGAGCAAAAACCGGAATGAGGGGAGAAGTTGAGGCAAGCTCGTACGGGTGGAGAAGTGAAATGCTCTGCCCGGTGTAACCTTGGTTTCCACATATTAGTGCTTGCTTTTTCCATCAGAATAAAAGAACTGCTGATGGTACCTTTTTATTCCCACAGCCTAGGAAGCTAGCTTGAGTGTGGGACCAAGAAAGGAGCCGGAAGGATTGCCAGTGTAGACATAACTCAGTGTGGGAAGGCTGAGTTGGAGTTATGACACAGTAAATATACTCCTTATTACCATCAAGTTATAGTAGGGATTCATTTGTGGTGACCAGCTTTCAAAGAGTTAACTTTCACAGTTAAACGTTTTAAAATGAGAGACTTTATGTAAAGCCGTGTTTGAATGGTGTTGGGTTTTTTTTCCTCTATGTAGGTTTGCATAAAGCTGGGCAACAACCTCCTGCTCATTTACTCCAAGGAGCAAAAATTCTCAATGGTGCTTTCAGGTCATGGACTAAAAAACAGGTAGGAGAAGATGCCTGTTTTAATGTTGTGTGTTCCTTGGGTTTGTTGGTCACTGGAACAGAGAGCAAATGCTAGAACAAATAATATCTCCATAGCAAACCAGCTAATTCTAAAATCCTAAAAGAGAAGGGACTAGGAGAATGGGGAAGGAGGGTGATAGCTGGGATTTCATAGTGCCACACAAGGAGTCAGCAGGGAAAAAAGATACCAACAGAGTTCTAAAAATGTCGATTCTGCACACGACCAGAGGGATGCTGAATGAACATTCTCCGACTCTGAGCATTTTCATGTGCCGAATCAATTAAGCAGAGGTTGTGTATGTATGTGAGCGGGGCCTAGAACAGTGCCTGCAGTTTTGCGTGCATGAGGTGCTCAGTTCCTGCAAATGAACGTGTTAGTTGAGCCAGGGAATACGTACTGGTTGGAGAGAAGGCTCAAAGGGATTTACAGCCTGAATTTCCCGCTGCAGTCATTTCAGAAGTGTTACTGTCACTCCTCAAGTTTTGGGGAATTAGCTGCAGGAGACAGGCTGTTCAATCGCAAAACGTGAAGGGGGGACCTAGCCACTTTGGATTGTTGGGCATTTTAAGAAGGGGTGAGCTGCTGACACAGAGCATGGCATACGGAGCAAGGTCAGTCAGGGGGCTGACCCAGATTTAAATGTAGTCAGGGGCTTGGCTGCTCCCTACTGCAGGAAGCCAGTGCTTGATCCTGAACTCTGAATGGCTCCCTGGTTCCTGCCGAAGGACTGCCTGTCCTGGAAGCCCTGTTCTCTGTCTCACCCTATTTATTTTTCCACTTGCTACGCAGATGAGAAGTAGCGAGTCGAAGGGAGTTAGGCTGTGTTGGCATTTAGGTAGAGCTGAACTTGGAGTATTATACCATGACATGTGAATGCCAATGTTGTTAACTCCTGTTGGGAGCTCCCAAACCACTCTGCCGACCAGGTCTGTGCCCGTTATGCTCACTGGAGACCCCAGCCTAAGACAGTCTCCCCTTGTAGGTGTAGGAAAGGAACTTCTCACGGAATCTCAGATAAGGGGGTGAGCAAAGTGATGTTACTGTCGCGAAAACGCAAGTATCTGAAAAAGACTATTGACTTTGTTGTTTTCTCAGGACAGCTATGGTAACGTCCAGAAGGCAACGAAGTATACTTTTTCCTTACTTGGACTAATGATGCAGTCAGTATTGATTTCGGTACATAGGAAAAATATTGATGTGTCACTTAATGAGGGGGTGTTTTTTTATATTTCTGAAAAAAAACTTGCACAAAATCAGCAGTCTGGCTTTGTTCTGTTTCAGGCTTTAGCAGAGCATGAAGATGAACTACCAGAAAACTTCAAACCAGCACAACTTATCAAGGATCTTGCCAAAGAAATAAGATTAAGTGAGGTTTGTGCTCTTTTTGTAATATCCATATTGTGGTTCTTGTCATAACCTAGGCTATAAAATGGATGACTTGAATAAATGAAGAATCCTTTTTTCACACTGTCTTCATTAGAAGAATTTGTGTGAGGTTTTGCAGGAGGGGGACTGCTCAGGGCTTGTGTGTGAGGCCAACTCACCACATATTCTGGGCTCCTGTTTGCTTTCTACTGGGCTTTACGCTGTGTCTGCCTGTCCTACATCCTTCCCCCTCCACCGTCTCCTAGCTGGCCTAGCTACAGTCCCCTCTCCGTCCTTATTTTCTCTTTCACTTCAGCTGCTCCCTACCCAAAAGTATGACAGAACTCAAAGAACACTGATGCCACCCCCGTGATCGTGCTCCCTGTGTAGTATCTCCTTTCCTTATGCTCATCAGTCTTGTCTAGGACATTGTCTGAGCTTGGAACTGTTATTCTGTGCATTGTCCCAATAGGAAGCCTTGCTCATGACTGGCTTCTAGGCAGATTGACTATAGCAAATGCGATAATAATTATTATCCCCTCCTCCCAAAAAACCCCCAACCCCCCAAAAAACCCAAAAAAGGATGTTGCATGGAGGTACCATCCGTTAAGTCTGGAATCACATTCCACTTAGTGGACATGCATGACAGTGCAAGGTCACAATAGCTGGTTCAGTAGTTTTAAGAAGATGCTGTGTTACGTTCCAGCCCGTTTCTATCTATATCCAAAGACCTGAACATTGAAATCTATCTTGCCCTTTTGTCATCTTCGATATAGGATGTAAGCTTTATGATTGTCTGGATGGCAAGTTAAGCAGAAAATAATTTCATTTTAATTAGTCAAACTGTGTTAATTTTAATTGGGCAGCTATTTTACTGCTTATTTTTCCTGAGGGCATGAAACATGATTCTGCTACATTTATCGCATCTGAATTAAATGGAAATAGTTTGTGGTCGAGTTGATTAGCATTTTAAACAGAAGACTGTTCATTTTACACATTTGCTTGTATGGGCAGTCCATTTAACAGTCCTACCTGATGATATCATCCTGTGAGAGTTCCATTCCTTATGAAGCCACTGGACTTTCTTCAGGCCAAACTTGTGCTTGGGCAGGGTGGGGGCGGGCATCAGCAGTGAGAAGCGCATTGCTCGGGCGTGTGATGTGGTCTTCGTTCCCGGGCCAGCCTGGCCAGTGAAGGCAGTCAGCCCTTTATTGAAGGGGGGACCCTTGGGGTTTGTTTCCCCAGGAAGGGGAGGGTGCAGGGGAGTATCTAACATGAGCCAGGTGGGGCTGAATGCCTTCCCATTTTGTGCCCAACTACAGAGTGCTTCGAAAGCCAGCAAAGCAGACACGAGTGCCAACACAAATGCCGAGGAGATCTGTCCCATGGAGAAGGAGGAGGCACCATCACCCGTCCAAGTGACGCCTCCGCCCCCGCCTGTAGAAAAGCTCCCTAAAAAAAAGACTCCCAAAACTGTGAAAACCTCCAAACAACTCAAGCCATCCAAACCCCTCAAACCTCCCAAGCCACCCAAACCCCCTAAGCCTCCCAAAACACCAAAAGTTAAGGGAGAAGGGAAAAAGAAAGGAAAGAAGGCAAAAGAGAGTACACCACCAGCTATCCCAAATCTCGACTTGCTGGAGGCACACACGAAGGAGGCTTTGACAAAGATTGAGACGCCAAAGAAGGGGAAGGTGGGTCATCTTTTAACCTCTCCCCGTTCTCTCGCCATAATAAGGATAAAATCACTCCTAAGGCCTCATGAAAAAAAATAATTTAAGCAACACAGTGTAAAACCTTGTCTCCACTGAGGCAAATGAAAATTCTGTAAATGCTAGCCTATCGCCCTTTTTTTAGTGGTTTGATTTGCTTTGATTTGACTGTTGGCTTGGTTATTCATTCAGTATGGAGCCTCCAAGAAGCCTATTGATTCAAGATGAGTCTGGCAAACTGCTGCCAGTTCCCTGCCCAAACTGAGGCGAGGTGAAAATTTTTAATGGCTTTTTCTTTCCCCCCTTGAAGTATTACGTTCTTATTGTGTTATTAGCGCTTTGGTGTGCATTTCCATAATTGGTTATCAAAGATGAAGGAACTAATTTCTAAAGCATCTTATTTGCATGAGATTTTGCTCCCAAATGAGTGAATGAAGATAAAACAACAGTTTGCTTCCATTTTTGCCCATGTAGGACAAGTTTCATTTTGATGTCCTTTATTCGACGTGAATTTTGCTGCTGACTTCAGTAGGGGCCAGGATTTCATTGAGGCACTGATGGAGTAACGTATTGTGCACTGTTTGTTAAGAAGTATCCATAAGTCTTTTCTAAAATGCTAGTAGTTTGTGTGCAGTTTGCAAAACCTGCCCACGGAGCAGGGAGATGAGTAGATTTTTACAGTAATCTCATATGGTGGTGTATCAAGGAGAAGTGCAGCTTGTCTTCTTCATTCTCTGGAGCAGCAATGATTGAATCTCCTATTTGGGTTCAAAAAGGATGAATCAGAAGAGGAGTTTTCAAAAATATATCATGTTATATTCCAGATAAAAAATGTGTTTCTGTGACATGCCAGCACTCCATCCTCATTAAGAGTGCATGCTGACTTTTTCCCCAGGCTGCAAAGAATGTTTTAAGTGTTCCCAATAAGGAAGCTGCTAGCAAGCAGAACGAGGTGGAAAAATTTGAAGTTCGAGAGCAAAATAAAAGCAAAACAGAAGCCAAATGGAAATATAAGGTAATGTCTCCTGTTAAATTCTGCTGCTGATTCTGCCACATAGTGATAAGTCAAGGGTGGAGAAATGTTCGTAGGTCCATAGGTCTACTTAAGCAGAGGGTATAAGGCACCAATTTTCAGTTCCCAGAGTAAAAAACTGGAGGAGAAAATAAGTAATCACTGATAAAGGAGGGGGGACAGATTCTTCAAAAGCCTATGCCGAATTGTCCACCTTCATCCGTGTTGAAGCCAGTGGGAACACCGTTAACAGTGAGATTCCTCAGTGCCGATCTCTTTTGTGAGTCTTACTTTAACACAGTTGTACCACTATTAAGGCTGGAGTAGTTCCAGAGGAATCAATAACTAATGATGGCATAACAGTAGAGTTAATGAAGTCTGAATTATGCCACATGAATGAAAAGCTTGCTTTCCTGGAGGGCTGATGTAGGGTGCGTAGAATGCATTCATAGAATAATACACTTTTTCTCCAGGTACCATTTAAAACAAGGTGACGCTAACCTTTCTCACAGAAATAGCTGTCTGAATTTTGCCTGCTTTGTGAACTTTAATGACAAAGGTGCAATTCCCAGAACAATACAAAAGTACACGCTTTTTCAGGTGGGGAAGCTACTAAGATTCTTGAATCATTAATATTAGAGACATCAAATTTTTTGAGTTAAATAAAGTCACGGTTCATGTGATTAGAGCAATATGTACCAATCAATTCCACAGCCAGTACAGCTTAGGAAGGTGTTAAGGTGATTCTTAAAAAATAATCAAAGGCTTCTTTTGCACTGAAGGACTTCGATATTAAATTATTAAGTTCATGTGAAAGAAGCAAGTGGAGCCTGGGAATAAAATGCAGTTGTATTTGCCAGGTTACAAGCACCGTGCTAGATTCTGTCCTTAGCCACACAGGCACGATGCTGATGAGCAGCATGCTCCGATCCACAAAATGCATGTTTAGTATTTCACATCAGTCTGTCCCAATTTAAGAGAGCAATATTTAAATTTGGTACCGTATTTGGGGCGGGCATTGCTTGAAGTGGTGAAGTGCTTCTTGAACGGGGAGAAGTCCCTGAACTAAACCCCATGTAGGCTCAGGAAGAGTATAAACCTCTCGTGCTTACCATGTTTGGGGGAACGTGTTTTTCTCTGCATATGGATCAGTGGATTCTCTGAGGTTGCCTAGGAATCTGAAATATCAACAACTCATTCAACTGATTTTATCGTTTTGATTTGGGTCTTTTGCCTTGCAGAATAGCAAACCCGATTCACTGCTAAAAATGGAAGAGGAACACAAATCGGAAAAGACGCCTTTATCAGGAAATAAGGACAACAAATTTACATTCTCTTTCTCTAATAAGAAGTTGCTTGGGTAAGTGAAAAATACAACAGTACGCATCAGTTCAAAAACACAGATTAGAAAGTCTTGTCGTTATTTATGTTTTTTTATACAAGAAGGTGAAAGTCTGCCTTTCTGGTTGATGTAGAAAATATGCACAAAGTTCTTTGCTCTAGAACTTGATTTTACCTAGAAGCCAGCATAGTTGGCCATAACAGAAATTACCTCTCTTTGAGGCTGGCAGTTTGCTTGAGAATAGTGTCTTCAGGATTAGAATCATAGAATCACAGAGTTGTTTGGGTTGGAAAAGCCCTTTAAGATCACCAAGTCCAACCATTACCCTAACCCTGCCATCCCACCACTAAGCCAGTGTTTCATATTTTGGCACTTCGGGTTCTTACTAGCTGAGTTATATTAAGAGGGTTTTTTGCAGATCCTCCTCAGGATACATTTTTAAGAAACAGTTAAATGAACTTTGCATACCAAAATTCCACTCTGCATGTGCGTTGTGCCATTCAGCGGGACCTGGACAGGCTGGAGAGTTGGGCGGAGAGGAACCTGATGAAGTGTCGAGTGCTGCACCTGCGGAGGTTGAACCCCAGGCACCAGTGCAGGCTGGGGGCTGACCTGCTGGAAAGCAGCTCTGCCAAGAGGGACCTGGGAGTCCTGGTGGATGACAGGCTGACCATGAGCCAGCAGGGTGCCCTTGTTGCCAAGAAGGCCAATGGTATCCTGGGGTGCATTAAGAGGAGTGTGGCCAGCAGGTTGAGGGAGATTATCCTCCCCCTCTACTCTGTCCTGGTGAGACCCCATCTGGAGTGCTGTGTCCAGTTCTGGGCTCCCCAGTTCAAGAAAGGTGAGGAACTTGTAGAGAGAATTCAGAGGAGAACAACAAGGATGATAAAGGGACTGGACCATCTCTCCTACAAGGAAGGGCTGAGAGAGTTGGGCTTGCTTAGCCTGAAGAAGAGAAGGTTGAGAGGGGACCTCATCAACACATACAACTATCTTAAGGGTAGGACGAAGCCAGACTCTTCTCAGTGGTGCTCAGCGACAGGACAAGGGGCAGTGGGCACAAACTGAAGCAGAAGAGGTTCCAGTTGAACATGAGGAAGAACTTCTTTCCTTTGAGGGTGATGGAGCCCTGGAACAGGCTGCCCAGGGGGGCTGTGGAGTCTCCTTCTCTGGAGATATTCAACTCCCGCCTGGATGATGTCCTGTGCGCCCTGCTCTGGGTGAGCCTGCTTGAGCAGGGGGGTTGGACTGGGTGATCTCCGGAGGGCCCTTCCAACCGCTGCCGTTCTGGGATTCTGTATCACGATATACCTTGAGACAGCTTTAAATAATATAGTGCTTATTTGAAGCCAGCCAAGGCTACTGAAGTTGGCATCATGTTTTGAGATAGGAATTGTAGGTACAGAAATGTGTCTGTAAATTACTTGAATTGCTGTGGCACTTCTGAAAGCGTTCAAGTTGACTGGGATTTCTACATAAAGGTATTCATTGTCTTCCTCTCTGTCAGTTTGACAAATGTTTTCCAGTCAGAGTATTGTTACTGATTTTTAATTTTTCGTTTTCAGTTCCAAGGGAGTCAAACCCCAGCTGAATACTAGTGTGTTTGGGTCACTGCAGAATTTTAAAGAAGATAAAGCAAAACCTGTACGGGATGAATATGAATATGTGTCAGATGATGGTGAACTAAAAATTGATGAGTTTCCAATCAGAAGGAAGAAAAACACTACAAAAAGAGAACTGCCCTGTAAGAATATTTCCTGTTTTGTCTGTGTTTGCGCAACAGTCTTGTGTGTTGATTGTCCAAAATTAGTCTTTAAAATCTATATTATTTTATAATATACCAAGCCATGCCTTAACTGTCAGTCAAATACAAGTGGATTTGAGTTGCTTTAGAAGTTATGGCTTAGGAGTGCTATCTTTTGAAGGGAAAAGAACCGTGACTTTGTTTTTCTTTTTTTTTTTTTAAATTCAGTTTTATCAGATAAAAAAGACACTCTGCAGCACGCTCCTGTTAAGAAGCCAAAGGTGGAGTCAGCGTCGTACAAGGTATGGTTGTTATTGTACCTGTCACAGGCCAGCACCCACTGTAGGTCTCTGCCAATACATGGGGCGGACCTGTAATGGCTGTAGCAAAGCCTTCTTACAGGCTGTTGTCCCATCCTCTCCTTCATGCTGTAGTCACAGTCTGCCCAGAATTCAGACATTGCCGTCATTTGGTACCGTGGCTTGAACGGCTTGTATGTGATCCAGCCTGATGGGAAGCCTGCATGGGGACCATGATGGCTGTGTCACAACACAAGAACAAGAGCAAGCCATAAGATGGAATGGGAAGGGTCAGAGGAGGTCTCTGTCATACCTGGCTTGATGTTGCACTGCTGACAGGCACGGGGGTCTGTCCCAAGCCATGCTCCCAACCTCTGTCTGTCCTCCCATTTCCATGAGCTTTGAACACCGGTCGTTGAATTGCCACATTCATGTTTGATGCATGAAACTCAGAGTAATGCTTAATACACTTGAACTCGCATTGTTTGGCGTTTCACGGTACTAGAAGCCCTTAATACCTATATGGTGGTTTGACTCTGGCTGGATGCCAGGGGCCCACCAAAGCCACTCTGTCACTCCCCTCTTTAACCGGACAGAGGAGAGAAAAGTAAATCAAAGGGCTCGTGGGTTGAGATAAGGACAGGGAGAGATCATTTGCCGGTTACCATCACAGGCAAAACAGACTCAACTTGATAAAATTAATTTAATTTATTATCAATCAAAATCAGGGAAGGAGAGGATAAAAACTGCTGAATCTTAAAACACCTTCCCCCCACCCCTCCTTTCTTCCTGGGCTCAACTTCACTCCCAGATTTCTCTACCTACTCCCCCCAGCGGTGCAGGGGGATGGGAATGGGGTTGGGGTCAGTTCATCACACGTCTCTGCCGCTTCTTCTTCCTCGGGAGAGGACTCTTCCCCTGCTCATGCATGGGGTCCCTCTCACAGTCCTCCACGAACTTCTCCAATGTGAGTCCTTCCCACAGGCTACAGTTCTTCACAAACTGCTCCAGCATGGGTCCATAATTTCCACGGGGTGCAGTCCCTCAGGAGCAGATTGCTCCAGTGTGGGTCCCCCATAGGGTCACAAGTTCTGCCTGCAAACCTGCTTTGGCGTGGGCTCTTTCCCCCCATGGGTCCACAATGGCTTGCCAGGAACCTGATCCGGCGCAGGTTTCCCACAGGGTCACAGCCTCCTTCCTTTGGGCATCCACCCACTCCAGCATGGGGTCCTCCATGGGCTACAGGTGGACCTACACAGGCTACAGATAGAGGGGGACAGCCTGCCTCACCATGGTCTTCACCATGGACTGCAGGGGAATCTCTGCTCCGGCACCTGGAGCACATCCTCCCCCTCCTTCTTCACTGACCTTGGTGTCTGCAGGGCTGTTTTCTCTCAGGATCTGTTCCACCATTAATCTCCATGGGATGCAAGGGCACAGCCTGCGTCACCATGGTCTTCACCAGGGGCTGCAGGGAAATCTCTGCTTTGGTGCCTGGAGCACCTCCTCCCACCCCTTCACTGCCTTCTAGCAGCTTCTCACAGAAGCCACCCCTGTAGCCCCCCCCTGCCAAGACCTTGCCACACAAACCCAATACAGCCTATTATGTGGCAATTAAAGGTTTTATTTGCTATCACTTAGCAGAGTCTCCCTCTGCCCATTACGGGCTTACATCTGGAATGCCCTGGATTCAGCACGATACTTCAGCACGTCCCCAAGTTGAGGCGGTGTCAATGTGCCTGTTGATAGCTTACCTTCGGGACAGTGAACAGAAGAGGCTCCGTGTTAGCATTGAAGCTCAATGCTGGAAATTAAATGCTATTAAAATGAAATGTTTTGCCCAACTGTGGTTAATATACATTCATATTATAATATCTGAATAAGTCAGAAAAAGCAAAATAGCTTATTAACACAGAACTGTAGGTGACTGGAATGTTTGGCCCTAAGAACTATAGGATCATTTTCACCCTGGTGTGGCTCAGGGGTATTCAAGAGCAAGCGCAGACCTTGCCTGAGTCAGTAGTTAACATCTGGAGACCAGTGCACAGAGAACGGGGAAAAACCTGCTGGGATCTCACCATGCAGAAGCTCAGGAGGGAGGCCAGTCTCTGTGGAGAACAGCAACTTGCAGTCTAAGCAGTGAGGGCTGGGACTTCAGAGGCCTGAGAGCAGGGCAGGAATGGGGAAAGAAGTCATTCTGTTACACTCGACTACAGTGCATAGAGGTACCAGCCCCAGAAGGACAGTTAGGTGCAGGTAGCTTCTGTCAGCAGCTGGCGCTGCCACTGTTTATATGTCCCTACCCTGTTCCTCTGTCAGATCTCCCTGTTCTCTAGCAGTAGGGGTGACAGAAGTGGGTCTGTCCCCATGCCCGAATTGGCTACGTTAACAGGCTCGCAAGATACAGACCCATGCCCTGATGTGTGTCTGGGCTGACAGAGATTCAGCCACACGTTCGCTTCTTTTGCTGCATGGGCGATGGTCTCAAGAACAGGAGCAGGGGCTGAGAAGGCAGTGCAGCACCTGGAAACACCGCTGTGGCAGTGTGGTCGCATGTGCAGGGTCGGACCTTGAAGCGGGTTCTCCAGGGTTGGAAGGGGAAAGAAAAACCTACAGTGCCTACAGGCTGCAAGGAAACTGATTTTTACTGTGTACCTGGTTTTATTTTGTTTTATTTTTCTTTAATGAAAGCAAATTGCAAGTGCTAGCCCTGTGTCTTTGGAGGAGCAGCAGGCTGCAGGAACTATTACGCTGTTCTTGTTGACTAACTCAGTGAGTTTCCCCTTTCTTGAGCCTTTTCCTTGTTTTTACAGAGTGATGACTCGTCAGATGAAGATTCGCTTCACATTGACACAGAGGTAAAGCCAGGGCGCAATTCCAAAGTAAAGAAAGAGAGTGGAAGTTCGGCAGGAATCCTTGATCTCTTGCAGGCAAGCAAGGAAGTTGGGGGTTTAGAGTATAACACCAACAGGTACGCACCAAAGGATGTTTTTTCCTCTTACCCGTAAACAAAAATTGCTCTTTTGTGGTTGTCTGTGTGTACGAGTGAGAGGATGAATTCTGCAGCTCGGCAACTGCTTTTTCTCCAGTAAGCAAATTCTTCCTTCATCCTGTGATCTGGAGGGAGGGGTGGGAAAGTGTGTAGGAAAGATTCTGGTGGTATAATTTAAACAAATAGAGACATTTGACATCTGTAAATGCTGAACATCCATTTTAGCGATAATACTGTAATAGGTGAATCATTCAAAAAGGAAGAAGACAGCGCTCAGCCTGAGGGCATGAATAATGTTTTTTAATGTGGCAATAATGTAGTAAAGTGAGCGAAATGACCAGCACTCCTTCCACAGGCATCGTAAGGTGCTGCGCAGTTCCCTCAATGTCCAATGTTTGAATTAAGACATTAGGAAACTGTCTCTACCCTCCTTCATGCCCCTGGTCATCACTCTTCTCCCCACCAAAACATATGGCTTGGAAAAACCCAAACTCTTGGACGGGTGCTTCTGTACCTAAAAGGGAAGTGCTTGCCTGGGCTTGGCTGTGTTCCATGTGGGACCACTGTAGGTGGACATGGAAGTTGACACTGGACGTTTTGGAATGTGGTTAATAAGGTATAGCACTAGATCTTTTGGTAATCCAAACAGTGAGCAGTGAAAATAAATGCAGAATTGGAAAATATGGTTCCTAGACTCAAATCCTGCAGTTCAGGACTGTCTGGAACAAGGGGTTGGTTTGGGCCCATCTCAAGACAAATGTATGGGTTCACTACCTCCACTCTTTACAGGCCAAGTCTGATCTTAAACTGCTGATAGAGAATTAGGTCATAGAAGCACGTGTGTTGTTTTGAAAGAAGCTAGTGGGACTCTTCGCCTATGGCAATGCCTTGCTTAATTCAGACCTTTAGAACAAATCCCCAGGAAGGGCTTTTGGGAATGTCACCTGAGTTTATGGCTTCCGTGCACAGGACGGAACTGCAGACTTGAACTGCTACATCTTATGCCCTGTGCTCCCTAGGAGGCTACTGATTAAGGAGGTCTTTGCTGCTGCAGGCTTAACTAAATTTGTCCCCTCCTGGAGAAAACTAGAGGTATTGACCTAAGCACTCCCCACTGCTCCATGGGGACCACAGCCTTGGTACTTGTAGAAGCTGTGGGCTGTTGGTAAATTGTTGGCACAAGTTTCCAGCCTCTAAAGATGCCTGTTGTGCAAACAGAGGAATTATCCTCTGAAAGGTGAGAATGACAGGATAGGTGGTGATGTGGGAAATGGCGTGAAGCGTGCGGTGAGGCTGTTTTTGTTTGGCATGCCCATTCCATCTCCACTCTGCCCTTATTGTAAAACCACCTTCCCCAGGCAGGCAGGTCATGTTGGTTCTCCAGGCTGGCTGTGTGAAGCAGCAACTATCCTACCTGTGCAGATGCTGCATGGAAGCAAGACATGTGTCACACCATTTTAGATGTGCAAAGCAGCGAAACCAGTCTGCTCTGAGTAGTGAAGCCAGACGCTGCATTCGGTGGTTGCTGGGGTACCCCAACAGCATCTTTTTCCTCCCTGCTTTCTCTAGGTCTGCCTGGGTTATGCAAAGCCACGGAACCTGTGGAGGACATAGGATCAGCTGTAGGAGCAGTCTGAGAGTTAAGAACAGACTGGACAGAGGGAGACTGGTGCTGTGCTTCTCACCCGTGCTTGCACGTGTGGGGTGTGCGTGACTCAGGAAAAGGGCAGCTTGCAAATTGGAAAGGAGCTGTTAAAGAGGAATGAGACGGTTCCCTCAGAGAGGAAGATGCTATCTAAACCTGGGAAAGTTTGGCAGTTAAAAGCCATAACTGAGAATTCCTGAAAAAAAATGCACCTTGTGGTCAAAGGGGAACATATGGAATAAGTTACCAAGGCAAACCATAGAAGCAAATTTTATCAGTGAGTTAAAAAAAAAAAAAAAAGAGCTTTTTTGATGTTGAGAGAGAAGTCTAAAGGAGGGAGTGTTGCTGAACCAGAAACACCTTCTGGTTCAACCTTCTCAATCTATTTGGCAGTTGTCTCTTTCACAGCTTAGATGGTTGCAAGAGATTAAAGCATTTAGATTGGACATTGGGAAAAATTTCTTCCCGGAAAGGGCTGTCAAGCACTGGAAGGGGCTGCCCAGGGAAGAGGTCAAGTCCCCATCCCTGGGGGTATTTAAAAGCTGGGCAGACGAGGTGCTTAGGGCCAGGGTTTAGTGGTGGGATGGCAGGGTTAGGGACATGGTTGGACGTGATGATCTGATCGACACCCTCGCCCGATTTGGTGTCATCTTTCGTCCATTGCTGCTTTCCCCTTATCAAGGAGCAGTTGATCAAAACAGCTGACCACGTCCTGTGCTTGTGGAGGGTATGGAGAGATGTATGGGTGTCTGCAGGTCCCAGCATATAGAATATTTCTTGTTGTCTGAGCTCAAGTGGGTCAGTGGTTCTAGATTTGCCTGATCTTTTGAGATTTGGGCCTGACCCTGCACCTGCTCTTCAAAAGAAATAATCATGTTGGCACTTTTGGTTTGACTGTTCCTGTGAATTCCTTTTCCATTTTGTGTTACAGTGCGCAGTGGAACTTGTGTTCATGTCGAACTTACATGTACATTTTGGCAGGTAATCAGCCATGCCAGCGGGTGCTTAGGTGTACCTAACTCTGGGAATAAAGTTGCCAGTGTAACATCATGCCCGTGCTCGAAGTTTGGTATAAAATAAGAAAATTTATCAACCATTGTAAGAATTAAAAGAAATCTGCTGTGGCCACATTCACACTGCTAACCATTCCACATGGCTTCCTGCCTGCTTATCATGTGCAGAAGTGCAGGGGTAAGCGGAAAAAACGGGTTAAAGAAATGGTCCTCAAAGATTCTTTTCTTGCCAGGAAGGTGCCTTTTGCTGTTTGCAACGGGTTAAAAATGCCACTCGGTAATGGAGCGGGACTCAGGCCTTTCATTTTTCTTCCCTTCAGCCTGGGCTCTGTGCTCTGTATTTGTAGGCTTTGCGGTTTCCAAAATTAAAGTCGCAAACACAGTCACATAACCGAGCTCTGCATGAATTACTGCACTGTGTGTGGTAGTGCAGTGGGAATGTGTCATATCCATTTTGGCTCTTGGATAAAAATTAGGCTTTGGCTGCGTGTGTTGCAGCTTGATTCGAAAAAGCTCCCCATAAATGAAATTACTGTTTCATTTCATAATTATGCTAGGCTTTTTAAATGGCCATAACGTGCTTTTTTTTTTAAAAAAAGGAGGAAACATGATATGCAAACGTGCTGTGTTGCAACATAATCTCGATGCAGTCATGCCTGGCTCTCGGGAGCAATTTCCATCTCTGTCTGCTTGTAGGGCAGGGTGGGCCTATGTCTGTATTTATATACATGCATATATACATGCACGTATGTTATGGATACTCCACGTAGCAGCAGTGCAGGTGGAATCTCCCGTGCCCACGCAGAGGCTCTGTGCAGCGGTGAGCCAGCTTTCAGGTGGGACGTGTGGAGCTGCTGGACCCCAGCAGAAACGTAGGAAGCAGGTCAGGGCTTTTTTGTGATAGTGACCTTATCTGAACTGTGCGAAACTTTATGCTGTAAAATCCTGGACTGTCCTAACCGAACACCCTGACAGCATTACCAAGATTGTTCCAGAGAGCTGCGTCTCCCCTACTCGTGTCAATGGTAGTGAGACGGGGAGAGGTAAAGACAGAGGTCCTGCAGAAAGGCTGCAGTAAACAGGGAAGCCGTCTGAAAGAATTAAAATGGAATCTGGACAAAAGCTTGGGGGGACTGGTAGCCACGTGATCTTGAACTGAGCAAAATTATTTGTCGTTTCCAGGTCTGATTCAAAAGTGGAAGGAGATACTGGGTTTGGACTTGAAATTATTTGAGTTCCATGGTTTTATTCAACCGTGACTTTTCCAAAATATTGATAAGTCATTACTGTCTTGGCTCTACTTCTTTGTGGTTCATTTGCATTTGGCCACAGGTAGGGTGAGGGGAAGTGCAGAACTGACCGGGAAATGCTATCACAGGAAGAGGATGGTGATTTATTGCCTTCCCCTTACATGCACGGCTGTTTTTCAGTGGTTCTTACTTGAAGTATTCCAGAGTAACGGCAGTTGGAAGGGACCCCAGGA
Source organism: Egretta garzetta (assembly GCF_000687185.1). Lineage (NCBI taxonomy): Eukaryota > Metazoa > Chordata > Aves > Pelecaniformes > Ardeidae > Egretta > Egretta garzetta. The sequence continues at coordinate 828,848 of NW_009258552.1, forward strand.
AGTCACCTGGGGCAGCCGCCTGCTCTCAGCCCAGCCAGCTGCAAAGTTTCACCCGTTTGTTCAGGGCATTGCCCTGGTGAGTTTTAAACATGTTCAGGGATAGGGATTCTGCAGCCTCTGTGTGTGAGCTGCTCGGCCACCCTCAGCATGGACCTTTTCTTGTGGCGGGGGGGGGGGGGCGCTGCGCACCACCGGGACGGGTCTGGCTCTGTCTTCTCTGTAACCCCAGGAGAGAGTTCTTGATTCGCATTAGTTCTTCATTTAGAAAATGCTCAGTGGTTCCTGTGACTTCCCTTTGCCCTTACCTGTTTTTCCCCTGATTTTAAGGTGAGACTGGGCGATAGTTCTTCAGAGGCAAGGTGAGACATTAATTTATTGTCTCTCATCTCCACCTTGCCCTTCGGTGACTCCAGTGTCTGTGTAGGCAGCATGGAGAGTGGGGAAGAAGCCCCCCCCAATGAGTAATATTCTGCTGAAATTAATTCAATTTCCAAATATGAGGATATAGGTGAAAGGCTGGGTAATTGCTTCTGAAAGGAAGGAGATGATTTGCCTAGGGATGCTGAACCCTCAGAGAGAGACAGCAGGAGTAGAATTGGTTGGAGGAAGTGAGGCACGGGCCCCCTGCACGATATCCTCTCCTAGCTGCAGGGTGTTGGCATCATTCCTGTGCCCAGACAGCCCAGGGGCCAGCCTCAATTAAGGAGGTAAAACCTTCGTCCGTCCATGCTGAACTGTGTGCATTCTTGTCACGATCATGGCCGTTTGCCTATTGCCACCCGCTCTGGAATGTGCTGTCAGGGAAAGGATGCTCTTGTCGAGTCCAGGCAGCATGATAGCCCCAAAATGCTGCCTGAAGGGATGCTTTATGCTCTCCTCCCTGATGAAGATACTGCTAGCAACAGCAAGCAACAGCAAGCTGGTCTGGGACGCTGAGGCCCCGAGGCTTAAACCGGACACGGCAAAGAGTTGGAGAGAGCACTGCGTGTAGGGCGCAAAGCCATCTGTGCCACACGGAGCAACGTTTCTGTCCTCCGGTCCCCACTGAGATGAGCTGCCCTTCCCTGCTCCTCCTCATACTGTCCCAACCAGTGCTGCAGGCTGGGCAGCCCTGGGGGAGGTTTCCTTTGGGCTGAGTTTTAACAGCAAATTTTCCCTTCTGTTACGGTGCTCCTCTCTGTTAATCATGTGAAAACACGCTGCCAGCTTCTGCTCTGGGGAGCCACAGCAGAAAGGCAGTTGGTGGTGATGGCAATGCACGTGGCTCGTTAGCAGGCTCGGCCCATCCGGCTCCAACCCTGTTCGGCGTGGGCTCTGCGTGGGAGATACCTGGACTCGTCCTCTGCAGCCCAGCCCTGCGGGTCATTGAGGCAGCCACCGAGCTGCTTCAGCTGTGGCTTTTCCACCATCCGAGGGGTTCTTTTGCCTGTAGAGTGTGTGGCGGCTGCACCGAGGTTCACCACATGGTGCTGGGTGCTGCAGGGGAAGCTGGCAGTTTCCAGGCTTGGACCTCTTTCAGTTCCTGCGCTGTACACAGCTGAGAATCACCAGATGCTTCCTAGGCAGCAAACGGTTACTGCAGTAAACTAATCTCTCAATCATGCATCCTTGTCTTTACAAGAGAGGGAACAATAAAACCCCAAGGAGGGAGGGAGGCTGTGCAAAACGCAGACGTGGAGCCCACTGCGAAATGCACAGACGGCTACCAGTCAGTTTGTTAAAGCGTCCTTTCCTCTGTTTGTCTGCAAGATCATTTTTTAGCTTGAGGAAAGGATTTCAAGGCTGCCAGGATTTGCAGAGCGGTGGCAGGGTCGGTGCTGTTGTCAAGTGCCACCTCGCTGTGCGTTCGAAGGGCCCTCGCCAGCCGGCTGCTGGGAAGGGAGCACAGGGGCAGAAGTGCTCTGGCTGCTTTGCTCCTGCTCCCACACTCATTTTAAATGCTTTTTAAGCCATGGTTGTAACTCACAGATAGTTTACTTCCATAAATGCTTTTTTTTAAAATCATTGCTGAAGCTACAAGAAAGGGGATATGGCCTTCCAGGGCTTAAAAATTGCTTCCTGATTCTTCTTGCATTTTTTTTGGCTTAGAAAGCTGAAATACCTCTGATGGAAGTACATGCAAGCACATGCCCTAATGAGAAACACTTTGCCCCGTGTGCAGCTCTGCCTGCTTGAGACGTCTCACCCGCACGTCCAGGTTGTGGTTTGACTCTCAGAACCACTGGTTTTGATCATATTCCACAATTTATTTGTTGAAGCTTGTGTTGCTTAAGGCAGTTCCTCTCTGATTTGCCCATTTAGTGGTCAGCGTTTGATGGTCTGTTTGCAATGTTTTGAGAGTCCAGTGTTTGCAAAAACAGTCGGGGGAAAAAATCAAGAGCAAGTATGTTAACTTCTTATAGATGGTGCAAAATATGCCTGTGACAGGGAGAAGGCTAAGGCATCTGGCGTGATAATGAAGGGATTAGAAAGTCTCTTTGCTAACTAAGTTTTTCAGTATTCTTCCGTTCGTCGAGTTGCTAGCTGCTAACACCAGCCTTAACTCATTTTCAGGATTATTTATAAATGCAGTTAGTGCCCAGAAACTCCCATTATGTCCTCTACATTACTCTGTCTGGAGTCCTGTAATGGTTTAAAGTGGATTAAATTAAGATCAAGTAAGAGAAAGCGATGTGGTACTGCTAATTTGCTTGGGAAATGCTGTACGTTAAGTGGCTTCGATTGCGTAACTGCAAAAAGTACCATTACCACAGCAAGTTTTTTTGGCATTTCAATATTTGCCCCAACTCCACAAGGTTTTGGAAATACTTGATGATGTGTTCTGCCTGTTGTGGAATTAATGCCTGGAGTTCTCTGATGAGATTTATCTTTCTTCTGCGTTCCTCTGTATTGCGGGGAGCATGCTTTCCCACCTCGCTAGGCATATGTGCCAGGCAGAATTTACATATCGTTTGACCTCAGCCTACTCTGTAGGAACACATTTCTTCCTGTCATCGATGTGCCATGCCTGTTCACAACTGGCAGTAAAATCCCAAAAAGCAAGTTCGATGAAAGCAAGGTGTCCACCCACCCTGTAGTCCACCCATGCAGCCCCTATCTCTCCAGCATCTCCCATAATCAATCCTTCCCGCATCTGCTCCAGAAGACCCTCCCAATGCACTGCAGGAATCTCTTTAATTGCCCGTGCCCTGCCATGTTGCTCTTCCAGCAGATCCTGGAGTGGTCGCAGCCCCCAGTGAACTGTGGCCTGTGATCATGAGCTTCCTTCCTGTTGTTCATACTCTTCCTCTGCTTGCCTGGCAGTGTGTAGCAGAAGCCCACCACGACATCCCCTCCAGTGCTGATCCGAAAGCCCTCAGGGTCAGTAGGGGATGCTCTTAGGGGCTTTGAAAAGTTACCAGACCCCTGTCCTCGCCCACCGGCGACAACAGCCCCCAAGGAGCTGCCCATGGCATGCCCAGCCCCGCAGCACACAGCTTCCCAGCTTCTGGGGCCACTACGCCATGCCCAATCTGCTGTCTGTGATACTGCCCTCACCATAAAAATACCCAGTGTCGCCTGTGGCATGCCCAGCTGCTCAAAGAGCAGCCATCGGGAAATACCTTCTAGCGGCACTGTGCAGTGAAAGGAGTCACCTGTCTGTGAGGGGGTTGTGTCTTTCTGGAATCGCTGATAGCTCCTGTGTTTCTCAATGTTTCCCTGCAGCCAGCCACCTGCCTCACCCAGCACGCAAGAAGCAATCCAGGGCATGCTATCAATGGCAAACCTCCAGTCATCAGAGTCCTGCCTCCAGGCATCGTGGGGTACCAATCAGGCGAAGAATAACTCCATCGCCACGCAAAACTCCAAAAAAACGGGTGGTGGCAGCAACAAAAATGCCGGCAAGCGGTTACTAAAGAAAAGCACAAAGAACAGTATTGACATTGAAGATTACGATGAAGATCAGGACCACTTGGATGCCTGTTTTAAAGATTCAGATTATGGTAAGTACAAACGAAGCAGCCTGGGCGTGCGCCTGGGCATGCAGGAGCAGTTCTGTGCGTGTTTGCAAATACCCCCATGTTTCTTGTGATACGCTTGCTTGCTTTCTGTCACATTCAAATCAGCTGGGTATTTCAGTGAGGAGGAGTGCAAATAACAAGAGGTCTGCACAGCAAAATGAAGCAAGCACTGTATGACAGGTAGACTGGCTACAGAGCCAGTGGGGATATGGCCATGCCGGTAGACTGTATTTGAGGCATGTCTCGATCAGAAGCTCTTAAGAGGCATGGAAGCCCACTGGAACCACAGCAGTCAGCCAAAAAACAGGGAACTGTCCCAGAAATGTGTCAGGTACCGGGACAGAAATGTCCTTCCCTGCACAACAGTGATAAAATACCTCGCTAAGATGAGTGGGAAGTTGAATTTGTACTTGGAAAAGGGATCCAATGGCATTTTGAGTGGTGGAAGAGTGTGCAAGCATCTGAAGCAGAAATGGGCACAAAGCCAGTTTGCACCAGCTATATCAGGTCTGCCGTAATAATCTGCAGGAGCATTTTTGAAGGTAAGAAGTGAAGGAAAAAGAAAAGTAATCACGTGATGAAGGAAAGCCTTCACTGCAAAGAGGGCAAGAAGTTGGTAGAGATTTATGCTGCATAACAGGAGAGTCTGCATGTGTGTTTAAGGCTCCCCGCCGAGCATGGCTATCAGAAATCATCTGTTTCAGTTGGAAAAACCGAGTGTGTGTTTTCATATGATTAAGAGAGATGCCAAGGCAAAATGGAGACATTGTGGCACATGAAGAAGGCAGAAGAAGGCTGCCCAGCCATTTAGAGTGCACTGCACGCACTGGGAAGCAGTAGTGGTGCTGGAAGGTGCTTTGGGCAAGGGCAGCTCCATGAAGCCCAGAGAGTTGTGGTAAATGGAGTTAAATCCAGTTGGCGGCCGGTCACAAGCGGTGTCCCCCAGGGCTCAGTGTTGGGGCCAGTTCTGTCTAACATCTTCATCAATGAATTGGATGAGGGGATCGAGGGCACCCTCAGTCAGTTTGCAGATGGCACTGAGCTGGGCGAGAGTGTTACCTGCTGGGGGCGAGGAGGGCTCTGCAGAGGGACCTGGCCAGGCTGGATCCATGGGCTCAATCCAATTGTATGAGGTTCAACAAAGCCAAGTGCCGGGTCCTACACTGGGGTCACAACAACCCCACGCAACGCTACAGGCGGCACTGGTGAGGCCGCCCCTCGAATGGTGGGTTCAGGGTTGGGCCCCTCACTCCCAGAAGGACATGGAGGGGCTGGAGTGTGTCCAGAGAAGGGCAGTGGAGCTGGGGAGGGGCCTGGAGCCCAGGGCTGCTGGGGAGCGTCTGGGGGAGCTGGAGGTGTTCATCCTGGAGAAGAGGAGGCTGAGGGGAGCCTTTATCGGTCCCTACAACTGCCTGACAGGAGGGGGGAACTGCGGGGGGTCAGGCTCTCCTCCCAGGGAACAGGCGATGGGACGAGGGGAAACGGTCTCAAGGTGTGCCAAGGCAGATTTAGGTTGGACACTGGGAAAAATTCCTTCCCCAAAAGGGCTGTCAAGCACTGGAAGGGGCTGCCCAGGGAAGGGGTCGAGTCCCCATCCCTGGGGGGATTGAAAAGCTGGGCAGACGAGGTGCTTAGGGCCAGGGTTTAGTGGTGGGATGGCAGGGTTAGGGTAACGGTTGGGCTTGGTGATCTTAAAGGTCTTCCCCAACCCAAACGATTCTGTGATGCTGTGATTCTATGATTCTGTGATTTTAGCTGTGCTGCTGCTCCACTTGTCTGAGAAGTTTCACTGTGTGTATCTGAAAGGCAGCCTGTCACAGTTTAAGGGCAGCAGCTCCCATATGCAGTGTGCGGATGAGAGCAGGATAAAGTCCCCTGAGTGTTGCAGCTGTGTCACCGCTCTGTCGTACCTCCGGGGGACCTTGCTATTCTAGTGGTGATGCCGGTAGTCACCATGCCTGTACCGAGCAAGTGGGCCTCTATGCAGGGTAGAGCTGTTTCCTACACTGAAACTATTGCCTTTGTTTCCTGCTGTAGTTTACCCCTCTCTTGAATCAGATGAAGATAATCCGGTATTCAAGTCCCGATCAAAGAAAAGGAAAAGTTCAGATGATGCCCCTTACAGTCCAACGGGTAAGTCCATATGGTCCGTGCTGCCCAGGCTCAGGTTCAGTCGTGCAGGTCCCTACAAAACCAACCATTTTCAAGGAGTGTGGAAATCGTAAGACCAAACTTGGCAATTTCTTTATCATGTGAAGGATTAATCCTCTCCAGGGCAGTGGGAGGTGATAGCATGCACTGAGACTCGCGCCGAGCAGCGTTAGCCTTTCTCCATCAAGTTGGCAGGAAAAAGTCGTTCCTGGGTGGGTTATTGGTTTATTTTTCTTCACCCTCTGGTGATGGAACAACTAGCAGCCAGCTTAGCAGCGGTATAACAGTGAAATCTCAGACAGCTCAGTAGCCATGGCTTTCAGGTGTTGACTGTGAAAAGAGAAATGAGAGTGTGGGCATGGTCTCCTCCAGGTTCAGCCAAACCTGACGATCTGGAAGGGTGTTTTTGTTGTGGCTCGCCAGACAGTGACAGACCAGGGGGTCCTTGGACCCCTTTGATGCATCCTGTTAACAGAGGAGTCCCCCCAGCTTGCTGTGTGTGTGACAAGCAGCCTGTGCTTCATCAGCCTGTGGCACGGCATGTCCACCCCCAGCTGATGGGGAGGCGAACACTGTCCATGTGGGAATGATGCTGGAGTCGCTCCTGTCTGTAGTGTAGGCAGAAACCTCCCGTGGCTTTGGCTTCAAGGAGCCGCAGATGTCAGTGAAGCTGCCTGGCTGCATTACACCTTTATGGGCAGCTTTTCTCCACGCTGCTGCCACTGGTGGCTGTCGGCACCTCCTGCCTTTGCACACGCCCTGGGGAAGGAAGGGCAGAGGCTGCGGTGTCCCTGGGTCCCCCTGCCACAGAGGGCAGAGCCTCACTGCATGGTGTGTGGTTCTGCTGCTCACACAGGCACGTTCTGCGTGTCTCACCTGCGTCTGCTTTCCTTGTAGCACGAGTTGGCCCCTCGGTGCCTCGACAGGACAGACCGGTGCGAGAGGGAACGAGAGTCGCTTCCATTGAAACTGGACTTGCCGCCGCTGCTGCCAAGTTGTCACAGCAGGTGAGGTTGCTCGAGAAGTAGTAGGTGTCAGGAGATGAAAGCCTTCTCCCCCTGCAGCAGAGTCATGCCCCAATAGTAGTGCAGTGCCAGTCCTCCACAGAGTTTATTCGTGCCAGTGACACAAGGCTCAGCAGTCTTGGGGGACATAAATGGGATGAAAGGCCGGTAGTGCCACAGCATATCTGACAACGCCGCAGCGTGGAGCAGGCGATGTATTGGAAGCGTAGGGCAGTATGAGTGAGCGTAGCTACCAGGAAGGCGGAAGGCGGCTGCCCGAAAGAAGCGTGTGTGAACTGCATCTTGGTGTGTGTTTGAGTCTGACTGGTGTGACTGGGATTGCCTTGTCTGTGGAAATCGGCTGCTGGGAAGCATAAGGGTTTGCTTCCAAAAGTTTGGTGAACCGTGGGTAACTATGGATCAGTTTAGCAAAGCTATTGAGGTGCTTCGGGTGTTGGTAAGCATCTGTTCTCTGAAGAGGTCAGATAGATGCTAAGTGCCTAATGCACATAGGCCCCATAAATGTGACACCGTGAGGCACGAAGGGGACAAGGTCTGCTGGAGCAAGGCTGGCAAGACACCTTGGCAAGTTGCCGGAGACGTAGGTTTTGGTGGCGTTGGGCTTCTGGGCTGTGTATGCTTGAGCAGAAGAACGGCAGCTGGGTTTTTCATCGAGAATTGGACTGAAGGTAGGCAAGAGGAACAGGATGGTGGCAGTTCTCATGGTATGTAGGTGTAAGTGCAGTTACAGGTCAAGAGATAATGCGTGTGTCCTAGCAGGAAGCAGAGTCTGAGAATCGGTGGGATGGTTAATATCCTCCATGCTGTTGTGAAAGTGTATGAAGATACCTGAAGATAGGAGGTGCCAGTTTTTGTGGAACATCAAAAGGTTTGTTCGTGCCAAACCACGCTGGTCTCCCAAGGCAGGGTCATTTTGGCCCTGGCTGGCTCCCACTCGCCGCAGTGTGTGCGCGCAGAGTTAACAAACAAGGAGGCTCTGCACAAAGCACATATGTAGGTGCAAGAAAGTCAAGCGTGTGTGTGCCGCAGAGCCAGCTGTGAGTGAGATGGGATCGGAACGGACCCCGAGCAGTTTGTACATGGCAAACTTCATGGGTTTTCCTTGTATCAGGACCCTAAGCAACGCCGCTGGCCCTTGCCGTAGCTAAAGGTCTTCTGGAGATTAATCTGAGCTTCATGTTTGTCATTTTAAAGGAGGAACAAAAAGGCAAGAAGAAAAAAAATACCAAAAAGAAGCTGTCAACCAACAACGCGAACAAACCGGCTCAGGAAGGCAGCTCGCCAGAGCCGAAGCTGGAGTCACATGCCAGCAGCCTCACAGATCACGAGTACACCGCAGGGGCCAGCACCTTTGGGGTCGCCCAGCCTAACAGGGGATTGCAGCCGATGGCACCCGGTGTTTTCCTCACACAGAGGAGACCCTCATCATCCTCGCAGAACAATGCCTCCGCCAAAGGTACCAGGAAACGCCTGGGGTTATGGTGTAGGAATGGGGAAGGGTGAACTGGTTGTGTAATCCATGCCTTTTGCAGGGCCCTCACGCATTGTGTCTGTCACGGGTATGCAGAAGTGCTTCGGCAGGTCAGGTCTGGTCAGGGATGGGGCCCATGGCCTTGGCTGTCCTGGCACAGTGGGCCTAAATACGCATTTTGCTGCTGGGCTGTTTGTTGCAGGGCGTGAGGCGTCCCCTGCTAGGAAGTGCTCCTGAGCATGCCCTGAGGCTTCCGAGGAACATTCTGCAGTGGTCACGTCACAGTCCAGCCTGTCTGGTGAAGCCTTGTCCAGGGGAAGACGCATCCACGAAGGCTGCTCTGCCCAGGGCTAGGTCAGGCGCTGCTGTGGTTGGGTGGCGTTTGTACACCAGTGTGTGTGCTGACACATACGTGAGGACATCCTCCCCAGCGGGTGTAGAGCAGTGCAGATCTGCAAACCTGCTTGAGAGTTGCCACAAGGGAGCAGAGATCAAACCTTGGGAGTAAGAGACCTACACAACCAAAGCCAAAAGAGAGGAAGAGGTCGCTTGTTGTCTGCCATAGGGAAAGCATTACAAAGCTGAGGCTGTCCTGGAGTCTGGTCTAGGACCTCCTGTTATCTGCTTGAACGTTGCTCAGAAAGCGTGACAGAGGCAGGCGTGTGGGGACAGGCACCGTCTAGTGTGAAGATCAAGTGTGCTGTCCCACGGGGAGAGGCCCTGATGTAAAAAGCGATGCAACGTGGCCGCTGTTCCCTGCATTTCCCGCACATTTGAGTGGAGCAAGTTAGAGGTGTTGCACAGCGTCCTGCCAAACCATAGAACATCAGAGCAGCTCAAATGGGCCATACAGGAGGACGTGCACAGCCCGTGGTAGGTGCTAGGGTCCTGCCAGGAGCTGGTAGTACCAGTGGCTGTCTGCAGAACCGGAGTGGAGTGCACGTATTTGCCTGGAATTGTGGTTTTATGGTGAAATGGTGGCATTAGTGAAACAGGTCCAAAACAGTGGAAGATGTGATGGGAAGAGGAGTGCTGAATGGAGCCAAACCCCAGTCTGGCCTGTGGGCTGGGCGGCCCAGTCAGGGCATCGTGAAGGGAGCCTGACCAGGCACGTGGATCAGCTTGCCCACAGTATGGCTCAGTCCTCAAAGGAGGGAAGGAGCCACGTGCCACGAAAGCAAGTGGCTGACCTCGCAGGGAGCAGAGCACTTTCGGGGCTGCCGGTGCAGGGTCTTGGGACAGCTGGGGCCACCAAGGGGACTGCGGGGCATCTCTGCGTGGAGCACAGGAAAGTCCTGAGCCTGGGGACTCCTAGACTGGGCATCACTGGGAATGAAGGGACTGTGGAAGGAGATGGTGAGATGAAGCAGAATTAGGGAGCCCCTAGGACATCCTCAGGGGAGGTCTCTGAGTCTTAAAGAGTGAGGTAAAAGGATGAGAAATGAGGAAAGTTCCCATGAAGCGCGTCACCCACACTGTCACGGTCTTCAAGGCTGGGGCACGTAATGCAGATGGGAAAAGAGGAGAGGAGCTGAGTCTCTGCAGGTGTCGCACAAGTGTGCGCCCCTGGTGGCATGAGAAGAGGCTGTGTGGGTTTGTGCTGTGCCTGGAAGACCCAGGCACCTTGGTGACCAGGGGAGTTTCTGGCTGTAAGGTGGTAGCCAGCTGGGCCAGAGGTAGTCCCTGAGGACCAGTACACAGGGAGCAGAGACCTCACTGAACCGTACGGCTCACAAGTGAGGGCCTGGGCTGGGGCGGGTGGTGTCCTCTCATTGGTATGGGGACAGGGAACGTTGTCCGCTTCGGGTGTGTCATAGTGCCATGGTGCTAGCCTGTAGGAAGGAAGTGTGTGTGTGTCTGTGTGTCTGTGCATTCGTCTTTTCAGTGTCCTTCTGGCAAGGCTGGATGCAGGCGGTCTCCTAGTGCTAGGGCAAGCGAGGGAAAGAAGAAATGCGGAGCTGCTGTGGTACATGGGTTGGTCTCAGGGCTGTGGGCAAGGGGCCAGGCATCCTCGGGGCAGTGCTTGGCCCAGGACTCATGGTGGCATGCGAGCTCAGCATCTCGGTGTCACAGCTTTCCCTTAGGGGATGGCAAAGAGGTGCCTGGAGGTCCCATGGGAGTGTGCAGGTGCGTGGTGGAGGTGGGCACAGTAACAGCCTGCTGAGGCTGCGGGGTGCTGGTGTCTGTGCAGCCTCTCCTGAGGCACTGCGGGTGCTGATGTGGCTGGGGTCTGGCTGCAGCCCTGTGGGCGAACAGGTCACCCCTGAGTGATGAGCCAGGCTGGGCGTCAGGCCGGGTAGGGGCATGGGGCTGCAGAGGCAGGAGGAGCCCCACAGAGAAGTAGCATGATGAGCCTGTGCCCTGAGCGGGCTGTGCTCGAAGGGACGTGGCCCTGGGTGCAGGCAAGCAAGGTGCCCCAGCCGTGGCCATGCTGGCTTGGCAGAGGCTCTGCTCCCCACTGAGCCCGGTCTGATGGCCGACAGGGAGCCTCCAGGCTCAAGGGGTGGTGGTGGCCCCCTGCTGGGCAGGGGGTGGGGCTGGCTGCGGGGCTGCCTGGCAGGGCACCAGGGGAAGGAGGGAGCCAGGGCAGGGCTGTTTCTGGGGGGCGGGATGGGGCAGGAGCCAGGCCCTCACCCTGCTGCCCCGCTCTCCTTCCAGAGCAGCGCACGAAGAAGGGGATGGCCACGGCCAAGCAGCGGCTCCGCCAGAACCCTAAACACCCCCCGGAAGG
>NW_009258552.1:840508-868705 GCF_000687185.1 Egretta garzetta
GGGCTGAAGCATCGGGCTGAGGCGTTGGGTTGAGGCGTTGGGCTGAGGCATTGGTGTTGGGCTGTGAGGCGTTGGGTTGAGGCGTTGGGCACGTTTCTCAGGCAACCCCCTGTCGCCCTGTGTAGCTGCGTTTCCCAAGGCATCCTTTTCCTAGAATGTAGCTTGTACATAGCTTTTGGAATAACCACCACCGGTTTTTTATAAGGGGAAAGTCTCTCCAGGGCGCCGCCCGCCGGTACCAGCTCTTTGCGTAACTTCTTGTACGAGGAGGGAGACAGTTATTTTACTAGCACCTTGTGGAGTGTTTCCGTGTTTTGTGACGATGTAATTTATTAATGTTTGTAGCTTTTTATATTTGTACATTTCTTATGGGCTTTGTTTATATACACACATTACTGGGGCGCGGCGCCCACGGGGAACCAGAGCCACCCACGGCTGTGGGCAAGGGCCGCGAGGGCCACACCGGCCTGGGCGTCACGCCGGCTTTTTTTATTATGATTATTATTATTAGTATTATTATTTTTTCGCGACATGTACATTTCTAACAAAGTTTATTGTGGCTATCTATCTATGATGGTGTTTTATTTACCAATTCATATCAAATGCTCTTGTATCGAGTTCACGAAATCTAAGTAAACCTAGAGCAAAGTTTAAAAAAAGACAAAAAGGAAAAAAAAAAACCAGAAGGCAAAGTAAACTATTTCAGGTTTTGTACACAACTGCCTGGGCCTGGCCTTTCTGTGGTGTCGGCGAGGGGCAGTGGGTGGGCTCGGCGGGGGAGCAGAGGCAGCGGAGGGGTCCCTGTGGCTGGTGGAGGAGGGCAGGAGCCCTACAAGTGTATCTCAAGGTGCTAAGCCAGTGCCCTGTCTGCTACTCAAAGCCCTCACCAAGACCTCTGCTTGCTGTGGCACCGCAAGACGCCCTGGCTGATTTGGCATGGCCTTGAGCATCCTGGTGAGGTACCCCATGGCCCACCCAGACCCGCCTGCCCACCACCCAGCACTGCCCTCCATCATCCTCCTCCTGAGGGCCAGCAAACACTCTGGCTTCCCTTTGCTTCCTCACGCCGTCTTGGAGGTCACCAGCTGCTGCAGGCTTTCCCCTTCCTTCCGCTCACTGAAACCCCAGATTTACCACTTGCTTTGGGCCATTTCCCCTGTCCCTGGGGCCATTTCCCAAATCCTCTTCGGTTATCAGAGGAGAGGCCCAATGTGATGCCCATAGGTGTGTGCAACCATGGCTGCTCCCGCAGTTCTCTTGCTGAGCACAAGGCCGGTCACATCGCCCACACCTTGGCTGCTACCTGGTGCTTGGCCGCTGTGCTGGCGGCTAGAGGTAAGCATGATGTGGCCTCAAACACCAGTCCCGTTGTGTTGGGCTGCTAGATGACAAGGACACGATGGGATAGTATCTTTTCACTGGCCACATCGCTTCAAACGGGTTGCCTTTGGACGAAACTTCATTGTAAGTAATTCCTTAAAAGGGACAGAAGGCCGGGTGTGCTGTTGACGGATTGCTTCCTTTTTGGGAGGCTTTGCCTCTGAAATAACCTCCACTGTCTGTCTGTCCTGGGTCTTGGTGATGCGCAACAGGGAAATGCAAGGCCTGCCTGTGCGCAGGAGAGGTGGTTGCCTGGTACTATGTGCAGCATGAGGAGGCATTGCAAAACCGATCCCAGTTCGATGTTGTCAGCTGTCAAACCAGGCGGGCAGTGGCAACGTGTGGTGAGTGGATGAGGACAGTGTCTCCCAGGGGAAGCCTCTGAGAACCCATTTGGATGGCAGGATCTGAAGGCTACTTTTCAGCCAAGGGTAAGCTTTTGGCCAAGGACAGCATGGCAAGTATATAGGGGGTACCAGGGGATGTTCCCTTGGGGAACAGGGCACCAGGCCCTGGGAGACATACCGAAACAGCAGCAGTGTGGTCCTCTCCCACCACCATCCAGCAGAGAACTTCGTCAAATGCTGGCCATTAACTCTTTACAAAGTCAGGCGAAACCAGTAGCACTTTCGGTGGATGGTGCCCCCCACTACGCGAGCTCCCAGTCCCACCAAGTTCCCACCTTTACTCAGGGGTTCCCTCCAGAAGCGGGGAGATGCCTGCCAGCAGGGATGTGCCCTGCCTACATCCCCATGCCATCCCACTCCTGCCACTGTGCTCCAGCAGGCATCACTGAGCTACTGAGAAGCTCACCTACAGCACAAAGAGCAAGCGTTCCATTTTCCAGTTGGAAGAGTGTTCTGGCTCTTGGCAACCTCCATCTCCAACAAGTGCTAGAGCAGGTTGGTGCCCACAGGGACAGTGTGGATCAGGAGTGCGATGTTTGCTGGTTGTGACCCCTTGGCTTGGCCCCTTGCGTCACCACAGCAGCGTGACCAGCATCTTTAAGTCCATGTGAGGGTGTGTGCCGCGAAGCAGGCAAACAGCCCCTTCTTCGATAACATGCTGCCTTCCCATTTACGCCATGCAGCAGTGTTCCTGACATGTTTGTGTGTTAGAGAGAAAGCTTTATGCTCCATCGGGGATGGTTGGTGAGCTGTTAGGCATGGAGAATCGTATGTACAAGGCCCAAAAGACCGTGCAAGTGACGAAACATGTGGCACGGGCCAGGTTTTGCAGCTGTGTCCTCTGAGGTCACACTTTGAAGTGGTCTGAGTGTGATGTTCACTCATGGGTATTGATAGAGCATTGGTCAAGAAACGGCTGTGCCCGCAGCTGCTGGGCGTTTGGCTCTTCCCACATTCCCATCCAGCATCCCACAGCATGCAGACTTCATGTGATGGACAGGCTCCACAAAGCATTCTACATCTCTGAACACATGCTGGCCTTGTTCCCCTTCACAAACGGCAGACGGGAACAGTCGTGCTGCCACACCACTCGCTTCAGCAGGCTACATCAGCCCATCGTCCTGCAGATACACATCACTCAGAGCTCCCCTCCGGCTTCTGATCGACCAGGCATCCCCCAATGCTGGTGAGTTTTTGGGGTTGGTCTTGCAGAATGTCCTCGCAGGGACGTTGTGGACTGGAGTGAAGGTGTCTGATGGTAATAGCAGACGTTCACCAGCTGGGGGAGTTCACAGTTCAGAAACAACAACAGCCTGTAAAACAGGACCTGTTGGAATAAAACGCCTGGCACCTCCTAAGGCTTGGTGACAGGTACCGCCTTTGTTTACCAGGTTTATGGTGGTTGAGGATGCCTTGTGGCTCCTTCCAGTGCATGGCTACCAGCCGCCCAAGGAGGCCACCGCAAGTCTGTGCTCGAGTCCCCGCAGAAAACATCCTTGGAAGCAAGTGATGGCAGAGCGGAGCTGCTACAGCCCAAAGGAGGCCATGCACGGGCAAATCAGTGTGGAGCTGCAGCCCTCATCCAGTGCAGGAGGTACCAGTTGCTGCTCCAGCTCTCCTTTGCGGTAGCCCAGGGCTGGCATGGGACAGTGCAGACCCTGACTGCCAGAGTCCCTGAGGCTCAGCCCAGAGGATCCTAGCCTTCGCCAAGTCCCCTTTGGACGCCTTTAGAAAGCACGGACAGGAGAGCCCAAATGCCTATGTAACCAACACCTCGAGGTGGCCTCATTTACAAGCACAGGGGCTTTTCCTGCAGCGCAGGCCCAGGGCCATCCACAGCCCATGCAGCCCCTGTGCCTCCCTGCCAAGGGACACTGGTCAACCTGTCCTGCCCCTGGCCTGGTGGGCCAGACTCGCCCCCAAATGCCAGCAAGATGGGCAGCTCTAAGTGTTGGGCAGTGTGGTTTCCAATCCATGCAGCGTGGCCATCAGAAGTTTGCATGGTGTCTTTACGCTTCCCAAAGCATTCCTTATCCTTCCTTATCCATAGCCCGTAGTAAGGTCTGAGGCCAGTTCCACAAACATCCTTCACGTGCTGCTTCTCGGGTAATTCCACGATGGCATTTCAGAAATGCTGGCCTCTCGGGTTGCCAGGGGCTTCTTGCCGTTCTCCTCCTGGTTTATTTGGCTTTTTCAGTCTTCTTCCTCGGAAGAACATGCAGTGGCTTGTTATAAATCATTCTTCAGCCTGTGATTCTGTCCAACAATTTCAAATCTCTTGCCCTTCCTCTGTGCCCCCAAACAGCCCGTGTCTTTCAGCCACCCGCTCACACACCAGCAGGCGGGGGGTGTAGCTCAATCCTGGCATTCACTACGCATGGTTGGTAGGAGTGCAATAGCGTCTTTGTCTCTGCAGATGGGCCACTGACCCTGCGCAGTTAACGCCATTTCCAGGCAACTCCTCCACCCCTTCTTGGAAGAAGTCCAGAGGGCACTGCATTTCTGCATTTGACAGGTTCTTATCCTACACAAATGTAACACAAAAAACTAGAGCGTAGACAGGAAAAATGGGGTGGGGGCGGGCCAAGCCTAGCTGATGCTCTGGCTTGCTCGGTGCTTCGTGTCCGCGCAGCAGCCTCGTGCTGACAGCAGAGCCAAAGGACACCTGGCACGGGCCCCACCTCTCTCCTGCTCCTCGGCAGAGCCTCCCAGCGAGCACAAATGAAAGCTGCTTGGGTGCCCATGAGACGAAAAAGTCACTTTTTTTCTTTTTTTCCCCCCTTACAACATCTCATACCGAAAATACAGCCCATACAGTTGCAGTCCCCATGTGATACCTCCAGCAGCCCCCAGGCTGCCCGAGCCCCCTCTGCCTTGCCCCTGTGCTTGTCGGGTGCTGCCCCAAAGCCCAGCTGCAAGCTCAGCTGTACAGGTGTCCTGCTGCCCGCCCAGGTCCGCACGCAGCAAGGGTGCACCTTGCATCCCCTGCAGGCACCTGGAGAGGCCCCAATGTCTGACATGCACTCGCGCTGAGCAGGCAGAGGACAGCTCGCACCCTCAGGAACTCTCGCTGTGCCTGATGGGTGCTGTATTGGGCACTTTTGCAGGCTCAGGTGAAATACCAATTCATTGTTCTTTTTTTTTTTTTGCCAGTGTGGAGCTACCTGCAGCAGGCACAGCAAGTGCACCTCACATCTTACTTTTACACTGACTGGCAACTAGAAATTCATGAACCTGCTGCTCAATATACAAAGGATGCCATTGCCAGGGAGGTAATTTCTGTAGAGGTATAGACAGAGAGGCTGTTGGTTGCTCCTGGTGAATGATTGCTGACAGCATTTGGGTTTCTACTGTTTCTGTCTTTGGCACAGCCCCACATTAGTCCCACAGACCCTGCGTTCACCTTCCATCTCTGATCAGGGCAGGCTCTGACTGCATCCCAGAGAGCGTGTTTGTTACTTAATGGTACCCACCCCGCTGGATTCACAGCATTTGTGTAAACAGTTTTGAAGTTATTCCCTGTATGTCATGAGAGAAAGTCTGCTTCTCCTCTTCTGTTAGAAGTGCAATAATTACAATTGCCGGCAGTTTCCAGTCCACTGGGAAGACGTGCTTCAAGGCTCGTTTTAGGTCACGCTTCTGTCAAACTTTGCATACTTCTTCCCCCCAGCTAACTGTATTTACTAAACATTTCACTCTGGGGTGCCCTTCTCGGACAAATGCCCATAGCAGCCGATAGCTGCCAGGCGGGGCTAGGCTCGCTCCTTGGCTTGCCCCTTCACACACAGGAAGGCGGTTGCAGAGCAGGAGTCTTCCTCTCCCCTTCAACTCCATCAAATTAATAACTGGCAGTCACTTAGGTGACAAGGAGACACGTCTTAAAAGGCTTTGCCTGTAAACACTACTCCTTCATTTTCTGTTTAAAAAGCTTTCTTTGGCAGCCTGAGGAAAACACGATGCGCCCTTTCTGCCTGAGGTCACCGGGTCATCTTTGGTTCAGCTCTTCACGCACTAGCCTCATGCCTGTACTGTAACAGTGATCGTCACTCATGTCTCAACGTGAGCTGGGATAGGACAGTGGGCACCGCAGGTACTTCTGTAGATGTTGCTTTGCCGTCGCTCCACAAAGACTCTGCACTTATGCTGCGGGCCCCCATAAGGACCAGGCAAGTGTGCAGGGTCTGTTTTACGGTGGTGGTTCAACCAGGAAGGTGGAACAAAGTCTGTGTGTTGAGTTCTTTGATGTAACTGGCAGACATTTAGCCCAGGGCCACTTGTGTATACCCTCCCACACATCTTTGTTCTTCGTCCACTTTACACTACAGGGGCCATCCATCTCAGAGAGGATTTATTTTCCCTGTGTTTGTGGTGTGGGGCAAATGGCCCTTTCTCAGAGCTGGATCCCTGCTTAATGTGGGTGCTACTCACAGACCTACTGAGAAGTCCCCAACCCCCAAAATTTCTTTCCTTCTTCTACCTTTTCTCTTTCTTTTGGAGCACCATGATGTTCCTCCAGACCCAGCAGATCGATACCCCCCCTCATTTGCCGGCAGGCTGAAGGAACAAGGCATTGCTGTGTGGGAATGTCTTGCTCAAAGCAGGAGGTGCAGCACTTACACAGGGCAAGTGCGTGAGGCGCTTCATGCAAGTGAGGTGCCCCACAACAGTAGACCGGGCAAATAACGTGAGCACAGCTCTTCACACAAGGAGTCTACAGGGTCCAGGCTTTGCCTTGGTGAATGGACCACGATAATTTAAGTGTTTTCCCCTAAGACACAGAATCCCAAAACAGCAGGGGTCGGAAGGGCCTTCCGGAGATCAGCCAGTCCCACCCCCCTGCTCAAGCAGGCTCACCCAGAGCAGGGTGCACAGGACATCGTCCAGGCAGGAATTGAATATCTCCAGAGAAGGAGACTCCGCAGCCCCCCTGGGCAGCCTGTTCCAGAGCTCCATCACCCTCAAGGTAAAGAAGTTCTTCCTCGCGTTCAACTGGAACCTCTTCTGCTTCAGTTTGTGCCCACTGCCCCTTGTCCTCCCGCTGAGCACCACTGAGAAGAGTCTGGCTCCATCCTTGTGACTTCCACCCTTAAGATACTTGTATGTGTTGATGAGATCCCCTCTCAGCCTTCTCTTCTTCAGGCTAAACAAGCCCAGTTCTCTCAGCCCACGGCATTCTTTTTACTCTAGGTGTGCCGGTGGCCATAACATGCTGAGATAGATAATGTAATCCAGTGATGCATGAGCAGAATGCTTGGGAGATCCTTAGCACAGCAATGAAAGCAGTGGTATATCAATGTTGCCGGAGCCATTAGATGGATTACGAGCCTCTCTCTGTGCACAGCCCGGGGGGATTGTTCTTCAAACTGCACCTGAATAAGCTCATAGGTAAACCACTCAACATAGTGGTGTCATTTTTCCTACTGTACCTCCAGATTAACAAGTCTGAGATCTGTAATTCCTTTGCTCTCTCAAGCAAACTGTACCCTGAGGAATTACAGCTGGATTAAGAGACCGCTGCCTAGCAATAACCCGTGGTGAAGAGAATGACGGAGCAGCTCAGCTTTGACACAGTGCCGTGGCCATCCCATGGCTCCAATCAACCTCGGCTTGCAGGTCCACCCTCTCTTGCTCAGCTCTGGGGAGAACTTCCCTCCGTGGCCAGTGCGCGTCCCCCCAGCCCGCCTCAAGCAGGCTCTGTCAAGCGCCAATGCCAGGCAAAGGCTGGGAGCTGGATATTCCCAGGTTGGCCAGTGGCTCACTGTGGACCTTCAGAGGAATCACTTCTGCCTGATTCACCAGTAAGTAGCCTTTCTTTTCCCTATTCCCTTGGGTAGAGAACCCTAAAGATGAGGCCCATGATGAGTGACGCAGTTCTGTCCTTTAGCTGCATGGGTGGTTATGGTCCTGCTGGTGATGACTGATGTGATCCTAGTGCTGCAGTGCCCCATGTGCTGTATCCGCGCAGCCCTACACCCAGGCGTCACACCACTCTTCGCTGGCAAGGCTGGACAACCCGCACCAGCCTGCTTTATCTGGACTCCTTGCACTTGCTGGCAGCAGAAACTCTTCTCCGCTGGCCTTTTTTTCTTTCACTGTCTTTGCTGAACTCAGCAGTTCCAGCCACATAGCCACTTTATTTTATTGCTGTCATAAAATATATTTGGTGGGTTGGTTTGGAAAACAAACACCTCCATGGAATATGGAATATCAGATGCCCCAGTCCAGAGGAGGTAGAAAGGGAAGAAGGGGTGAATGTTTCCTAGCAGCATTTATGTATAATTTTATTGGAGCAGACTGTAAAATAGGACATAGAACAAGTTATACAATAAAAAAAGCACACTAATACCGTATGGTTTACGTGTCCCTTGCCCAGGGTTAAAGACTCTAACAGCTCCTTTCAACATACTTTCTTAATTCAAGCTCACCAGCCTCGTTACTTTACCTCAAAATGTGCAAACCTTTAACTTCTCTCGAGGGATAACTTGAAACTCGCTCTGAGAATGAAATATTAATTAGAGTAAAGAACCTCACCGCGTGCCTGGCCACTGGGCAGCCTGGAGGAAGCCAGAGGAAGGCAGACCCGCTCCAGACCTGAAGTGCTCCCTTTGTGTTGGGCTTTTGTTCCCCACATTCCACCCATTCTGCCCCGTCACAGCTGACAAGGGCTCCCCAGCCCACTGAAAGAAAACTGTCACAGCTAAGTGTACCTTGGCCGCTTACAGGGAATGTAAGCTATTAGCCAGCTTGTTATCTCGAGCAGGTTTTACACAAATTGTTCCCTGTCCGGCATTTGGCAGAAGCAGCGATGACAACTTCTCGACAGATGTTAGTGAGCGGAGAATAAAGATACTGTGGCTCCAGACCATCTGCAGGGATTAAGCCTTCATCGCATTAGGTGACTTTTCTGCTCCTGAGACAAAGGAAACATTTCTTTCTCTCTGACTGCACACCTCAGTTTCTCCAAGCCACCGTTTCACTGCCAGACACTTTCGGCATAGCTCGTCTATCACAGAGCCATTTGAAAACCACTGTAAATCAAGTCTTTGCCCCTCTAACATCCAGGCAGATTTAATCCCTGATACTCAGTAATGCTTTTCTAAATCTGATCCAGGGCTGTTCCAGGGAGGTTCTGGCTGCTGCTTAGGCCACCAGCTTCCAGTACTGGCAAAAACCATGGATGTCCAAGGTGAAAGTAGCTCTGCTTTGCGAGGTGTGACCTTAAGAGCCGCAGCTTTTCATAAACTTCTGAGCTGTGTGCAATGGGAAAAAAAACCCTGAAAATCACCAAGGACACTGTGATTCTCCATTTTCTTCACAATGCCACAAATATGCTTTGAGGAACATAAAGAATCATCTGCTGTAAAAGAAAAAAAGAAGGAAAAGATTAACTTGAGGGTTTGTTTGTCCAATGCTTAAAATTGAAGAGGAAATTAAAGACATCCAGGCAAAGCAATTAACTTCAATTAAGAAACTCTGCTATTTGTTTTCAGTATGTTTTAGCTGGGTACAGTAGCGTATGGAGAAGAAACGACATCAGCTGGGGCCTGTTTATATGGTGGTTTATCTCAGGAAAATGACTCAGGCCTCACGTCTGATGCTTCTCAAAAGGCTGTGGCTTGCTCCCCCCCACTGCAGTCATATTTCCACTCAGCTCCCAGTTACCACTTTGCACTTTTATTCCTTCCAGGGCCTTGCTGAGTATTTTTCAGGTAGGACTAATGATGTGGTTAGCTGGATTCCTACGGATCTCAACTGTTCAGACAGCACAGACCTTCAGGCACCAGGATCCCATGTGGCACGTGTGGTTACTGGCCAGAGCAGAGGTTCTCTTTGTGCCATGATGGGGAGACGCTGCAGACCGTTGCCCCAAATTGGGTTTGTTTGCCTGACGTGCAATGTCAGAGTCACCCTTCACTGTCAAGCCACTCAAGCACTTCCCAAAGTACTCTCCAAGCGCTCATCGTTGTGAACCACATTGCCAGAGTCACCGAGCTGACACCTTCCATCAACCTCAATGGGCTTTGGATCCTGGAAGCTGCCAGCCATGGGCTTCTTGCACTCTAGAGGTCAGCCCGGTTCACCACACGTCTTGCCACAGAAGGGGGAGAATCTCAGGAGTTATCCAGCTGGTACCACAGTGCTAATAACACTGATAGCAGCTCACACTGACCTAATTCATTCTTGCGACAGAAAAGGTCTTCTTACTAGTTACAGGCCTTCCCACAACACCCAGACCTCTCTGGAGACCACCCACATGCATCGTAAGGGTCCGGTGCCATCACCCCAGGTCGGCTAAATTTCCGCCATGTGTAAGAAGAGGGGAGAGATACAAAGGCAGCACCAAAAAATCCCACATTGATAATTCTCACGTGTAATGGCACACTGCCTGTTTTAATTCATCATTTACAAAAACTCCACAAAAGCCTTTCCTACCCTTCCTGCTGTGAAAAGCCCAATATGTTGAGAATGTCAAAACAGACCTTTCCAAGGGAGGGACGTAACTGCCCCTGTGACTGTCACAGGAATATTACCCCAGGTACAGAAGGGAGCTTGCAAGAAAGAACAAAAAAGAAGAAAAGAAAAAAAAAAAAGAAGCAAAGATTGCCTGGGAGAAGCAAAGGAAAGGATATTCACGGAGCTGGAATTCGCAGAATGGGACTGACCACGAGGTGAAAGACTGGGTTGGTTATGGGACAAGGCTGGGTATGCGAGGAGGGGCATAGGTTTTCAGGTCATCAAAGGTAAATTGTCCTGTGAAATTACTGGGAATGGAGGGTGCTGGCACACTGCAAGGTCTGACAAAGAGTTGGGTGCCTTCACCAGTTCTCCTGGCAGGCCAGAGCTATTGAGCTATGAGCCTGGAGGAGACCAGAGAGACGGGAGGAAGGATGACATTTTTCCAAATAATTCTTTCACATCTGAAAACATGGCTCGTTCCTGAGCATGCTCCTTGTTATGCAGAACATCAAGTCACCTATAACAAAAGCAATTGAGCATGCAAACCACAAGCCCTTGTTATTTTAGTGCCCAGAGTTAAAAAGAGCAGACTCTTTGCTTCTACAGATTTTGTGTCTGCTGTCAGAAGCAGCTCACTGTTTGCATGGCGCTGTCGATACTGTAGGTGTGTACAGCGCTCGCTGCAAAACCAGTCTCTCAGCGATCCATTAAGGAACACGAATAACCAGACGACTGTTGACAAAGACTACAGTTGATCTCCCCCAGCCCCTCTGCTTTGGCAAGGCTGGATAACCCCTAACTCACAAAACTAGATGGCAAAACAGCTGCACCCTTCCTAGGCCACTTCTGACCTCCCCCATCTATCATTTTTATTCAAGAGCAACACCAACTCAATCATTACCCAACAGGAGCCTCATGAAATATTTTCCTGTGTTTTAACAATCTTGGTTTGCTAAATGAGGAGCAGGGGGAGAAATAAATCTGTAAAACTTGGGCAGCGAGCAGTTTTGTGATTCATGCTTACCTTGCACTAGGCAAAAAGGCTGGTGAACTGTTAGCAAGGGCTGTGTTAGCTTGCCTCTTTTGCATCTGCCGATGGATATACTTGGGGTTTGGAGGACTATGAGCATCTGCTTCCAGTTGTTCCTGGCAGGGCTTTTTGTCCTGGTAAGGGCGGAGCATGGCACTGCAGTTGCTGCCACCAGAGCCACTGGTGGAGGTGGACTGCCAGTCATGTCACACCACCACCAATATAGTTTTCCCGCTGTTGCGCCTCCTCCTGCATGGTGCGCACATTGGCTGTACCTCCACAGCACATACTCCTTTGCAGCAGCATTTTCCAGCAATAGAGAGGAGAAGAGGGTGGGAGGGGGGTCAGTATAACTGCACACCGAGAAAAAAGAAACCCACAAAATCTATCTCATCAAAATAATTTCTTGCTGATTGCTAATTAACCCTGCTAAATCAAGGCCATGTGTTCCTACATTGCCATGAACTGGCATGCACCTGCTGGCACAAGGGAGAGGCCTGTAAAGCTCAGGCAACACAGAGCTCTTTCAGAAGGTTGCACTGCCCTGTGCATGCAAGGAGGAACACACTAAATGCAATACTAAGTGGGCAGGGAAGGGACTGTGTAAGGAGCAGAGCTTCAGCCTGAACCCCAGGACCTCACTCCGTATGATTAACCTGATGTTTTCCAGGACATTCCCACCCAACCATCATCCTCGTTCGTGAATGTGCTGTAGGCCAGCCCACTCCAGCATGCACTGGAAGCGTGCAATGCTACCAGGCACACTGCTGCAGAGGAAGCAGCAAGAGGTATGTCTGGGATGTTATCAACAGATCCTGTTGGAGCTCATTACTTGTGCACAATTCCATGCATGTTAAGTACTGCAACTATATAAAAACTGTCCAACCACCACCTCACAAAGCTCTGAAGTAGATAAGTCTTGCAGTGTCACCAGGTCAAGAAGTCAATCCTGAATTTTTCTTTTAAAAAATATTTTATACGCCAGCAGTGCACTCTATGCTTCATAACGTGTTGTCTTACATACCCAATCTCCTTTTAAAAAAGAATAACTGAGTTTGAAAGAAAACATGACTTCGAAGCTTAAGACGTGGGATCAGAAGTAAGTCACCTGCCAGACAGGATAAGAATGCAGGGTTTTTTTCTTTGGATTTAACCAGTCATTTAAAATGTAATAGTCATATGTTTTAGTGTTCTCTATATGGTCTAATTTTAGAGTATTTGTATGAAATAAAAGGGTGCCTGACATTTAAAGCTGTATTATCAACTATCATCTTCTTCATTGTGCCAGCCAGTAATGACAAGGAACCAGACTCTATTATAGTTATTTCTTGTCAGCAGCAATTTATTTATATGCAGAAGTCAAGGGCGATTTCTTTCTGAAAACTTTCTCCACTCTGGCCCTAAATGGTCAGTAATGGCTTGGCCAGGCGAGGCATTTCATATGCACCCATCTGTCCCAGAAGGTCACATTAATCCTGCTACGTGTGCACAGCATAGGTCTGCATAGGCATCAATATATTTATAATCTATTGACCACTCTGTGCCTGCAGTCCTTAAATACAGGTGTTGTTCCTTATTTGCACATTGTGCTGGTTGAGATAAACCTTGGCCCAGGTCTCCTGCCCAAGGCAGACCCTGCCTTAGGCACCAGACCAGCTCCCTCAGCCTTTCCTCATAGGAGAGATGCTCCAGTCCCCTCATCATCTTTGTAGCCCTCCTCTGGACTCTCTCCAGCAGTTCCTCATCCTTCTTGAACTGTGGAGCCCAGAACTGGACACAGTACTCCAGGTGGAGTCTCACCAGGGCAGAGTAGAGGGGGAGGATAACCTCCCTCAACCTGCTGGCCACGCTCCTCTTAATGCACCCCAGGATACCATTGGCCTTCTTGGCAACAAGGGCACCCTGCTGGCTCATGGTCAGCCTGTCATCCACCAGGAATCCCAATGCAGCACTCGACACTTGCCCTTGTTGAATTTCATCAGGTTCCTCTCAGCCCAACTCTCTAGCCTGTCCAGGTCCCGCTGAATGGTAGTGCAGCCTTCCGGCATATCAGCCACTCCTCCCAGTTTTGTGTCATCAGTGAACTTGCTGGGGTTACACTCTGTCCCCTCGTCCAGGTGACTGATGAATAAGCGGAGGCCCCCACGGCATCTCACACAGGCTACGTGGGGCTTCTGGTGGGGTACAGCCCTACGGGGCCAGCAGGGACAGAAGTAAGTTGTTGCCTACACAGCGATTCCAATGGACAGAAGTGTCATTGCAGCCACTAGCTAAAGGTTTGCTCTTTCTTAGAGCGTTGTTACCACCAGCATCCCATGAACAAGCAGCTGATTCCTGTGTACCAAAGGCAGGACACAATATTTAAGAGGCACTTCGCAGAACATGCTCAGTTTTGCCATGTGACAATGTACTCGTGGCTGATGGACCTATGCGCCATTTGGCTGCAGCCCTTCTGCTCAGCTCCATGGTGGGAGTCCCAAGCTCCAATCTACCTACAGGTTCACAGGACATTCACTTAAACGTTATTTTCCATAATGAGCGACTCGGATGAGAAACCTAGAATAGCTGGGGGGGGGTTATCCAGAAAGACCTTTGCCCTAAGGTATATTCCTTTTATATATATATATTTTTATATATATATATGTATGTATTTTTATATATATATATGTATTTATATATAGGAAAAACAAACTAACCTTAGAATAACAATAGCTAAAAGCCATACTTGAAATTTGTATTCATTGTTATTGCTGTTAAATGGCTGTTATTCATAACACAGCCCTACAGTACTTTGGATCTTAATCTCCTTTTGTGGTACAAAATGGTCCAAACAGCTGCTAAATGGAACAAAAGTGTAATCCATCAGTATCAATCTGAATAAACATAAACATCCCATTTCCTTGCAGACAAACACGGCATGGGCTGAGCAGCTTGCCTCCTCTGTCCGAATGATGCTCCTGGAGCTCTAACAGCCTGGAAAACCAGGGTACTAACCTGAGCCTGGTACATGGTGCCCCATTTTGTGGAGCTGCTGGGGAGATGTGGAAGGAACACACCCTGCCTGTGCTTCTGGAGGGGTTGGAGGTTGCGAAAGATGAGTTTGTGAGGCTGAGAGCCGCCAGCAGAGCCACGGGCTGTGAGCACAGCTGCGGACAGGGTCACTCCACTGCCCGGGTGCTGGCCCACCAGCCGCTCGTACCCTCTCAGAAAGACACTTCGCAGTGAGCCAGGGTATGAGAATAGTCACAGCTGCAACCAGAGTATGAAAACTCCAGCAGAAAAGAGTTATCCTTGCGTCTGCTGTACAAGAAACCGCACTTTGGTTGTCTTCTCATGAGGTATAGCAGGAAAGTAGCTGCGGTGTGCCCAGCACGGTCCTTGAGCCAAAACCAAGGGGACCCCAGCTGACTGCCAGGGCACCAGACCACAGCTCAGCCAGGCTTTCATGGGGGCAGAGAGCTTTTAGTGCCTTTCCCCCGTGCAGCCACCACCCCCTGCCCCACCAGCATGGGCTTGTATCTGTCCCTGGGCAAGCTGACCCATTTCTAAGGACTGCCAAGGAAGGGACCCTTTTAGGTATCAAAAATTAAAAGTGGAAGCTATTGGCATGAGGTTCCTCTTGAGACCGCGCTGCCTAGTACTTTCGAAGCCCCTTCTTCCACTTGCCAGCATGCTCCTGGTGGCTTGGAAATGTCCATGACTGGAGGAAGAGGATGATCAGAAAACTCTGGGTTTAAAGAAGCAGAAATGCTTTCTCTGATTGAATTTGGAAGTTATAAACCTGAAACTAATCAGAAAAATGTTTCTCCCTTTAAGATGCATGGCTATTTTGAAGGCATGCACATTTCTGTTCATCTCGGGTTCAAAGACAAGCAGGCGCTTGGCATTCAAATGCCGCTTGGTCAACAGCTTGGGGTAGGATGGGGGAGGTCATGGTCACCAGCCCCATCCCACTAAGTCTCCTGTATGCTGTACCTCCACATCGGGTGAATGAAAGCGAGTCTAGAGATGGCTAAAAAAAGGAGAATCAAATCTATAGTCAGTAACTTAATACTGAGCTGGAGACAGACTCCACAGCTTGGGGATCTGCTGGGCAAAAGGAAAGAGGGAAGGGAGGAAAGGAAAAATAATGGATCTGGAAAAGAACATGTTGTCTTCACCCACAGGTAACTGCTACATCCATCAGCCACCCTGAGTTGCTTCTGCAGGTGCTCAGATATGCTTAGGCCCCGCAATCAGGTACTTCCCCCAGCGCATGGGGTTGCTAAAGCAACTCCAGGGACAAGAGTGGCTGCTCCCTCCTAGCAAGTGTCCAGCACTCCCAGGCCGCCTGGCTGACTTGCACTTTGCCATGAGCCTCAAATGAGGTGGTAGGTGGCACCGTGTCTCCCCTGAAGGTGCACCCTGAGTCTTGGCTTGCGCTGCCAGCAGTGCCACAGGCATGCAGGGGTAGAAGTATTCGTGTTCATTAATTCTGAGGCAGATCACTGTGCCATCCAGGAGAAACCAGCCAACATACAGTGAAGGAAATATTATGGGTTTGAGTCTGGGACTACATGAGAGTTCCTCCTTATCTAAACAGCCAAGCCTCTAAATCTTGCCTTGCGAAAGAAAATTATCAACAACGTGGCTTTTGTTAATAACTAAAAGATTTTAGCATATCGCAAGTGCGTGCAAAAAGTCCATGTACTTTTAGCTACCATCAGTCCAGCCTGAGAGTCCCATTTGAATGCGATCTGCTGTATGAAAGTAATTGGAAAAATATGGCTAAAAATGTGTGTGTACACATGCACATAAGAAAAGCAGCTTTCGTCAAACAGCGTTAAACACAGGAACATATGTCAGGAGATTTAAATCACAAAAGTTTCCTCTGATTTGCTACAAGCAGCACTGGGGACATGGAGAGGTACCTTGCTGGGCTTGCTCACTGATACCTCCAAGCAAAGAGGTGAAATCAAAAAAAGAGAGGTGGTCTGGAAATTCGGTGAGTGACAGCTCAGTATTGTGGATCTTCACTGTCCAGGTAGAAATCAGTGCCAAGTCACTAGGAGACATCTTCACAGGGGAAATCCACGAGACCTGTAAGAGCGAGACCCCATTTGCTTGAAGCAGCTGTCAATGCAAGATCTGGTGCAGATACAAACTGATTTGTATCTTCACGGTGAAGATATAAACTGATATTTTTTTTAATAAATGTGCACCCGCACAGGTAAGAACACCTTGGATTTCCTCTTTCCTGATTGCTTGTACATACGGCTGGACTCAGGTTGGTTTTAGAAAAGCACTTGGGAGGAAAGAAAAATGCTTAGGAAGCTCAGAGGGCCAGGGGAGCATCTGGGCTGTGCACCATGGTCGGACGGGTGTGGTAAGGGCAAAATTTCATCTCCTTTTCTGCCACAAAGCAGCTCCGGTCCAACACACTCCACTACTCATGGGCCACGTGCAGGTCTCCAAGAGGATCAGATTTAGGGGCTCACCTCCCAGTCTTAGTTCCTAGGAGGCCACAAGAGGGGTAAGCAGGAGGTAAGGAGGAGACAGAGCAACGCACAGAGCGGTCCGTCACAGAGCAGGGATGCCCCTCCTGAGCCCAGTCACGATGTGCAGACATCTGAGGGACCCCGGGCAAATCCTCCACTGCATGGGCAGTTGTGCCCAAACCCCAGCTTGTGCATGCACTGCTACAAACCTGGCAACCGACTTAACCCCACGTAAGCGACTAAGCTGCGTATGATCCCATCTCTTTGCTTTAGGGGAGACTACGCTGCCAACCCCCTGCCCCACGTCCTAGCCTGCCGAGCCGGGCGGATGTGAAAGCTGAGGTGCTGTGCGGCTGCGCAAGGTGATGTATCCTGTTTACAGTACGCAAGAACCAGCCCATCTGCCTGTTTACGCGTGATGTTAGCTGGCCCACTGCTGTAACGGGAGTGCAAAGATCATGAGTTTAGTTTGTAATGTGTTTAACTTGTTTGTTTTGAGGCTAAATCACCAGACTTTCTGGTAAGGGAAAAAGAGGATTGTTTTCAAGGGGCCTCTGTAACATGAACCAGGGGTTAGACGTGTCCTTTGAATGTAGCCTGTGACTAGGCGAGGTTCAAGTGCGACACTTGAAAGAGCATTTGCAGTGGCCACTGAAAAGGCAGTTAATATGACAAAGGAGATTTTAATTAAAAGATCTTAATTCCTTACATTGCTCACAGACAACCACACACTTGGTGCACTACTCTCTGCATGTGTATGGCAGGAACGGCCCCACACTCAGCACTTCTGCCTTGGGCTATACAGATGAGTTTCAGTTTTGGGCTGGCCAGGTGGCACGGCTGAGGGACACAGTGGAGGTAAGCTACAGCGGTGCTGTGGGAACCCACAAGAGATATAGGGGAAAAAAAGGAAAACTCCTCCGAATGGCTTTGGCATCAGCCTCCATTTTGCAATCACCCCTTCCCAAAGGAGACCTTTCCTGTTTAGCTGAAGGTTTACAACCTTCACGTTTGCCCTTCTCCTTCTCCTTTTCCTTCTCCTCCTTCTCCTTCTCCTCTCGCAGGAGACTTTGCTGGTGACAGTAAACATGTCCTCAACACAGCAAAACCCAAGTGCCATGAAGGAAAATGGCTTCAAAGACACTCAGTCACTTCCAAAGCAGTGCCAAGGATGTGGGCTATGGAGTGTCCCGTGGGACCATAACCACATCAGGGAAAGGGTCCGGCCAGAGGAGCAACTGCAGAAGAGAAAGAGTGGAATATGCGATCTTTGGAGAGGTAAACATATGCAGTTCATATAATGGCCCTACAATGTATAATGTTTAGAAACATGAAACCAGCAGAGCCAATAGGGTTTTTTAATTGGGAGTGTAGAGTTTTATTATTTAAAAGGTTTTATAAAGGAGTTTTAAATAGACCATGGAATTGCTATAGCAGTTTTTTTTTTCTGTTGGAAATTACTCAGCCATTTGGTTTCTATTTTTGCAGAAAGCACAAGCTTTTTGAACAATCATTTGATATGCTTGTTGATGCATCACAAAAAGGAGATATGCTTTGAATTCTCCTTAAAAACCCCATGTAAACACAAGGCTTATGTATAATTGCAACAAAATACCATCTCCTTATTGAGTGCTTTCACATGTAATTTCCTCTCTGACTACTGCATGTAAACACACTTATTGTATTTGGGAAACTCCCAAATCTCAGACACAATCAGGATCAATAGCTCAGCAAAGGCAAATTATGGTTTAAAATGTCTGTGTTTTGCAACAAGATGCCTGGATGGTAACAGAGGACGAAAGAAAGAGGCGTTTTAACATCGAACGGTGGTTGAGTAGCCCCATTTTCCACTCCTTTGTGTCACAGGATGGCACCACGCACACCAGCAGCACCCTCCACAGCCAGGAACCACTGGCTCACAGGCTGCGGGACCCACAGCCAGGCACAGGCGTGTAATTTCAGACAGACAAGGGCATTTGCCTCTCTGGGCCCTAAATTTCTCTCTCTTTTTCTTAATTTTTCTTGCATTTTTGTTTCCCTGAAGCAGTGGGAGGCTGTAACGTGTTGGACCTCAATGGCTGCTGCCAACCCAGGCCTGCGGCCGTGCCGGATCCTGACTCGCTCCCCAGCTTCACCGCCATCACCGTCCCAGAATGAGCTGAAGGAATGGGTGTCCTGGGAGACTTTATGTTAGGAACGCCATAGAGAAATGAGCAACAGCACCAGGACATTACACAGGTGAGAAGAAATAGCAGCCAGTATAAAATTCAACATGACAGAAGACTGTAAGAGAATTATTAATTACCACTGAAATAAGTGGATTGTCTTGGCTTCCTGTGGAGCACGTAGCATGTTTCTGTGCATAGGAACTATCACTGCATACTTCCCTTCTGCTTCCCCCCAGTAGCCAGACAAAATGCTGTATGCGTTTTCCGTTTCTGGATCTTCAGTGTCCCCATGGAGACTCGCAAGGTCCTTTTAGTTCAGCCCATAAGCCAGTATCCCCTTCTTCCTCACAGGCGGACCTTCTGGGTAAATCATTGAAGGTCTAAATCCTGTTAATTTGTAGATGAATAGCCATGAAATTCTCTTAGGGAAGTTCTAAGGTACTATTTGTACCCCTAAGGCCATTTATGGTTATAATGGTTACATGGTCATAACCATCTTTATGGTTATAATTTTCCTCTACTGAAATTCATATTAAAATGCAAACTAGATAGAGTTCCATCTGTACCTGAAGGTGACACAAGATCAGGTTTCTGCTTCTTCAAAGCCCTTCAGCTTCCCCTGTGCTGGATTGCACAGCTCTGGGCTGCACTCAACAGGGGATTAATGCAACCTGGACTCTGCCAGTGCTGCAATACGGCAGAACGTATTTAGCTTTATCCGCACACAGGCAATCACATCACTAGACTGCACAACATTGTCATCAAGGAAAAGAGCTGCGTAATGTGAGTATCCCATAAAATGGCATGACTGCAAGCTGAAATGGTTTTCCCCTCAACTTTCTGTATATTTTTTTATTTTCGAATTTGTTTCTGCTGTGCCCTGATTTATCAAAACACTAAAACACATGCTTGACTCTCAATGCCTTGCTGCAGCTAAAACTAATTGCACACTTTGTCTTTGATGGCTCAAGGTCATAAAGAAATCGCTAGCTTTTCCAAACAAATACTTCAGTATGTTAACTGCTAGCAAACCAAATTCCACAGCCTCTTCGGTTGTGGGCATAGGGTTGCATATGCCTGATTAGGGGGTTAACATGTTTCTGCCTGGGATTTCCCAGCACAAATGTAGGCACCACACAATTACTCAGGGCACAGAAGGTCCAAAAGTATCAGCCCACACAGCTTGGTTGAGCATCCGTGTGTCACATGTTTACCTGGAAATGCCTGGCCAAACATATGGAGTACGTGCAGGATGCAGACAGGGTGCAAAACCTCTGCTTTCTATGGGTTTACATCTAACATGCAAGAAAGCACTGGGCAAAAAAATGCAGCTTGTCCTGACCCTGCTGGCACACGTCTAGGTCAGAGATGCTTAACCTGCAGGGTTACCCAAATGCTTCTGCAAAGTCTTCGGCATCTCTTTAGCAAACATTTCCATTGGGCTGTAGACATATGGTAGCCCTCTCCTGACCATGTAGGCCATGCAATCTGTGTTTTTCCTAAAGATGCAAGGATGCAGAGGCCGGGGAGGGAGTGTAAAGCACAAGCATAAGACATGGATGTCTCAGGGCCTGGTGGACATGAGCATACAGCTCCTGATGGGGACGTTGTGCCAGTCCCGACCACACCACAGCCCAGCACACTGGCACCAGCACCGTCTGCATGTGCATGTTGCCTTCTCCTTTGGATTTTCACTCTTCCTCTTTAAGTCAGGCTGAGAAAGGATCACGCTTTTCTCTGAAAAGGTAAATCACTATTTATTTGTGAAAGCAGGAGGTGAAACTAAGGGTACTAAATGTCTCATACCTAAACACACATATATATATATTTCTAAACTTACATATATGCACACACACACTGCATGCACACCATCTGTGTATATATGCACATATACATGCCTATATAAATGCGTAAATAATATATAAATATACACGTATATAACAATGTGAAAGCAGTACTGCATGAGTAGAGTTCCCATGGACGTTTGCTCTGACAGCCTGGGGATATTCGCTCCCTCCCTTGATACTGGTTGCTTTCCCCTCCAAAATTCTTAGTAGAACAATAATATTTTAACAGTTGCAGCTTTAAAAAGCTTGATTATGACCAACCATTTCTCCCAGGCAATTGCATATTTAGCAGAAGGGAAAAATTAAACTTCCCAGGAATGAGGTTATTTAGGGCATAAAATTCAAGGAAATAGGTATTTAGGTCATTGTGGGCATGGTTTTTATTTTCCCTAATTTTCAAATTACTTTCGATTAGGCCTGTTCAGAGTGGAAACTTCTTGATGTGAAATAGATACTATCTAAATCATTAGAGCTCATTCATTGCCATGTGCCACCTTTTAGAGCAATTAACGCCGACCTTGGGGTTACCTAGCTGAACGCGCACCGACCCAGGGCACTTCCTCTGAATGCCAATAAGCTCGGAGTACAAATACAGTCGAGAGGCAGCATCGCTCCTGGCACAGATAATGCCTTTGTTAAGCGGAGCTGGGGTCCAGGGGCTGTTAGACTATGGAGCCCATTGATTCAGAACATTCTCTGTTGGGATCACTTCTGGGTTCTTTTTTTTTCCCCTGACATCTGGAGTCTATCCCTTCACCAGCCCCTCAACCCCCCGCTCAGAAAGAGAAAGTGAGGAAAACAAACTTGCAGACAGACAGAGTGAGCACCCCAAAAAGCTTTGACAAAATTTGAAAAAAAAAAAAAAATTATGTCTAAATTTTCAAGTCTTTTCGATGTTAATGTTTTTGTTGAGTATCCGCCAGCTGACCTCAAGGCAGTCTCAGAAACCCATCCCTGATGCTTCCCAGATTGGTTTCTTCTCACTTTCAAACTTTAGGTGGTTCTTCCCGCAGCTGCACCATGCAGCACCTGCATGCCAGATTTGGAGCCCTTTGATCACAAATACATTTACAGGGCAAGGAACTTCCAGTATGTGAGTGACTGATTTCCCTGAAAATATCCGGGAGGCCAATCTACCCATCAGACTCATTTCAGTGCCTTCCTCTTTCGGCAGAACAAACATGGAAGCTGCCTTTACTTATATTAAATGGAAAAGGAGATGCTGGTAAACAATTAAGTGGTATCTTGTTTAAAGAACAAATCTTTTTATGCACTGCCAAGCTATGCTAAACAATAACCGTCAGAATCAGTTAAAAGAGCAGAAAAACCATATTGCTCGGTACAAAACTAATTTTGCTAGCATTTGTTCACAAACTTCATCGCACATTTAGTCCCATTTACCCCACAAACTCTCAACAATCTGAACCAGCTCCAAATGCCGTTTCCTTTAGCTCTCATAACATGTTAAGTAGGGAAAAAAAGCCATATGGCATTCCTTCACCTGGCAAGGCGACTCCTCATTAGGCTGCTGACCTGAAATGCAATCTCCACCGTGACCTACGGAGAAATGTGCCGGGACCCACCTGCAAAGTAAAAGCCCCTTGTGAGGCACAATGCCAGACTTCTGATGGCTGATGTGTTTGGATTCACCTTTAGGAGACTTTGCCAACTCATATTTCACTGCCGTGATGTGGGGCCACCTGAGGGGTCTTCTTGGGTCATGGTGACTTCAGAGATAAACCTTTTTTTTTCTTTTTTTTTCCCCCCTTCCATTTTCTCCTTGTTTGCTACACGTAATATGCTTCATTATGCAGAATTGGAAAGTTTTCTCTTTTACCTTTAGTCTAGCTTAAGGCCTGACCTACAAGCAATGTGTGTGCCTGCATTGGCTGCCAGTGGTGTTTCAGTGATGCTGGGCTGAATCCATGCAGAGCAGAGGGAACCACTGGCAGGAGAAAGACATTTTTCTGTCAGAAGAAAAGAGTCAGCTTTTCTGTACTAATATTTGACAGTGGATAAAGTGCTGTCATTTTTAACATTCTACCGGCTATGTATTTAGGCAACAGCTGTCCTGTGAGCGCAGCTGAAGGCAAACCTCGGCGCCAGCTCTGCTCACACCTCAAGGGCACAGCAGGCAAAGGAGATGCCATCTGAGTTCTCTCTTTCAGCACAGCCACTTGGGGACCAGATTGCACCACAGTTATCCAAGCTGACATAAGGATGTTCCTCAGGCTCCCCTTAATAAACATTTGCTTCCAATTAAGCCTTTCTGTTCCTTTACAGGTAAAAGTTAAAGCTACTGAAGGAACTGAGTCAGACCTCCTTGTTCCTCACTGACATAATCTAAGAGGACAAGAAATGGAAATACCCCATATCGTACCCCTTCCGGACTCCTTTACGTTCTCCATCTTGTGCACGGGGTGTGCAAAGTCACAGCACAGTGGGCAGAAGCAAGGTCAGGACTTGATGTTTGGGGGGGTGGGGGGCAACATTTTTCCACTGCTGTCCATAAAAGTCCAAATAATTAGCAAATATTCACAGCTGTGGCAGATTTGGTGATTCAAATGGATTTTTATTTTGCAGGTTTAAAAAAAAAAGCTGTTGTAGACTACTTTACATCCAGCTTTATCTAAAAATTCCATCTAAATTAAGGATGAGGTCAAAGTAAATTGCTGTGGGAAAGGTTCTTCACACTGATCAGTATCTTTAGAATTGCTAATATGTTCTAAAAATACTTGTTCAAGAAAACCTTTGAGCTTTAAAAGGCTGAAGGATGGTATAGAAAAGTCCTCAAACTTCTGAAGGCTTATTCACACCTTGGACTCATTCAAAACTTAGCAATTGTACTTCCACTATATATTGATCTAGCTACAGTGCCCTTTCAGCAAAGGGAAGCCAAAATTTGGAGATTCCATGTGGAAAGATAGACTGATGTTTCACCAAAATCCACTGCTAAGCAATGGCTTCCAAGTGTCTTTAACCACTGGTCTTACAGTATCCCCAAGAGAAATAACTGCGATTGTCACAATACTGTGCTCTGTCCTGGTTTCGGCTGGGATAGAGTTAATTTTCTTCACAGTAGCTAGCATAGTGCTGTGTTTTGGATTTAGTACCAGAATAATGTTGATAACACACTGATGTTTTCAGCTGTTGCCAAGTAGTGCTCAGACTACTCAAGGACTTTTTGAGCTTCTCCTGCTCGCCCAGGTGCATAACAAGCTGGGAGGGAGCACAGCTAGCACAGCTAACCCAAACTGACCAAAGGGCTATTCCATACCATATAACGTCATGCTCGGGGGGGGTTAGTTAGTTCGGTCGGTCGCTTGCGGCTCGGGGACTGCTTGCGGCTCGGGACGGGCTGGGCATCGGTCGGCGGGTGGTGAGCAATTGCATTGCGCATCATTCGTTTTGTATATTCTGTATATTCTGTTATCATTCTCATTATTACTATTATTATTATTTTCTCTTATTAAACTGTCTTTATCTCAGCCCTCAGCCAAACAGTCCCTGACGTGTCAGATTAGGGAGATTTTGGTTTCTAAATTGCAAAATTAAACATGTTAATGAGCTGTTGAATGCTTTATCACAAATTAGATGTAGTGGGAGGTTTTCTTCCCCTGGAGTAAGGCGTCCATTTGCCCACCATATAGAACACTATAAATAAAAGATGCATTTTTGCAGAGTTGAAGTCGCAGATTTTGTATTAAACATGACTTCATGATCTTAAATCATCTATAAATAAATAAACAAGCATTATGTAATATGATATAAAAATAATCATGCTATTAAACCTATTAAATTACTCTGCTCTAGTCCTCTGCTTGCTCTGACTCCTACCCAGACACTGTGTGGATCCAGCGATCGGACTGTTTGTTGCCTTTCGGAATCCAGCCTACATTAAAATCATCTGCTTGATCAGGGAATGGCATTTCCAGCAAGGAGATAAAGGGAAAGATACTTTGAGAGTTAGAGCTATGGAAATTGCTGGCCTTTTTCTCCTCTCAAGTAAGGGGAAAATTATCATTGGGCCTCTTATAATAAAGACAAAATAATCACAACTCCAGATGGAAATCTTATCATCTAATCCAACTGAAATGTTTTTTGGGTTTTTTTTATTCCAAGTGGAGTGGCTGCTAATTCCTGGGGAATAGCACAGTAATTTGGGGATTCTGCCTGCACTGAATTTGTTAATGTACAAAGAAAAAAAGTACAAACTTGTCCTGACTTAACCAGAAATTGGACGTTGTTCCATTGCACAATGGGGAATGTACTGTAGTCCTGGATTTTTATGGAGGTCTTGCATTTTTTCTGCAGCTTTGGTACCACAACTGTTTGGAGATCCTGGGTTGCTTTGAACAACAGTGCGCTTGGTGACAGAAGTCCTGCCTCCACATTTGTGTGACTGCCCCTCCATCTGCAGTGGTCTTTGGTCTGTAATCTTGATGTCTCGCTGAGTTTGTCGTGTTTATTTATGGAATGGGATCAAAGTTACTGACTTTGAGTCTGAACCCACCACCCAGCCTCCCCAGAAGACCTGTGCATGGGTTGTTTTTCTCCCAGTTTCTGTTCAGGCACATTCCCTCCATCCATGATGTGTATGTTAAACAAAACTCCCCAGTTTTGCTTCCTTCCAGCTGGAATGTAACAGAGACAGATACCCAGGCTTTTGATGATAATTATGCCAACTGACATTTTCTGTGCTTATTTTTCAGCATTGCAGGAGCAGGCCGTTGCTTCCCAGCACCTAACAAAGCAGAACTTGGAGGAAACCAAGTTTCTGTGGTGGCTGAACAGTTTCAGGGTGAAAGCTCTGCTCTCTTTTCAACTTCATGGACAGGTGCAGAATTAAGCCAACCACTGCTACACGCTCGCGAGTGCAGCACTTAAGTCCATGAAGACAGCACTCTGCTCTTGAAAGTTTCTCTCATCGCACACTCCATCCCCGAGGGAGCAACTCATTTTCTGGGTAAGCGTTTTATTTGACAACCATAAAATATTACTCTGTAATGAGAATAAGAAACATTGCCCGTGCTAGGATAGCATGTTGGGCGATAGAGGCTGGAGATTCACACCACCGTCATCTCTGCCAGCAGAGCCCGCACTGTGTCACTGGCAGTGGAACTGTAGGGTACAAATGAACTTGTGTTTGCTCAGTTAAAAACCTGCAGTTTTACTTGATTGGCTGTTTCTATGTACACCAAAAAAAAAAAAAAAGTTGATTACCTGGTTACGAAATTGTACTTTCCTTGTCAACATGAAATTAACAATTAGGAAAGAAAGCGTTTGGAAAGCACTGAGTACGTCCCACCTTCTCTGACCGTGAGGCAGACAAGCTAAGCCGTGACCAGAAAGGAGCTGCAGAAGGAGCAGAGCAGCCAATGCTGCCCGTCCACCCGTGCTTGGGGATGTGCCTCATTGGGTCCCATATTCTCACAGAGGAGAACAGATGAGCCATCATTATTGATAGATGTCTATTTGCTAGTGAAGGCAGAATAAATGTAATCTAATTCTCATTAACTGAATACTTCATCCCCAAAATCATCAGCACAGGTCGATTGGAACTGGTGATCTTAAAGGTCTTTTCCACCCTAAATGATTCTATGATTCTATTCTATGGTAGCATTGGAAAAACAGCTGAGAGAATAGTTCACTGGTATTTCAGTGGCACCCTAGCACAACAGCATCTGCGTCTTTGCAGTGTTTTGGTATTGTTTTTTTAACCAAACTACATTTTATCAAACTACAAGTATCCTATTGCTAAGTGGAACTTAGAATCACAGAATCATTTAGGTTGGAAAAGACCTTTAAGCTCACCAAGCCCAACCTTTCCCCTAACCCTGCCATCCCACTGCTAAACCCTGTCCCTAAGCACCTTGTCTGCCCGGCTTTTAAATACCCCCAGGAGTGGGGACTTGGCCCCTTCCCAGGGCAACCCCTTCCAGTGCTTGACAACCCTTTCTGGGAAGAAATTTTTCCCAATATCCAACCTAAACCTGCCCTGGCACAACCTGAGGCCATAACTTACTGTCCCGGGCACAGAAACACTGCAGTTATAGGAGAAAACCCTGGTTAAAGCCAACCCATTTCTTGCAGAAGTTTAAATATCTCAGTAGCAACGTTATCCTGGCTCTGTTTTGCCATGCGATTAGAAAGAATAAGGGCTACAAATCGAGGGCCGCATGTGGATGGGCAGGAGGTTGGCTGCAGTAGGAAAGTCAATATTGCCAGCTCCGCTCCGGCCATTAGCAAGAGCAATGTGCCCACAAACAGTCTAGAACGAGTTTTCTCAGGTTACAGTAAAGTTAATGGAGTTGGAAATCCCTCCTCTTTTGGATTAGCTCGGCCTTTTTTATGCAACCCTGCAGTATATGGTGAAGTGCAAGGAAGGTTTTGATAGCAGCAGAAGCAACTGGGTGGCGTATAACTGCTCTGCAGTGCTGGAGCCTGACGCGGCAGCTCCCCGCTGCTCCCAGTTACTCGGGATGCAAAAGCACAAGACCTCCTTGTGCGGGTGCCCTTGTAAACAGAGAGGAAAATTAAAATGCTTATGAACTGATGCCAATCTAACTGGTTATTTAAGGGGGTGGGGAGAACTGACATAAAACCAATAGAAATTTAGCAAGATAAGGCATCACCACTTCGATATCAGATTTTGCTGACAGCCAGAGCATTTCAGAACCTCATGAGCACAAAGAAAGCTGTTGAGAGGAGACACAAATAACACAGACATGCCAATAGAAAACGTGCATTCTAGATTAATTAAAATTAACCATCAGTCTGAGCCAAAGTCCACTGTGTCACACAGATTAATCAAAAAGTCAGAAAACAGCTCAGTTATTCTGCACATTGGGAATCCCCTCCAGAGATCACCACATTACGAATTCTTCATACCATTCTTTCAAATGTACCTTTCCACCTACTCAGATTTAGGAGCTGTTATTATAGTGTCAAAGTAACTGATTATAAAAAAATTGAAAATCATCCATTTACATCAGAAGGGAATCAAGCAAAAGCTATGTTTATTCTTCATCCATCTTAATTTTACCTAAGATTTGATAAAAGAAATTAAATTGGGAGAACCCTGTATGGTGAAGAAAGAGTCTGCCCACTTAGAGGGCAGCAGGATTTATCCACACGTGGCCTTTACTGCCAGAGGAGATCGAGCAGGGAAGCAATGGACACCTGCCGGAATCGCCTCTATGTGCAGAGGAAATGAAAAAATGCCTGTGCACTTTAGTTAAAAAATGGGGAAGCTCTTGCACTGCACATACTTGATCAAAACCTACTGGAGTCATAGCTGCTAACTCAGGTGGGTTTGAGATCTATCTGTACAAAGGACCATGTCTTCTTCTATGAATCATTAAAGTAGCAGAGGTGGGGCAGGGAGGGTTGCTTCAAGACACATTTTTTTCGAAGCCAAGTGGCGGGTCA
>NW_009258552.1:868768-883123 GCF_000687185.1 Egretta garzetta
GGGTTCAGCCGGGATGAGCCCACAGACACAGGTGAGCCACCTCAGGTGCAGCCTTGGTCATCCTCAGATGATGGGTGGAAGAAGCTGGTGAGGGCACATCCTCCTTCTTTTATCCCCATCTCCCCCCTTGTTTTTTTTAAGTGCCATTACCTTACTGAAAAAATACTTATAGTTAATCAGGAGTGCTTAATCTATTCACTTCCATCTGTGCCTCTTTGTAGCCTGACACCTCTCCTGTCCCGAGGCCATGGAAAATGGAGGGTATTTAGTGCTCGGGCTCTGCTGTTGGAGGCCTCTGGGGAGCAGCTGTCCCCAATCATCCTGTCCATGGCCCTTTCATTCCCAGATTACATCTTGTACCAACAGTTTGTGTGTGGGAAAAATCAAAGATGTCAGGGACTCCTCCCAGTGCGTGCACTTTGCATAAGGTGCCCAATCACCAGGGCATGGGCGTTTGACCTTTGCGCTCCCAGAGAATAATGAATTGGGGGCCAGTTTTCAGGCACTCACCATCATCATCCAGCCCCCAGCAGGGCTCAGCATTAGAGTAATCATGGACATGCTGAAGCAATGAAAGCAATCTGTTGTTAACTGGCTGAATCGGCTTGGCCCGAGCCTCCAGACTTCCTTGTCCAGGCATATTACACAACGGTAATTCTCTTTCTTAAAAGGAGAAGAAAAAACTCAATGGGGTAAAGGATGCCTCCTTGTAGCCTTCCATCCCCTGTCCAGGCATTCAAAACAGTTGACAGAAAACCCAAGAATGGCATTTCAGAAACCATAGTCAGTAAGGGAAGTTGAATGCCTGAATAAATCATAATGGACTAGAAAGACTTGCTAATGAAAAGAATTTCTTTAATATTAGTTCTTCACCTGAGCTCATTGCGATGAATCTATTGAATTACTTCGTGTTCACTGCCCTGGGAAGGGACCTCAGGCTTTAGTTACCACTGCTCAGGGTATTTCCAATGGTTTGAAATGAAAACATGCTTACGATTTCTTTCTGGGTGTAGCTTTGAACCCAAATTCACAGCCCACAGAATTCCGCAAAATAGGCAGGGAAGCTGAAAACCTGCTTCCTGCTTGGCCTTGATGTGGCAGCCATGCAACTGCAGCTCTGCTCCAGCCCCTCGGCAGCAGCACTGAGTCATCACCCGCTTTCACCCGAACTCTGTTCTCTGGTACCCACTTTGTTACCAGTAGTTGCATATCTGCCAACAGTAGTATTTTAATTGTCTATTTAGCATTTAAATTAAGCGTTCAGTTGGGCATGGACCAAACACTGTGGGATTCCTGCACATGGATGGGCTGAGCCTGCTCCAGTACGGCGCTGCCTAGCTTTTGGCTTCTGGCTATTTTTAGCTTCACACACCATCCTTTACACCACGATATCCTCATGAAACCCTAAAAGTAAAGTGCATTTTTACAGATGTATCAGTAAAGTAGAAGGCAGCCAAG
This sequence comes from Egretta garzetta, assembly GCF_000687185.1. NCBI lineage: Eukaryota > Metazoa > Chordata > Aves > Pelecaniformes > Ardeidae > Egretta > Egretta garzetta. The sequence goes on from NW_009258552.1 coordinate 870,227, forward strand.
TGCCCAGCTCAGCCCATCGCAGGAGCCCATGGCTAAGCTAGGAGGCGAATCTCACTGCTTACCACCTCTGCAGTGCTCTGATGGTACCACACCTCTGATGGTGCCACCTTCCCTGGATCCTAACAAGTAGCAGACACTTGAGCAGCTTTATGGAGGGGATAGAATCATAGAATCATAGAATGTTTTGGGTTGGAAGGGACGCCTAGAGGTCATCTAGTCCAACCCCCCTGCAGGGAGCAGGGACACTGCTAACTAGATCAGGCTGCTCAAAGCCCCGTCCAACCTGGTCTTGAATGTTTCCAGGGATGGGGCCTCCACTACCTCTCTGGGCAACCCCTTCCAGTGTTTCACTACCCTCACTGTAAAGAATTTCTTCCTTACATCCAGTCTAAACCTACCCTGCTTCAGTTTAAAACCATTACCCTTTGTCCTGTCACATCTGGCCTTACTAAAAAGATTGTCCCCATCTTTCCTATAGGCCCCCTTTAAGTCCTGAAAAGCTGCAATCAGGTCTCCTCGCAGCCTTCTCTTCTCCAGGCTGAACAAGCCCAACTCCCTCAGCCTGTCCTCATAGAAGAGGGGCTCCAGCCCTCGGATCATTTTTGTAGCCCTCCTCTGGACCCACTCCAACAGTTCCATGTCCTTCTTGTGTTGAGGGCTCCAAAGCTGGACGCAGTACTCCAGGTGAGGTCTCACCAGAGCAGAGTGGAGGGGCAGAATCACCTCCCTTGACCTGCTGGCCATGCTTCTCCTGATGCAGCCCAGAGTACGGTTGGCCTTCTGGGCTGCCAGCACATATTGCCGGCTCATGTCCAGCTTTTCGTCCATCAGTACCCACAAGTCCTTCTCGGCAGGGCTGCTCTTGATCCTTTCTTCCCCTAGCCTGTATTGATACCGGGGGTTAGCCCGACCCAGGTGCAGAACCTTGCACTTGGCCTTGTTGAACCTCATGAGGTTCACACAGGCCCACCTCTCCAGCCTGTCCAAGTCTGTTTGGATGAGGATCCCGTCCTTCTGGCGTATCAACCGCACCACTCTGTCTGGCTGCGTACCCAACAGGGATGCTCAAGGGCTGTGACCTGCTTCCCTCTCAGGTCCCTGTCCCCACCATGCTGTCTGCACGGCCCCAGCCGCTCTCTGTGCCTGGCTTCCAGCAGAGTCCACCCTGCTGCTCTGTCGTTAATCCCTGTCAAGCTACAACCTTGTAAATATGTGCCTGGCTCCTACAGTGCAACCTGCACTCCCAGGCAGCTCCCAGAGGCTTTAGTAACTCCATAAATACACAGATTTGGGGAAGAGCTCAGGACAGGCAGCGCGAGAGCATCACGCTGAGTGGCTGTTGCTGCTTTCAACAATGTTATATCCACCCTCATATCAAATGCTCTGCAGAAACACTGTAGCTGAGGATATCAATGGTAACTACCAGATAAACTTGTCAAACCAGGGTAATAGTTTATGAGTGATTTAAGTGCATTTTCCAGGTGTTAAACAAAGGCTTCTCTCCCAGCTTGGCTAGGGAAGCGCTACTTAGTGCTTAGGCCCCGTAAAAAGGAAGAAGTATTATTTCATGAATAGTGTGAAATGACACTATCGCTCACTCTTCTACACTTCAGCGGTTTCCTGTTGCTGACTTGTGAGCAAGTATTTTGCAGGATTAAATGACCTGATGTTATCAGGCTGCGGAGCAGAGTTTGGTGTGTCCGGATGGATCTGATCAACTGATGTGGTGTCTCCTCTTCAGCGCCCAGAGAAATAACCCCCATTTTTCATGCCACGTGCCAGGAGATGTTGTCAGCCTTGCATAAACAGATATTTTGACGAGGAAATCCAAGTTTTCCCTCCATTATTTTGTCTAATACTTCTGAGATGTTTTGTCTATTGTATTGCAGATTGGTTAAAAAGGGAGTGCAGATTGGTTAAAAGGGGAGTGCAGCTGATGCAACAGCGTGCAGAATGCATAGACAAAAACGTACTGCTCACTTAATTTTTCTATTAGACAATACTTGTGGGTTGAAGAAATCTACTCCAGTTTAGGAAAACATTCTCATGTTTCAAGAAAAATGCTTAAAAAGTGAAGTTTTAACACCAAACTTGCATATTCCAGCACAGCCTTGATGCTGACCCTACAGTCATGCCTGCTGACCCTCAGTTTGGAGAACCAGCTCAGCCTGGCTGTAGCATAAACATTTCAGTTAAGGTTTATAAAAATTATTAAATCATAGAATCACAGAATCATTTAGGTTGGAAAAGCCCTTCAAGATCACCAAGGCCAACCCTTCCCCTAACCCTGCCATCCCACCACTAAACCCTGTCCCTAAGCACCTCATCTACCCAGCTTTTAAATCCCTCCAGGGATGGGGACTTGACCCCTTCCCTGGGCAGCCCCTTCCAGTGCTTGACAGCCCTTTCGGGGAAAAAATTTTTCCTGATGTCCAATCTAAACCTCCTCTGCTGAAGGGCCAGGCCACATGTATCCTTCTGTTATCAAGGAGGAACATGACCATGTGCTCCTGGTCCTCCTCCCCATCACTCACCCTCCCTGGGAAGTCCAGCACTGCCCTGTATTTGTCCTGCTTGCCTGCAGGGACACAAGATGCTGTATCCATGCCAGACATGGCAGATCCATATAATTTACCTGTAATAATTTTGCTTGTCTTAAAATACCAAGGGCCATGCCGGACCCTTGAGCACCCTCCAGCAGAAGCAAACCAAGCCCAACAGTTGCTCACCAAGCACAAGGAGAAACAAAGAGCAGAATGGGTCATTGGTCTGAAACAGCATCCTACATCACAGAGTAGATTTCCAATATTATTTTCATTTATAAATATATGTAATGTCATACGTTATCTCTGGAGAGGTGGCTGAAGTTTCCCAGCAAGCTCTCACCACAGAGACTATGCTGTGGTCCAGAAGCCCCCATGATCTCTGATATTTCTGCCCCACTTCACCCATCCTCCAGACCTTACAGGGGTACAAAACACAGAACGTGTTTCTTAAACAATTGTCATTCACAGTCATGTCAGTATTATAGCACCAGTCCAGGTTGTTTCCTTTAAAAGTAAAACAATCTTGCAACATGCCTCGAAAAATGAGGAAATTTGGGGGATGAAATCTTGGCCTTCTGAGTGGTCCAGCTCGCGTTGCTTCAGTGGAGGTTGGCCATCACATTGGCTCTTCTGGTCCGGGGCAGAAAGGGAAATCATGTGCACAGTACAGGGCCCCTCTTTTGGGAGGGAAGGTGTTGGTTTAAGGGTCTCAGTGCAGCTTGGCAGTGGCGGTGTATCTACAGGCAAGTTAATAGCTGGTGTAGGTATCTCCAATATGAGTTACGAAGTTGTTAATCCTCCACAGGTTTTAATAATAATTTAGTATTTAGTGAATGCGCTATACTATAAATGTCTTATTAAACCTAAATTAAATGCAGATTTGGAACATAAATGTGCTATAGAAATTTATGAGGGATCTTACCAGAGATTAATTTTTTTAGACGTTGCTGTGAAAGCTACAGAATATCAGTTTCCAAATGAGTATAAAGTACTGTGTGTTAGTTGCCAGTTATTAGAGAATGTGTCTGTGGAGGATTCAGTACTGTGCCACCTGGAATCGCTGGAGGCAAGTCCCACCTTCTGCGTGCTAACCAAGCTTCGAATGTGCAGAAATGCTATGCACATCCCAAAGGCTGCAAACGTTCTGATCGATGATACTTGTTTGGAATGTCAGTGTTCATATCCAACATTTCAGGATTTCCAGCACACTATGTTGATTGCAGTACCAAATTTGATACCAGGCTTCAAGAAAGGATGATTAACACTAGATTTGTGGTTCTTTTCTCTTAGCACTTGTTCACTGAATTGTTTTAACCCTGAGGTCTTTGACCAAAAAAACCCCACCTTGGCAAGTGTTTCATTTTGCACCCTGAAAGGTCCACCAAAACCTGGCGGGATAGCTCACGCACCAGTGCACACACAAAAGACCTTTGCTGGGTGAGTGCATGAGTCTGATCAGCCACAGCCTGAGCACTTCTGACAAATCTCAAGACACAGCTTGAACCAGAAGCCACCTTCCCCTGGATAGGTTGATGATGAGCTGGGATCCCCAAACCCACACGTCTGCCCCAGCTCAGCGTGGTCCTGTCTGGCACAGCTCCCGGGCAGCACAGGGCCAATCCCCCCTTCAAAAATCATCTGGATGTGCCCACCCAAAATATGGAAAAAATGCTGAGAAACTCATGTCCAAATGAAAAGGAAGATAAGAACAAAAGTATGGACACGCCCAACTTCGCTGCTGGCTCCAGCAGCTGCTGAGAACAGCAGTCAGAGCCCCGCAGGTTCCTAGTGAGAAGCCGAGAATTGGTCGGTTGTGGTGCCACAGCTGAGCCCTGCAGAAGCAATGCTGCTTTCCTTCGGGTCTTGGTTTCCTCTTCTTCCCTGAAAGTCATCATCGCCACTCCTGCACCCCTCACTGCGAAGCCTGGAGATGTGTTGCTGGTAAATTCAGGGAAGCCATTCCCAATAAGGATATCACACACCATACGGAGGAGAGTACTGCATATGTAGGCATGCCCTCAGTAGAATTATCATCAACAATACTGTGTATTAATTTGAAACACTTGCCTACAGCAATTTCAACCAGCTTACAAAGCTGTGCATGGCTGCAAAGGTGGGACCGAATTCACACCGCAGACATTTTTTGGCTCAGAGGATCCGGCTCCGAGGTATGTAAGGATCCCATTCTCTGCAGAACAAGTCATCAGGCTTGCAAGGTTTAATGCCTTTAGGCAGAGCAAAGCTGTTAGCTGAGTGAGGAACATCATCAGTACCACAGTCAAGAAACAGCATCTGCCCAAACCTACTCAGTGGCTGGGATGCCAGAACAAATTTTAGACTCATGGCAAATTTACTTCGTGGTCTGCACTGAAAATTAACACATAACTGTCATGTCCACATGTGCATTTCCTAAAGGGCCATCTCTGTTTCTAGTAATTCTAGAAGCAAATGTAAACTTTGCCTTAATCAGGCACTCTGGAAATCTGCTCCCAGTCAGGGAGGGGAAGAAAGGGAGAAAGGAAGGGGCAGGGCAAGGGCAAGCTTCTCTCGGCACTGGTATGGGCACTCTAGGTAGTTTCTAGAGGAAAAAAAGAGACACTTTTCATTGACTATGTGTTTTCTGCAGAGCAAATCAGTGTTGATGACTTCCTATCCCTTACGAGACCGATGCATCTACAATTTCTGTTTCCAGTCCTGCACTTGTTTAAAGGACGTTCCGCACCCAGAGCAATGTTGTTATACAGAATGCCTGTGTTATCAAATAATAAACTAACTGTCACAGTATTGGCTCAAGGTTGAGGAATTTTCTAGCACAGGAAGATTAAGACGATTACAGTTCAAATGAGTACCATTTTTGAGTAATTGCAGTTATGGCATAGAAGCAATATGGCTTGCTTTGGGAAAGTAGTATGATTTCGCTATACAAATTCCTAGCTGAAATGTAGCTAAAAAAGAAATTCTCAGCACCCAAACTTGCTTAAATTTCCACGTTTGCATCCACGTAAAGGGAAGTTGCACTTACAGAGCTGAAAAGCTGTCCCAGATGCTAGTCTCCCCTTTAAAACTGAAATTAAAAAGCAGTTACTATATTCGATTCAATCACCTGGACTTAGGTTTGCTTACAACCACATGGGCGGCTCTTCAGATCTAGTCCACAGAGAACAGACCAGACCTGTGAGCAAGTCTTCCCTCTCCCTGCACCCTACCCATCTTTATGGGTACCTGTATCTTTATACACACACAGTAATCCATGCTACAAAACCCCTAAAAGCTCCCAATGCTTTCCCTAACCATTAATATATGTCCTTTTCTATATAGGAAGGTCACAAAGACCACCACGTCTCCATCACTCACTTCATATGCTCCTGTACCGTCTGTCTGCCAGGAGCCACCGGAATCTTTGTACTTCTCATAATACAAAGGGAAGTTAATGTTGTGCCCACGTCCCACCGGAGACTGGCTAGGATCTGGGTTGTAGACTCCATGAGCAGAGAAGTTATTGCTGCTTTCCACCCCAAAAGGCAACCTGGGGTTGGACCGCTATATTCTCTGATTCGGGCTCGCTGCTGCTGGTGCCTTGCTACCAGCATGAGTTGTCCTGCTAATTTCCGTGGGGTGACCTGCAACAGTGCCATCTCCTCGATAGGCACCTGAGCTGCTCCGCAGCACGTCGAGCAAAAAGCAGGCAGGCAGAAAGGTCATGGTTCTCTATTCCAGCCAAGTCAGAGGCTCAATACGTGACCTTCTGTCACTTGGTCTTCTTATGTCAAAACCAAAACCGAGTTTAAAACTAGGAATACAGTGAATCCCAGACGCTCCCTCTGAGCCAAACCTTTCTGCATAAATATATTGCAAAGAGCACAAATCATATAATTTCAAACTTTGGGAATCTGTATATATTTAAATGTATACAAAATTCTGCTGTTTCTTTACAATAGTTTCATACTCTAGAAGAAGAGAAATCCAGCAGGCTGAAATTAACAATGCATTAAAACAAACACCAGTGCCTTATTTCCCATGTAAGGAGCTGCCTGGATATAAATAAACCCTTACTCATATTCTGTGATTTAAATAACAGAATCATCCTCGCCCAGAGTAACAAGTGCACCTTTTCAGATAAATAAGAGATAAAAATTATTTTCAAGAAGAAATCTGAGGAACGAGTCCTAAACTCCGATGGACCAATGCTTTTGCTGTCAGTGCGCTGAAACCATGTAACTGAATGTGAGTCAGTGCAAAACTCTTCTCTGAACATACCCCAAACTTCAGGAGAAGGCTGCACTGGGTGAGTGAAATGCAAGCTCAGGTCATTTCTACTTTTGATGCTTTACCTAAAGGTGCTGTTTCCTCAATGTGGCCAAATCATGTATTGCCCCAATTTGCACCAGCATTACCTCTCACTAAGACCGGGTTTTCCTCCTACAGAATGCAAGAAGCGTGCTGTGTGCGGAAACATGGATACACATGTTTGCCCAAAACAACAATATAGACAAAAATTAAAAAAAAATGAAGAAGGGTCAGGGATCACGGACCCTCCCTGAAATAATTTTCTCACAGAACCTGGCTGCTGGCAAGGGGGTAGGGTACTGCAGCAGTGCTGAGAACGTGCTTTGCCTCTTGGGTTACAGCCTGCAATGAGAGTAGCTCATGACTATTCAACTGCATTGGATAACAGGCAGCTGAATTATTGCATGTGTACACATCTCCAAATAACACCAGAAAGAACCCAGGCAAATGTTTTAAAAAATGTAATTTTCAAAATCTGAAATACAGAGAAAGAGTTCAATTTGATAACCAGTTGTACGGTCCAAAACAAAAAAAAAAAGTACGGTGCTTTATGTTCAAAAACCCTAGCAAGATCCTTTTCCCTATAATTTCATAGTGAAGAAAGTTGGTTGCAAGGTAGATTACTTGCCACTTTATTTTCATTTTATTTATGAAATGTATAAGCCCAAAGTATTTTACTATAGAATTCACTACAACATACACGGCATTTGGAGGGAACAAGAAAAAAACAGATCATAAAGTATTTTCCTTTGCTTATATTATCAGTTCATGAACACAACCATCTCATGAGCAAGCTATTTTAAACAAACAGAATTTTATCAGTGTGCAATACAGCAAATTGTGGTTATTTCTCACGTAACTTCGTTACATGTCAAGCACTGATTTCCTTTTTATGTAAATGAAAGCCTATAAACTGATGCAATTACCCTCCACACATCATTACTTGAAATGCTGGGGTGCTACAAAAGTCATTTATCTTTCATACTTTCTGTTAGGCTGCAAGTCAGCTCCGAGGTCTGATTTTTGTTTAAAAGTTTTTGGCTAATTGATCACTTTGGAGATGCTTTAAACACAGGTAAAACACCGACAAAGACTTTTAAAGTAAGCTTTCTTAATGGATGAATTGCAACTATCCATCATTCTGCTTGCTACTTCCCTACCATGGTCCCATTAAACCTAATAAGTTCTATTAAAGCTGTTAACATGTGGCATCTGTTAATGGAAAGTGTATAATGCACAAAGCATGAGGGGGACCTGAGGGCTCGTGGAAGTAAAGTTTGGAACAGAAAGACAAATTCTGACCGTTCACAAAGTTCATGTAATGACAGGTCAGTGCTCCGGGCTATGAGTCCCATTTAAAGCCTCGCGTGGGCAAAGGCAGCGAGGTTAGGTTCACCAGCACAGATGTTCGGTGCACATGTTATGTTTCAAATGCTTCAGCGGACAAAACGTAGAAGTTGAAGGGGAAAAAAAAAAAGTTTATTTTTGGCTTGAGAAAACAGTGTGACACACGACAAGCCTGGATCTCTTTTGGAGCAGCTGTGCTCTATATTACCAAGATTAGGTTTGATCATTCCTGAAGGAACACAGAAATCCCCAAACCTGGATGGCAGGGGCTGTAATAGTTGCTCTTAATGTCTGCTGTTAGCTGATTACTGACATCTTGAAAGCATTGCCCAGGCAGGCCTTCTCGCGAGCTTCTGTCATGCGGATGCTCTCGCAGATGGAGAGCATGCATCGTTGAGCATGGGTGACTGGAAGCTTCAAGGACCAGCAGGTAACCAAAAGCTTTGAACTGCTCCTAGCTTGTGAGACCGCTTTGCTTGTTACTGGGGGGACTATCAGAACACATTATAGTGACCAAAGCCAGCCCATGTAACAGCTGTGAGTGTAATCCAAAAATTAGCTCATTAATTCACAGGAAAGTATTTTCTACTTGTCTCTCATTACAAAAAATGTGTCTGCTTGTTAGCGAAATCTAGAGCTTTAGCTGGAGCCTTTAAAACATTAGCAATGCACATGTGCTTTTCTATGCCTTAGTGGGAGATTTATTAAGTTTATTCTTTAATCTCTGTTTACAAGCAGAAATATGATGAACATAAATCATTTGAAATAAGTTTTCAAGCTACAAACCCAGTTTGCTGTTTTCCAACATCATTATGTTATTTCAAACCTGCAATTAATTTTTTCTTTGTTGCCCTGTTTGTTTGTAAAAACTATTTCATTCCACTTGACCTTTGTATTTCTTGGAAAAATGTTCAAAGTTGGAAATGACTCTAGATGTTATCTGTTAGTGCTTATTGACCATGTGCTGCATGCTAAACTTGAGCTGAAGCTTAGGAGCCCCAGTGAGATACAAGATGCAAGGGGCAAGGCTGCAAGCTACCAGCATGAAACAACATCACAGCAACAGTGTGATCGTTATGAAGGACAGGCAGGCTACCCTCCGAGTGGTGGCTCTTATAAAATCCTCAAATATTAAAAAAAAGAAAAGGAAAAAAATAATGATACTTTATAGAACCATAGAATCATTTGGGTTGGAAAAGCCCTTTAAGATCATCAAGCCCAACCATTACCCTAACCCTGCCATCCCACCACTAAACCATGGCCCTAAATACATTGCCAGCTCTTGCAGGAAACTTCCTCTGTTGGTGCTAAACCATAATGTTTCTCATCATAGCACCAAATGGTGCCAGCGAGCAGTGGCACTGCAAATTAAATGTTTATACAGTCGATGCAGAAGTCCCAATCCAATGCCCAGCAATTATCTTGCAATACGTGAATGTACCTAGTTTGTGCACTATAGAATGAATTTCTCTTCATAACATGATCAAGTTGTATTTTCTTCTTTATAACAAGGAAGCTCACCAACACAAAAAATTAGGAGATCTAAATAATACAGTGGGTTTTGCGCTTCCAGCTGGAACAAGACAATCCTGCCTGCCCGCTCCAGTGTTGTTCGCAATGTAATGAATCATCACAGAAGTATGAAAAATCCCCTTGGCATATCCCTTGCATTATGGCCCCTTTCTCTTAGGTTTCCTCATCACCATTTTTCACAGCACAGGAATGCTAATCACCTATATCTAAGAACCCTATAAAGTTTGTTCTTTATTCCAATTTGCTGCAAAGCTTAAACTACAGCGAGCAAAATTGTGACCACCCACTGCTGTTCAACCTCATATCATGACCCATGGCATATCCAGTTTTGTCTCAAAGGCCAGCCTGTGAGTGCAGCCCCTCCTGCCAGCTGAGACACGGATGCTGGACCCATCCCGGAGCGCCGGGATGGCCTCCTGTGCCACACACGCACCGGGACGGCAGCTCCGCTTCTCAGTCATGGGAGGAGAATCCACGCTGCTGGTCGCTCCTGGCACCATCCGGCACCCACATTAATATACAGCAAATACATTTAAGCCAGTGGACATGCATCTGGGAGATACAGCTGCTGCTATACCCAGAAATAACCTGGGTCTGGCTATTCTCCCTCACATTCAAGCAATTACTCTGAGGTGCAGATTCCCTGAAGTCGGTGGGAAATACGCTGTTTTGGCAATACTTGGCCAGCCGTCCCTCTCGGAGCCAGCCCAAAGCAGCTTGTTTTGGTCTGCAGCTCTAAAATGTCAGCCATTAAACCAGCCTCAGCTATCTTTCAGAATGAAAAACCTTTGATTGTATAATTAGTTTTTCATTGATCAATACACTCAGACGCGCCAGGCTTCTAGCACAGCTCACTCAGGACCACACACTCATTAGGCAGGAGAAACTTTTAATGAATGCAATGAAAACCCAGATGCCCATGCCCACAGGGCAAAGATGCTGCATGCTGTTTAAGTGGGTTACATGGGGGGAGGCAGGTAGTGTTACAGCTTCAGAGTCCCGAAAAACCCTGACAAACCATAAACTTTAAACTAGACAGTTTAAAAAAATGCACCTTTCTGATCTTATAAGCACAGGATCAGACTCAAAAATGGGGTGCAAATCCTTTTCCAGTGCGCATGCACATTTCTTCAGCATTTCTACAGCTCCATATATTCAGCCTCCTGGGTCCATGATGACACCTTGACATGCTGTACATCTGTAGCACAGCACCCCAGACTGGAGGCCAAAAATATTTTATTTAGTTTACATTTTCTTGAGGAACAGCTGATTGCCTGCCTTGAAGCGGGAGGACAAAAACTGGCCCAAAGCGCACACACACCTCAGCAGCAGCAGAGTCGCAGCCCCAAGGGCAGGGGCTGCATATCCCACGGGAAGGACGGGTGCAGCCAAGGGAAAGCTGGGGCATGCAAAACCCAACCACACGAGCAAACTGCAAAAGAGAAGAAGCAATTGATCCAAGAAAGGCCAAGACAGAAAAGTACTGGAATGAGGAGACCCCATTTTCTCCACCAGCCCAAGCTGTTCCAGCTGTTAAACAGAACTGAGGAAAGAACCAGCAGCCAGGGCATGTCAGTGAGATTTTAGTTCTCATCTGTAACAGTACGAGGTATTATAAGCTGATGAACAACGATCTCCCATGATGGGATAACTATGGCCATTCTCTCACCCCTCCTTTTCTCTATGTGAAAAGTGCAGGAGAGGTCCCGAAGTTGCCAGCCTGAGGCAGGGGCTGGTGTTTGATGTTGCACTGAAGGGTCAGCGCCACTTCCAGCCTTCAACATCACACACAGGACTGACAGTTCATTTTTTACAGTGACCTGCAGAAAGGCAACTATTGCAAAGAGCTGAAGCCTAACAGGATTCTGCTCCCATGATGGACCTGTGTGAGTGAAAGTGCAGGCAGCGGTTTGGAAGGGCTTAAAAACATTCCACTCTTTTTGGCTGCTCTTAATCCACCTGCCCACCCTCCTTCTTCCTCCCCCCTGAAAGAAGCACTCTTCGGAGAAGTGCCTTTTGACTTTATTTATATAAAATGATCACCTAAAGGATTTTACTGCAATTTGGTGATGAAGAGGACAGCAGCAGAAGCTCCGCGTGGTTGCGCTGGTATGGGCTGCAGTAGTGCTGTGCTGTGCTGAACACCATGATTAGTAAAAAGACTTAGCGCCTGAAATTAAAATGCTTAGGGGAAGAGTGAGCGCTTTAACACCTCTTTAGAGCTCAGTCCTTCGAGGTGCTGGGCACATTGGCCATGACCCTACGCCTTCAAGTCTTCAGGCCCACAAACACTGGGGTAAGCGCTACCTGGGCACAGGTACAATCAGGCCCAAGGCTCTGAGACAGAAGCTATTGTCATTATTGTTAACAAATTACAATTATTGTCATTACATTCTTGTCAATGAACAGAAAACAATGTGCTGTTTGCTAACTGTTACAGCAACTCCATCCCTGTCACAGGAAGAACGGTACTCTACAAAGCTGGTAATCACAGAACCATAGAATGTTTTGGGTTGGAAGGGACCCCTAGAGGTCACCCAGTCCAAGCCCCCTGCAGTGAGCAGGGACACCTTTAACCAGATCAGGTCACTCAGAGCCCTGTCCAACATGGCTTTGAATGTTTCCCGGGATGGAGCCTCTACCAACGCTCTGGGCAACCCCTTCCAGTGTTCCAGCCCTCATTGTAAAGAGTTTCTTCCTTATAACTAGTCTAAATCTACCCTGCTTCAGTTTAAAACCATCACCCTTTGTCCTGTCACAGATGGTCCTACTAAAAAATTGTCCCCATCTTTCCTATGGGCCCCATTTAAGCACTGAACAGCTGCAATCAGGTCTGCCTGCAGCCTTCTCCAGGCTGAACAAGCCCAACTCTCTCAGCCTATCCTCACAGGAGAGGGGCTCCAGCCCTCGGATCATTTTTGTAGCCCTCCTCTGGACCCGCTCCAACAAGTCCCTGACTGTCCTGTGCTGAGGGCTCCAGAGCTGGACGCAGGGCTCCAGGGGGGGTCTCGCCAGAGTGGGGCAGAGGGACAGAATCCCCTCCCTCGCTGCTGGCCATGCTGCTGGGGATGCAGCCCAGGTTGGCCTTCTGGACTGCCAGCGCACATGGCCAGCTCGCACCCAGCTTTTCCTCCATCAGTACCCCCAAGTCCTTCTCGGCAGGGCTGTTCTCACTGCCCTCATC
>NW_009258552.1:883168-911613 GCF_000687185.1 Egretta garzetta
GCAGCCAAGGGAAAGCTGGGGCATGCAAAACCCAACCACATGAGCAAACTGCAAAAGAGAAGAAGCAATTGATCCAAGAAAGGCCAAGACAGAAAAGTACTGGAATGAGGAGACCCCATTTTCTCCACCAGCCCAAGCTGTTCCAGCTGTTAAACAGAACTGAGGAAAGAACCAGCAGCCAGGGCATGTCAGTGAGATTTTAGTTCTCATCTGTAACAGTACGAGGTATTATAAGCTGATGAACAACGATCTCCCATGATGGGATAACTATGGCCATTCTCTCACCCCTCCTTTTCTCTATGTGAAAAGTGCAGGAGAGGTCCCGAAGTTGCCAGCCTGAGGCAGGGGCTGGTGTTTGATGTTGCACTGAAGGGTCAGCGCCACTTCCAGCCTTCAACATCACACACAGGACTGACAGTTCATTTTTTACAGTGACCTGCAGAAAGGCAACTATTGCAAAGAGCTGAAGCCTAACAGGATTCTGCTCCCATGATGGACCTGTGTGAGTGAAAGTGCAGGCAGCGGTTTGGAAGGGCTTAAAAACATTCCACTCTTTTTGGCTGCTCTTAATCCACCTGCCCACCCTCCTTCTTCCTCCCCCCTGAAAGAAGCACTCTTCGGAGAAGTGCCTTTTGACTTTATTTATATAAAATGATCACCTAAAGGATTTTACTGCAATTTGGTGATGAAGAGGACAGCAGCAGAAGCTCCGCGTGGTTGCGCTGGTATGGGCTGCAGTAGTGCTGTGCTGTGCTGAACACCATGATTAGTAAAAAGACTTAGCGCCTGAAATTAAAATGCTTAGGGGAAGAGTGAGCGCTTTAACACCTCTTTAGAGCTCAGTCCTTCGAGGTGCTGGGCACATTGGCCATGACCCTACGCCTTCAAGTCTTCAGGCCCACAAACACTGGGGTAAGCGCTACCTGGGCACAGGTACAATCAGGCCCAAGGCTCTGAGACAGAAGCTATTGTCATTATTGTTAACAAATTACAATTATTGTCATTACATTCTTGTCAATGAACAGAAAACAATGTGCTGTTTGCTAACTGTTACAGCAACTCCATCCCTGTCACAGGAAGAACGGTACTCTACAAAGCTGGTAATCACAGAACCATAGAATGTTTTGGGTTGGAAGGGACCCCTAGAGGTCACCCAGTCCAAGCCCCCTGCAGTGAGCAGGGACACCTTTAACCAGATCAGGTCACTCAGAGCCCTGTCCAACATGGCTTTGAATGTTTCCCGGGATGGAGCCTCTACCAACGCTCTGGGCAACCCCTTCCAGTGTTCCAGCCCTCATTGTAAAGAGTTTCTTCCTTATAACTAGTCTAAATCTACCCTGCTTCAGTTTAAAACCATCACCCTTTGTCCTGTCACAGATGGTCCTACTAAAAAATTGTCCCCATCTTTCCTATGGGCCCCATTTAAGCACTGAACAGCTGCAATCAGGTCTGCCTGCAGCCTTCTCCAGGCTGAACAAGCCCAACTCTCTCAGCCTATCCTCACAGGAGAGGGGCTCCAGCCCTCGGATCATTTTTGTAGCCCTTCTCTGGACCCGCTCCAACAAGTCCCTGACTGTCCTGTGCTGAGGGCTCCAGAGCTGGACGCAGGGCTCCAGGGGGGGTCTCGCCAGAGTGGGGCAGAGGGACAGAATCCCCTCCCTCGCTGCTGGCCATGCTGCTGGGGATGCAGCCCAGGTTGGCCTTCTGGACTGCCAGCGCACATGGCCAGCTCGCACCCAGCTTTTCCTCCATCAGTACCCCCAAGTCCTTCTCGGCAGGGCTGTTCTCAATGCCTTCATCCCCCAGCCTGTATGGATGATGGGGGGTGCCCCAACCCAGGTGTAGGACCTGGCACTTGGTCTTGTTGAACTTCATGAGGTTCACATGGGCCCACCTCTCCAGCTTGCCCAGGAGAGTGGTGTTAGAGTAATTTTAGTACATTCTTCAAGATTCAGTTTTATCTTTTTAGGAAGTTTTGTCTGTTTTCAGTGGGAAATGTGTGTCTTAAAATAGCTGCGCTGGTTTTGAGACTGCTGCTGTCAGCTAAGGATATGCTGAAACTCGCCACTTTCAGAGGTACTGACCAGCTAGGCTGGATCAGGAACAGGGCAACGGCAGTTCTTTAGAAGCGTTAGCTAAACTACTATACCCCCATCCTATATAGTCCATATACACAACCTCTGCTTTTTTGTGCTGGAGGGAGGAAAACAGTTCAACTCTGGCAACAAAAAAATAATTCAAAGAAAAAAGCGCAGCACAGCAAGCCGACAGTATTTACATTTAACAGATTGCAGCATTTTGCTTTTCAAAAGACTGAGTCCGAGGTAATTAAGACTTTGGTGGCCTCTCAGTTTTTAACTTGCAAATACAGGACAATGAAACAGGGAGAGTGAGGTCTTTCTCCAGCCCGTGTGGCATGCGCGGCCAGCGCTGTCAGAGTTTGACAGGTGTCTGCTTGGGCGCTGCCATTGCGCTCCGTTACTCCCGAAACCCGAGAGTGTTTGTAAACAGTCTGTGCTTTCTCAAAAGTGCCCCAGAGATTTGTTACAGGAAGTCAAATTGCTCAAATCTACCTAATTTGGCACGATACGTTGAAAGCATGCTTGAGTGATCATAATTGCGCTGGGACTGACTTCATTTAGCAATCTCTCGGCATACCTTTCCAATAACAACTGCAGGCGATATAAATTCAATCTCTTGTTTGTTTCTGAAAGTGATTAGCCTAAAAAATTTGGAATTTAAACACTCGTAATTGCAAAGTGTTATTTATATTCAATTTTGATTTATTAAATAGAAAAGTTCAAACGAAAGGAAAAAGGTAATTCTTATTGGTGGTGAGTGTTGCTCTTATGAGGGCATTTTTTCCCTTGTACAACATGTAATATTGCACCAAGAACATAAAAGATGCTGGGGTTTCTTTCAAGCATGGACATTTTACTATGAAATACCTATGGGTCACTAGGATTAATACAACTTTTCTTTACATCTACACAGAAGTACCTGCGAAGATAAGCCAAATCAACTGCAGGGCACAACTAAAAGGACAGGAAGGAGAGCTGAAAGAGTCCAACTTTCATTCTGAGTATGATAATCAGTGCTAATCGGTATGATGCACAAGGGTGAACAAAAGATATTTGTTTGACACATTCAATTTTTTTAAAAACAATTAATCTAATTTATATTTGCATCCTTTTTGCATTGAGATTCTCCAGGAACTGTTAGGGTAAACCCCATGGTGGTCAAGAATTGTCATGAAAGTGAATTCTGGAGAAAGATTTGCGGAAAGAAAATACTGAATTCATAAATATAGGGAAAATACTCACAAGGCCTTTTCAGCAGGTCACTAACTCAAACAAACAAACAAGATATAACTTGAGTATAAACCACAAATGTCTGATTTCCAGTTAAAGAAAAATTTTATAAATTTAATAAGGCGTGCTCACAAATTAAGACCTGAAAGAAATTAAATTTCCAACAATTATGTTGGAAAGAGCGATTTCAAAAATTCAGAGAAAACCACAAAACTAATTAGAAAAAAACTGTTTGCTGAGAACGTCTTGCTTAGCCCTCATCATGAACGGATCCATGTGCAGCTTCCTTGCTCTAACTAAAAAGAAGAAGAACTGAGAGATGAAGCAAAGCAGTGAAAATCTCTGTAAGGGTTAATAACTCCGTGGCCTCAACCTTACACCGCCAGGAAGGACTGGGTTCGTCTCGCAAAAAAACAGAAGCTGAACAAGTCTCTTTTCCACACCAATTTCTTCATATCTTCTTTATAAGCATCTTCCTCCTCCTCCTCTGTTCCTAACCTGAATTGTCACTGAACTTAGCAACATCTGTGCCCAGCAGAGGGGCAAAACATTGTGCTCGGCATCAGAACTGTTACAGGCTGACCAACGGCCCCAGTGGACCCTTGAAAGCTTATTCAGCACCCTGATGAGCCAGAAGCACAGCATTCCACCATCATGGCAGCAAAGCTTCTGTGTTTCATGGCACAGCACCCACCTCTGTGCCCCCACCTCACCTGGCAGCCACTGACCTGCCACAGGATGCCCACAGCCCATGCTTTAAACCTTGTGAGGAAAGCCAATGGCCTGAGGACATGGAGGGGAAAGGCAAACTAAAACTCAGGTTAGGTCCTCCAGACATTTCTGAACGCTGGCAGGGCACCATGGTGAGTCCTGGGATCCCCCATAACTAGGAGGAGCCCATGCAGCAAACCCACGGGGAGTGCTTGCTGCCCAGTGCCGGCAGGTGGATCCCACGGGGAATGGGTCGCTTCAGAGTGGTTGGAAGAGAGAAGAAATTTCTCAGGCCCATCAAGTTTTACCTAATGTTTACTTCGTTTTTAAAGTAACAAATTAATCAAATTGTCCCTAAAGTAAAGCCAAACCTCAGGGCAAGCCTGATTTACAAAGGGTCTGCGCACAGTCTGTTTCAAGCTAGGTGGGACCCTCACCTACCCAAGCAACTAATTTAGGGCTATAATTTAGCCCATTTCCCCTTCAGCAATACTACTGCTTACCCAAAACATCTCGATTTATTTTTAAGCCAAACGTATTATTTATTTGATGGGAGGGAAGAGAACAGAAAGAGCGGCACAACCTGAACATTCATCATTATTGTTTGTGCTCCTTGAAGGACATTGTTGAATTATTGCTATAAACATTCCACATTTGGCTAAATGTTGTTGATATAAACAAGGATTTTTCCTCATTAAGGTAATTTGCTGCAGTCTGAGAAACTGATTTATCAAGAGAATTAATTAAAGGCAGATATGATTTGTGGCTTTTTGTACTTGTAGGTCTTTCAGCATAAACATCCCCATTAAAATTAAATTACTGCTAATCTGATCCTACTAACAATAGTTTTTAAAGACACTTCACATATGCAGACACGATGGCCTTATTCAGGTTGGGAGCTGTGCAGCACTGGGTCCCAAGCTCACAGTTGTGACAGTACATGGGTGGAAGAAGAGTTTTGCAGATGCACTGTGTGCTGTTCGGTACCACACACTGAAGGTTTGCTGGGTTTGGGAGAGGGACGGTGAAAATTCTGGTTTCTCCTCCAGTTTTCCCATGAGATGCAGATTTAAGAGGACTTTCTTGGGCTGGGGGGAGGATGTAGCTAGGCAGTTAAAATTAAAAGTCTCTCCTTCCTTCTCTCTGATCTGGATTTCATGTAGGCCACAGGAGGCAGGACACAGATCAGGTACCAGTCAAACCAACATCCCCTGAATCAAGCAAGATTTGCCTGTAGCACCTTGGTTCAAGAGTAAGCCCTCTTAGATAACTCTTCCTAGTCTCTTTCTTTTCAAAAGGCTATAGAAACAGGAGGGGAAAAAAAGACACAGTGGCAAATGACATCCTGCTGGTTGGACCTGGGTGTTTTGCAGGTTCAGGACACACATTGGTCACCCATGGGGGCAGCTCTTCAGTTCCTCTAAGCCAGAGGAACCCTGGTAAAGCTACAGAGCTGCCACAGGGAAACACAGACCAGGAGCCCCCTGCCCTTCCGGGGCAACATCTGGAGACCCGACAGAATGGCACTAGGAACTTATGCTTACATACCCTGATTCGTCCTTTCACAGCTTCCTCAGTCTTTCACATAAACCCACCGGGGAAAGGTTGACAAGCACTAACCAAAGCTACTCCTCCCCTTACAGCTGGCCCTCAGAGCACATCCACAAAACAAAGCCAAAGCACAAATTTGGCCCCGGTTTCCCAGGCTACCTTTACAGGAGCTGCTTTGAATGGTGCACGGGATGGGCAGCAGCGTCAGTTGTACCAGCCTGCCTCAACACCAGGTCTGTGCTCATTACTGACTGCTGTATTGATTAAGACCCTGCTACAATTAATTTTTTTTCCCATGCTTGCTCATGAAAACTAGCAAATAAATGTGGTGTCCACCTCTGCTCCAAATGTACTGGTATTTGCTCCCCAGTTCTTGGGAGCCAAGGGGGCACAGACCTTGCTTGGATTTAGGACACGCTGGTCTCCACAGTCTCACATATTGGTTCAAATTCCAGGGTAATCAAAAGTGATCACATCAATTCCAATTTTCTTACCTGCCAACAATACAGAATATAATTTGATAAAGAAAGCAAAGGCTTCTAACCTCAACACAGAAAGAAATCAGGCATGAAAAGGAACAGGGAAGAAAAGCAATCTAGCTTAGGTCATGGAAGTCTACCTCATGCCATAGCTAACAGCATCTGAAAGACTGAACTACTTGCTGTTCAAAACATAGATGAAGATGCCTGAATTTATCTCAGTTGAAGGAAACAGGTGTTCTGTGATTTAGGAGAAGCCGCCTTTCTGTTCCCAATCTTGGTGATCAATCCTGTTAAAGACGCTGAACATCTTCAAGCCACTGCTAATTGAGTCTGCTAATTACAGTGCTCAGCAACCCCCAACCAGAGCCAGATAGAGTACACATTCACCAAGAGGACCTTTGGGAAGTCTAGATTAGTCTCAGGACAACTTGAAAGGCAAGATAAGGAAGCTTAAGGGGACTCTTCCTCTCCTGCAGCAGACGAATGAATCAGCAGTGAAGGCTCCAGCTCTGGTCAAAGGGAAGGGATAATGTGGTGATGAAGTAGGTCTTAAATCATTTTGATGTATTTAAGTGTGACTCCAAAGAAGAGCTAGAAATGTAGGGAGAAAACAAAGTATTAGTCAAAACAATCAGGCAAGTTTGAAGATGCAGTGGGTAGGTTGGATACATAGATTTTTCAGACTGAAATTTTCATCACCATTCAAGGGTCTGTTTTGTATTGTTCATTTAAGCAACAGAGCTTTTGTATAATCGAGTTATTTATCCAATTTTACTATTTCATGTCTCTCACAGGAGAGTCTCGTAAAAAGCGTTTTGTTTTCCACAGGCGGCACAGTGTCACGGGGGCAGGATGATTCCCGTGCTGCTTCACCGGGAAACTACAAACAGCTGGGGGGATGCTGGTGCTTCCCCTGCCAAGGGAAGCAAAGTCCTTCCCTGGCCTTTTCCACAGAACAGAGCTTGAGATGCGCACTCCAGCACCAAAATACGACACAGTTACAATAGTAACACCAGAGTCGGCATTGTGGTAGCACCCGAAGCCCCCAGCATTAAACACAGGGATATTCTATGTTAGGCGTGTGTGGTGTGTGCCTGAGGTGCTTACTGGATTGCCAGGCAGAGAGCTGACCGTCTGAGGGGTGGGAGGAGAGCAGAGGTGCTCCTGCACAGTCGGCACGGCGCAACACAGGAACAAGAGGATCATCTGGGATGCTGCAGGGGAGCAAAACAGTCCTGTGCCAGAGCTGAATCCAGTTGCCAGACCCTTTCTGGGCCAGTCTTCATGTCTAATCATTGAAATAAAGGCAGCAAAGAGAATACGTCACACTCTGCTATTTGAGGTTTGAGTTTCACATATTCTGACATAAATGACAGAGATCCAAGATCTGGGGGAGCACAGGGGAAGAAAAACTCTTTTTTGCATGTCCTTTTTCAGAAGTGAGTACTCCTCAAGATACATGCACATAGCTGAGGTACTACTGTATAGAAAAAAACCCATAACATTTCGCTTGGAACTCATTAACGAGGAATTCATTAATGTCTTTTGCCTTCATGCAAATATTTATTTCAGGGGAGGTTATTTGCATGTACATCGTCTAAGGCGGGGAGAGGGAGAACAAAGGAATTATCTCATAGAACTTGAGAAGATACAGAAGTCATGTTGTTCCTACACTTCTCGTAATGGTTGGCTGTCAACAGCTGCATTAAGTGGGCTGCACCCATTACCGGGATGGAAGCTGTCATCGAAATTAATTAGAGGCTTATTTGGACATAGTTGCATTTTATATTCTGCTGGCAATTCACTGTCTGTCCGGCACAGTACTGAAAAGCAGGCTGGGAAAAGAGGGCACTAGTGCATAAGAACAGGCAGTAGGTAGATTATTTTTCCTGTTCATAATGGAGTGCTGTGGAGTTTTACAGTTATTTAAAGAGACTCGTTTCTTTTTTTTATATAACCCACTGCTAAAGAGCAGTTGTCATCCTCAATCTTAACTAAAGGTTATTTGGTAAGCATAACTAATGGCTATGAGATAATGCCACATCTGCAAAGTTAGAGAATTAATGAGTAATAACTGATGTGCTTGTAACCACAAACAAATGTGTCTCCACTTTCAACTTCACTTAAGAACAGTCACAAATCCCAATTCCCCAAGAACACCAATACATGGCCACAATAAAGTGCAAATATGAACTCACCTGATCCTTCTCACACCAGTTCTGGAGGAAGAAAAAAAGGCGAATAAATCAGGTATCAGTCTACCCCCCACCTCTCCAATACCGTAGCTGTCTTTGCTGTGAGTGGTCTTAAGCACAGTCTGGAGCAATTCCAGGGTTCATGGGTGAAACACCACCAAGGGACCTTCAACAGCACTTGCAAGAAAACCTTGCTGCTCTTCCCAGGGCCACCAGCAAGGGGGATGAGCAACGGTGACTGCAAGCATTGCTCACGCAGGCACTGGCAAAGAAGGGGATGGGTTGCCTGGGGTCCAGCTGTCCTTCCCCCCGTCACCACTGTTATGCTTTATACTGCTGCCTACCACCCACCTCCTAGGATGAACTGAAACCAAGGAAACGGCCAAAAAAATGTTCTTTACCAGGAACTTCTCTGCTGCCCCACGCTGGCTTGAATCTGGCCTCTAGATGCCCAAGTACACAGAGAGATCACATGCAAGGTGCCTACTTAGAAGAAATAAATGTGTATTTTAAACTTCTTTTTGAAGCTTGAATAAAGAGTATTTTAGAATGTAGCAGAGAAAAAAGTGGTTTATACATGAGGGCATTTATTTCATGCAGGTATATCCAGTTTTCTGGGGTCAAGAAACAGTAGTGCACATATATCTTACCAGCAAGAAAGAGGGGTGGGGGGTAAGAGGGGAAAGTGCCTATTAGGTGAATGTGTATCTTTGTTAATTTTCATTCCAAAATTCTGAGCCTCGCTGCCCATGTCAGTGTAAAACATCGCAGCACCCAGAACTGGCAGCTGAACACGGCCTGTGCGCTGTCTGCAGGCTCAGGGGACAAGTATTCACCTTCACAGCTCATTGGCAATTTGCTGTATAACTCTGCTCTCACAAAGGCAATACCTTTCCTTCCTGTGAAGGTGCAAAGCCGTTCATCATTTTCATGAGAGTACAAAACACCCTCATACTTTGCTTAATACAACAAGCTGTGTGTTGAAAATGGGAATTCCCTGTGTGGGAAGCGGGGCAGTTCAGCTCAATCATTCTGCCCTCCTCTTCAGAGATTTGAAGAAAAAGCTATAGCAAGGCTTGAGCAGAAGCACCTCATACGCTATCACAAAAATAAGCCAGTGCTGCCTTCCTAATTTTTCTTGCTAAATTGGTCCATCTCTTAGCACAGTTTAGTTGCTTGTTCAGTAACTTGTGGCTGAGCTCACCAACACCACCGTATGGGAGCAATACCCGAGAGGACAGGATTTTTCTCTATCAATCATAGTCCTACAGCCCTTCCCATCTATTTCTCCTAAGTTTGTGCCCACAATGCAGTGACAAAGGCTCAGTGCTCTGCCAGCACCACTTTATCTGTCACAGAGCTTAGGACAGTTCAGCAGTACAATCTGGATGCTGCGGGGCGTTGCAGAAAAATGTTGAAGTGTCGCGTTTTGCAGTGTTTTGCAGCCTTCAAACCTGTCTGTGGTTCCTAAGTGTGGCTGCATTTACGAAATTAATTTTGTGGGTTTGGTTGCAAAGTAAGTGCAACCTACTACGCCTAACAAACTACCCTAACCTAGAAAAAACTGCAAATGATGTGACCAACAATAACTCAACAGAAGTCTAAGGAAATTGATACATTGATTATATTTTTATCATGCACATGATAAATAACAGGCTATATACACAAGGCTGAAGAAATTCGGCGCCTCTGGGCTCCTTCCGTGCAATTCATCCATCCTTCAGAAGCAATAACTAATAAAGAGAGGGGGTGGATAATTCCAAGTGATTCAATAAATCACAAAATCTTCCTAAATTTGTCTGTTTGCGTTTGTGAATCAACATCCCCAACTCCCCTTCCATTAGCACCATCGATCCTACATGAAACAAATAATTTTGCCTTTGAGTCTCTCGATGCAGAAGTAACATCCTTTCTGATCCAGTCACTTGTATTTAGTCCCAACCAGTCCAACTCCAAATCTGAGCATAAGCTACGCTATTTGGACTTGGAGCCATTTCTCCCAAATCCAAGAGTCAGTAGAGAGTAGAAGGAGGTGTTGGACTTGCAGGTCACCTCTCAGTGCAGATGAGTTCATTGAAAGCCCAGTGAAAAGCTACTGTTGTGCAGTAGGCAATTTTCAAGAGTTAATAAAGCAGCCGGTTTTGCCAAGCAACAACCCAGCTCCCAAGACTGTAATAAATACTTGAGCATCCTGCCAAATTTTGCTGTAAACAGTAAAGCGTTTTCTATTATCAGAGCACGGAAAGCTCTCTTGACTAGAGCAACTTGCCCCTTAACTTTAATTCAAGGCCCCCCCCCCAAATCATTATCCCCTGGAAGGCAGGGCTCATTTAAGCAGGCAGCAGCCAAGCCTGGCCAGGGAGAGCTGCAGACCTGACATTAATAAGGTGCTCTATGCCTGAAAGGCCATAAAGGGAAAACCTTAACTAGGTGTTATAACAAGGGGATATGGAGTAATACAAAGTGTGTAAATGTCACGAGCTCTCTACGAGGCCTCTCTGTTAAAAGTCTTCCTCCTCTTAGCTCCTCTGGGTAAAATATTTTCCTTCTGCTGCTGCTCCTTTTAAAATATTTTGATAATGAGAGTGAAAATGATAATTTCAGTGGCGTGTATGCTGGCAGGTTTATGAGGATGGCAGCACAGATCACAGCACTGAGGAGAAACAGGGAGTATGTAGCCCGATAACAAAAAGCAAACACGTATTTCTATTAAAAGCTGTTTACAGAGTGCCACAAGTGTTTCAGCAACAACATAAACCCTGCTTCCTGCCACCAGCATTTACAGCCTCATGTTTAGGACTTTATGCACTTGGTAAAGCCGTGGGACTGTTACTATGGATTAATGCCTGTAGAGCTGGGGGGCTGTGAGCTCAACCCAGATGGTCTTGAACCCATCGCCCAAATGGTCCCTGGACTTACCACTTTGCTAGGTGGATGTAAATGGACAGAATGCTGCAATGGAGCCATATGAGATTGTATTAGATCACAGGAGAAACATTTCTGGAAAGAAAAGGGCAGTCTCTTTTTTTAAAATAAGAGAGAGACAGATAGTGTATTGGAGAAAGAATTTTGATAGGGAGATAATGTGTTAAAGATGATGCCATAAGATTGCAGGCATGAAGAAGTTGGCCCTACCATTTTCTACACATGGGCAAAGAATAAAAAAAAACCCAAAACATCACTCTGCTAGGGCCAAATATTTTATAGCAATTAATCTGGACTGCTTTAGTTCTTAATTCCTGGTATGACCAGAAATGGTAGGAGACCTCCCAGCCTGTTCCTACTCATTCTGCACTCCTGCAAGGGCAGATCCTGCAGAGCAGAGGCCACCGCCCAGGTGGCAACGGCAGTCCCATCGGTGGCAGCCATCTCATGCGCCATATGCCTCAAAACAGTCCTGCATTTTACACCCTGCCTTATCTCTGCTGCAGACAGCAGTATGAATTGCTTCACGTCACGTTTTTTTGTTAATGAGAAGAGGGCTGAAGTGCTGTGCCGAGCACCTTCCCCCAGCCCTGACGCTGTCATTGCAGCCTGTGATGAATTAGGGCTGTGCTTGAACCTAAAGACCAGCAAATTAACAGTTAATTAGGAGTTGATAAATAGCAGAGTTGCACAGACCCTCTGATTTAGCTTGTTTTCAGCTGCTGCCCTTCTCCCATATCTTGAAACAGCAAGTGTTTATGTGCTCCTAACAAGTGCCTGAGTGGGCCGCCATGCCTGGGCTTTGTCAGGGGCCTGGATGCCTCTCACACCGCCCGCTCCCGCTCACTTGCACAGCTCTACTTGACACAGAAGCTTTATCAGTATTTATCCCCCAGATAAAGAGATGTGGCAGTGCTTTCAGGGGGAAATTAGACCCTGTGGTGGGAGGGAGGGAGGGAGCATTTCCCAACCCATCCGTCCCTCAGAAAAGCCCATTTCCCTCATGTGGAGGCACTCCTAGGCCTGGAGTTTCCTCTCACAGCGACCGATATCTCATCTGGCTGCACCAGGCGAGCGCTTGGCTCTGAAGAGGGGTATTCTATGAAGCCGAGGGGATCGCGATTCATCCCTCCTCTATAGAAGGACAGTTTTCCCGGTTCCTGAAGAATTCACTGGAAGAAATTCTTCATTTTGGTGGGAGCAGCTTCACCCCATCCACCTCAGGTGGAGCACAAGCACTTCAGTGAGGTCCCTGTACACTTCACCTGGAGCCCAATAGCCTCTTCTATGTCTTGACACTGCCAATGGATGCAGGGGACCAGGGAAGGTTACCAGTAAAATCAAATTAAAGGATAAAATAACTAAATATATTTGAACCTGGAGATGCTAGATGTTCGCAGGACCACCTCAGGCCCGTGACATCCGTTAACGATGGCTCTGTGTGTGGTGTAGGTGTTTGTGTCAGTCTGTATATGCAGACCCCTTCAGTTAACTTTCCTCTGCTCCAGAACAACTTTAAGACCTAAGGTTGGGATAAATCTTCGAACTACTTTGAAATATATCTGCTTTGGGCAGCCACGTTGCAGGGACACAACCAGTATCTATTTTCAAAGTTTTGAAGGCAATAGGGGTTTTAGTTTTTTTCCTTATAAATAGGAAGCGAAAGTGTATGTCCCTCTGTCTGAGTGAAATAAACAACATTTCCTAGACTCAGCTGAAAATGCGATCTACATCCTTCAAAAAATGCCCACCAGGTCAGAGGCAGCACTACCTAGATTTATTACTCTGTAACACTGCAAGGAAGGAGGAACAATAAATGCTCCTGGGCGAAAGGGGTGCTTCAAGAGGGAAGGAAAGCAGTGTGCACATGCTAATTTGGCAGGGGCTAATGAGAATAAACCACTCACCCTTAAACAGCTCTGCCCTAGCCAAGTAGATACACTTCACCTTGCATTTTTGTGTCCCATTTTTACCTACCGAGTGGTTTTCTAGCTCTGCAGGGTATGGGGCCTTCCACAGTTTACATGTGCTCTATGGCCCATTCCAGGAATTACTAGATTTGGCCAAAAGACAGGAGAATAGACCCAAAACATTGCTCTTGATTTGAAGGGGTTGTATATTCATGAAGCAGGATCTAAAAGAACCCCTGTTAATGAATACATAAATCAACAAAATCCCTTAAGTGCCTTAAAGGTGATTAAACATACACTCAGATTAAATGAAATTCACTGTAGCTTTTACACATTTCTTTAATTGACTTGAATAGGTTTGTTTTCCCTCAGAAAAAAAAAAAGACTGTGTCACATTCATATAAGATCATTGCTTCTCTCAATAAAGGCACATTCAATCAAATCCAGAAACTGACATTTAAATAACATTGCAGCTGGGCTTAAACCAACAAGCAGAAAAGGTTGCAGTGAGGGAGTGATACCACCTTCCCCCCTAGTCCTATTTTATAAAAAGAAGGGCACCACTGTTGAACAGAAACAATTTACCAGTTTTACTTTGGGAGTCTCTGTGGCTTTGCATTGCTAACGCTTGGCCCCAAGTACCACATAGCTGTTTATTGTATTAGACTTCCACGCCTGGAGATGTGAAACAAGATGGAAACTTACTTTAGAAGTTATGAAACAGTTCTCAGTCTCCAAGGTAAATTATCATCTGCAAATACAAGTATTCATCCTAATGAATGGTAGCCAGTGGTAAATGGGATATCAGTTACCCCATTACTGTCCATCCTCACTCACCACGCAACGTGACCAAGGAACTGGGCCATTTCAAACAAATGCCTTTATAGTGATAGGTTTCATTTCCCAGCAAAGCTCAGAAAATTAAGAACCTGCAATAAAATCCAGGCTATGGAAGGAGTCAGTAGGAAATCCTTCTGTAGGAGGCCAATGGACTTTGGACCAGGCCCTGTAAGAAGCGATCAAGGAATTCTCAGAGGGTTTTTCTCTCTTTCCTGTTCAGCAGCGTCCTGTGATGCTTTTCCTCAGCTTTGCTTCTTCATCACGGAGCAGAGTAATGAATGCTGCTTCATTTTTTCAAAAAAGAAATTGTGTTCTTTGTATCAACAGCTAGAAAAAAAGGCTTTGATCTGGCTTTATGTAACTATTTTGTCCTATTTCTATATCCTTGAGCATACACATAATTTTAAGCAACAGTTTTAAACTTATATTTATCTGTCCTTCAGATTCCAGGCCATTCCTTCGACTGCTCTCTGGGATTTTCCTCAAATTAGATGCCTTCAAGAGGATGTGATATTTTAAGGTTTGAGCTCACAGTAACAAACTTAATCTACAGTTATCTTATTAATTGTGTATTCTCATAGGATTAACACTATTCTGCAACACAGATTCAAGTGTGTGTGGGAACAACTGGTGGTTATACTTAACCATGTAATTTGGACTCCCTGTTTAAGTAAAGGAAACAATAATGGTGGCCTTAATTGCAGAAATTACCAGTTACTTTGAGTTTGACATGTGCTTAATGACTAGGCGGATGGAAACACTAAACCTAATGCCACTTGGCAGACAATTGGAATTGATAATCACCTCTATAAAAGTTATTGATGGTAATCTGTTACGAACGGATTTGGCTAATTCCAAGCAGAAGTGGTGCGTTACTTGGCTTTGAGACACAGCCTCCAGTAGATAGACAGTAATGGAGAGTATTCCCATGTCATTTTAAACAGAAACACAGACCCTGTAAAGAAAACTCCAAAGTACAAGAGGCAATGTTGTTGCCATCACTATTGGTTTTTTATAGAGGGTGCTTACTTTCAAGTAATAATGCACTGCACATTATTATCTGCCTTATATGATCACCTTATATTCCCACGTATAATGTTTTCCGTGTACTATTTGTGCTACATGCTTCCGAATAGCACTCTTTCTGAAGCTGTGAAGCAGTATGCTGACGTGCTGTTCAATATAAAAACGGGATCTCTCTCCTCCAGCAGGAAAGAACCCACAGCAAAGCCAAATCGTTGCATTTGGTGAAGCTGCCTTTAGTGGAAGAAAAGCCTTAGAAGGGATAATTGTAGGGCTGATATTGAACAGATCGGTATCAGTGGATATCCCAGGTGAATTTTCTTGTGTGAAGGCATGCAGAAGGGCTTGTCCAAGTCTGCCTTGTTTCTTTGATTTCTGTCTCCCCAACAGCTTGGCCAGTATTTTTTCTTTTTTACTCTTAAAAAATTATTTCAGCAGAATTTGCAGCTATCTTATATACTGTGTAATTTGTATAGACAGCCTTGGTCTGTCCCAACCAACATATTAACAGGATCCTCTGCTGAACTTTGTTGTAACCTAAACAAAGCCACAGCAGGATGTGATGTTTTTGAGGAAACGTGTAATCACTGGTATCATTTTTCCTCATCTGTTCTGTAAACGAGCTCCTATTTTCCTGGGGAAAGTAGCCTACATGGTACTTTAAGAGGTTCCAGCTTTACCTCAGGATTAGTTAGATTCCCCTCCTAGGTAAAATAAGGAAATCGAAGGTAGAAAGCCATTATTATGCTTATGCATGGTTCTCTACCCAGATTAATGGGTCAGGGCCAAGAAACTCACTGGGTTGCATTAGTGTCCTTGCACAAAGACAAGTGTTTAAGAAAGTCTTGAAAGTCTGTGGTTGATATAGAAAAGAAAACACTTGCCCTTGAAGGGCAACAGGGTTCCTTAACATGAAAAACAATGTCCAACTGTTTTGCTGAATACTAACTACTGACTAATCTCATAGAGTTTTATGCTGAAATCCTGAGCACCTCTGTAAGCTCAGACAAGGAATCAGCCACACAGATAATGTACCAAATCTAAAATGCCAGAAATGCCTTATGTTTCTTACCCCTTCCTTATCCACCTGGAGCTTTCAGGAAATATTTTGCTAGACAGCTCTGGAGTTTGTTCCAGGTCTGCTTCTTTGCTGTTTTGTCACTGGAAGAAAATAAAGATTCTGAGGTTTCATGCAAAAGACTGGTCCTGACCCTATGCCTTTGCAATGCAACAATAGAACCATAGAACCGTTTAGGTTGGAAAAGACCAGGTCTTCCACACTTCTGCTCATTGGCAATTTCAACTATTTCAGTAGGAGCAGAAACCACTGTTGGCTCGGCAGCAAGCGGAGGCTGTTGTGAAATAACTCTGCTTCCAGGTAAAACTTCCAGAAACAGCTAAATGACTCAGGCAATTTTGGAATCTAGTCCAGGAAACGTAGACATGCAAGTCACAGAACCAGCTTCTTACTCTCCATTTTCAATATCTACAAGACATTAACCCAGTAAGTGAAGAAAACCATATGATAAACCCAAAATTGTTTTTCTGTCAGAGCAAAAAGTTGAGGCAAATGCTTTGATGTAAAATTGAAGTAGTTTTAGGCATCCAGCAGGATCCAAACACCTTATATGAAAGCCAGCTAAAACTTGCATAAACCTTTAACAGCTTCTGTGTAATCAATGGGAAGTCATGCAGCACACAGCAATAAATAATGCACTGTAAATGTAGAGAGGGGCTCTGATGAAATAAACTTTCCATGTAAGCCAAACACTCATGTTACTGCGGAGAATCACATATTGCCTTGCGTCTTATTTCAGTGCCCTTTTTTCTGCATAATGCAGTCATGTGTTGGGCGTCACTCATTGGTTTGAGTAAGCCAGGATTAGTGGACCCAGACCAAGCAAGGAAGAGTGCTACATCAGAAAAAAAGCATTAAGTGGTAAAGCAAAACTCTGAACAGCCACATACATAAATAACCAAGTACCTCTCAGGACTTTGCCCTGTTGTGCAGATGCCATGCACTGAAATCCTGCTGTTGCATCCAAGTTGTGTGCTGGAAAGAGCACTGCACAAGGTGGTCTGCAGCAACTTTCTAAAAGTTAGACCTTTATCTCAGAGTAAGACACTACGAGGCTGATTTCCAGAGCTGTTGAAGTCAATAAGACAACTGAAAACACATCTGGAAGAACATACAGGAGCAGCTGTGACTGACTCAAAGGGAAATACATTCCATTTGATATTTTCTTCCAGTTCTGAGATGGGAGGACTGTCAGCTTCAGCATGCTGACGAGCAAGGGCCAGCACACAGAAGTGAGATTATACTCCAAAGCAGTACCCAAGATAGGAGCATTGCTTGTGGCATCTGTGTGGGAATACCTGAGGGATGAAAGAAGAAATCACCTTTTCGAGTAATACCAGATTTAGTTCGGGAAGACAGCATCACCCAGATGCTTTCTGTTAAAGTACACTGCCAAAGACAGCACTGGGAAGGACAAGCAGCAAATGCACTGAGCAGAAAGAAAAAGAATAGATTTTTTTTAAGATTTTTTTTTAATTGTTCTTGTAACTTGCTACAAACCTTTTGGCCAATTTTTTCTACATTGGTTAGCTTTAGAAATAAAAAGCCTGACTAATAAGAAGGATTTAGAGTCATATTTTTGTCTAGCCCGATACACTCAGTAGAACTAACTTTCCCTAACGTATAGGGAAAAATGAAAACTAAAAGATTGGCCAGGAGAGGGCCAGAAGAAAACACGTATTTTCAGTCACAAACTTAGAATAGAAATGAATGGTGGAACATAAATATGAATACGAAAGAAATAAAAATCAAAAAGCTTCAAGACAATTAAATGAAATAACATTTGTTAGTTTGGAGTTTTTAATCAATTGCTTATCTACCTAACCACAAAAGGAGGACATTAAAGTAATTTTAAAGGTCACTAAGTAAAGGCATAAATTATATAAAACCATTTAATAGAGAAATAGAGGAAAAGTAAAACGTTATGATAAAGAAGAAAAAAAATTCTATAAGAAAGCCTTCACATTTGGGGGCTGCTAGAACAAGCAGCCGTACTCCTTCAACCTCTCCCACAAACAGACTGTATTGCAAACAAACATGAAAGTTTTCATCCTGAGGGAGTTACATGTCTGAAGAAAGATGAAGCATGAGAAAATAGAAGATAATGGTGAAAATCCAAATATAAGCTTCCCTGCACTCTAGCCATTTGGCAAACTACAATTATGCAGAGTGATTCCTGAGATAACAAGAAAGGTAGCAACGAAATCTGAACACCAGCTCTTCAATTTTAAAGAAATACAGTTTCTATAGGTAAAAATACTTTCCATGCAGGGACAAAATAAGTCCTGACTTACTTTTTGGTTTAGTAACATACCTCAGCTGATATTTATTCCTTACATATCAGATGCATAACCAACATCTCGTCTGAATAAGCAATGATGCTTTTGTGACCAACCCAAGAGGATGTCTCACCCATTGGAAAGGCTCTGAACTACAGTCAAAGATGTGAACAGCGAGACTTGCAACTAATGATTTAATACATGTTTGAAAATACTATTTTAGGTTTTGGCACTTTTCTGGTACATGTATTCTATATCAACAGGCTGTAATCAAAATCAGTTTTCTATTTTTTTTTCCTTGCAAACTGCCTGAAATCTTTACTTTTCTCATTCGAGAACCAAGCTTTATCAAGCCTAGGCCTACATATGTACCAAAGAAGTAAGTCTGGCATCCTATCTCCTCTGCACAGAACTCACCTCGTTCCCCTCGGAAAAAAAATGATGCGCAGAGCCATTTGAAGGCGCCCCTGAAGCGCTAGCAAGACTGGAAAGATTCAGCAGTTCCCTTGCAGTCTCTGGCCTGCTTGAAGCCACTCTGCCATGCCCTGTTGCAGCAGCTGATCCCACCACAAGGGGTTGGAGTTCAGCTGGGGAGCTACCTGCAATCAGAGAATCATAGAATCATTTGATTGGAAAAGACCTTTAAGATCATCAAGTCCAACTGTGCCCATCCACCACTAAACCATGTCCCTAAGCACCTCATCCACTCGTCTTTTAAATACCTCCAGGGATGGGGACTCGACCATGTCCCTGGGCAGCCCATTCCAGTGTCTGATAACTCTTTCAGTGAAGAAATTTTCCCTAATATCTAATGTAAACCTCCCCTGGCACAGCTTGAGGCCATTTCCTCTTGTCCTAAAAAAAATCACCCAGGTATGTCCTGTAGCAGCAATTCTACAGCAAAGAATTTTTCATGTTTATACCTCAGCAAGTTCAGCTATGCAAAAGCGCTTGGGCTTAGCCTATTTTTGGCTTTCAGTTGTTAGCCAGTCCCTCTTTGCAGATGCACAGTAATGCTAAGATGAGCAACCCTCCTCTATTCCAACACACAGTAAACCGTAGTAGGTTAAACCAGCTTCACAGCCACCTTAGAGCAAAAGGTCATTTATCACATGGCCACAGCAGAAAGGTAATAGCTACCACCTAACAGAGAGAGGGTTCTTCATCTGCCTCTCGGCTCTATATGTGTGTTTGTAAAATAAAACACATTCCCAGAAAGTCAGCACTTAACACAAGCCTATTTACTTCGCGCTGGAATGGATTAAATCTAAACATGGAGAAGCAGCAAAAGACATGGAAAACAGCTGCCCATCACTCTCCATAGAGTGCCCTGCCCAGGAACCTCTCTGCTCCCATCAAGGCACCTTCCCAGGGACATGCAATCTCTGTGGGGGATGGCTCCCCGGCCTCCCAGCCCAAATGTGCAGATAAATGGCAAGACAGACAGTAGGCCTAAACTTTAGACTGGGGCCTAAATAGAGATGCAAATTCATCTAGGAAGGATTTGACTCACAAATATGTTTCAAGTGTAATTATCCACAAGGTTTTTATTGATGCCTTTAAGAATGAGCACTCCTTTATAACTGCATTCCTGACTCTGCCATAAGTAAGAAAGTCAGAGTGGAAGTTTGCCGTAAAGTAAGTGGAGTTGAGAATTTGTTGTGAAAGTTAGGAGACAGCCCCATTATCAAGGCATTAGAATGATTCCCTGACCTTATTCCAGGCAGGAGCCAACGTCTACTTTCTGCCTATGCCACAGGCAGTGAGGTCCATCAGCAGGAGCAGCCAGCCAGTATAGATCATAGAATTATTTAGGTTGGAAAAGACCTTTAAGATCGCCAAGTCAACCGTATGCTGGAACCCCGTCAGTGACACACCAGCCTCACTGAGTGGGGGCGTTGGATAAAAACACAAGCAAATTCCTTGTTTCCCTTCCAAGCACCCAATTGCAAATATTCTACCAAAAAAAGAAAAAATCTAAAAAGTAAGTCAGCAGCAATAGATATTATCAGCAGATACCATCAGGAAATTCAACACAGCCCAGCTCTAGCTTTGATCTTACCAACTTCTAGGGACTTAAACATTTTTCCACATACACTATTTCACAACGACTTAAAAAAAAAACCCAAACCCTTTAGATTTTATAACATGCAGAGTTGTCTCCAAATCGGTGCTCTAGAGCAGGAGCCAACATTTTATCTACTCCTTTCAATAAACAATATGAATTCAAAATAGAATACTTTACTATGTAATGTTGAGGCTATGCATCAATTACATCCCACTTCAACCTAATTCGACAGTACAGCCTTGCTTGTGCTTGCTCCTCACACTAGTACAAATTCTAAACCTGATGCCCAGGTGACAATCCAAGCCTAACTCAGCCAGCCTAAATTAGAAATGCAGTTTGTAGATACCAGTTAATAATAAATATTGAGTATGGTTTTATGATACAGAGACAGAAATGTCTACTTTTGCTGATGCTACACATCGTATATGTCTGAATCAGGAAATGTCTACAGCCATTAACCACCAGGAATTAATCATCTCTTGTTGAAGAGAATTTCAGTAGAATTTTTGCATTACAGTCACAGAATTATTGAGGCTGGATGGCACCTCTGGAGATCATCCAGCCCAAAGCCTTTGCTGGAGTAGGTTGTTCAGGGATGTGTCCAATCAAGTTTTGATTATCTCCAAGGATGAGATCCCAGGACCCCTCTGGGCAACCTGTTCCAGTGTCTGACCACCCTCACTGTAAATCTCCATCATTTCACCTCATGCCCATTACCTCTCATCCTGTCACTGAGCACCACTGAGAAGAGCCTGGCTCAGTCTTTTTTTACTGTGCCCCTTCAGGTGTTTACACACGCTGCTCCAGTCCCCCTGAGCCTTTCCTTCTCAAGATTTAGAAACTGGAAACGGGATTGGCCTGTTTCTTTAATAACAATGACTTATAAATGCATATAGATGGACCTGAACTCTTACCCATGGCTACCTTCACTTGCTTCCTAAAGCTTTTGTTGGCTCTGGAGTGTGAGACAAAGTCTCAAACGTGACGCTTTCACTTAAGTCTGACATTCATTGCAGAAATGTGATAATCAGTGATAAGTACTTCCCATATGAAGCAATACCCTAGATCACAGGTATTATTGTTTAGACAACCAACAGTCAATATAATCAAACATGTAAAGCCTCCAAAGACTATTTTGAAGACATCTGGACCTTCTTAATACACTCAGTTTTCTCTCATTAGAAAACAAATTACACAATAGCATTGGTCAACAGTATAAAAGCCATGCACTGCCAATTGACTTTGAAGATAACCATGTGCGTGCTGCATGCAGGCTGCTTGCCTTTGATTCTCTGAAGATTTATAATGTCACTTAAGCTCAACACCAGGGTTTAAAATGCATGAGTAAAATCCTAAAATAATGAAATAAAACATTTTTGATGGGATTATTTTCCTTGTCTTCTGATTTATGATCCATAGGGCTTACAATATTTAGGCAGTCTTGCATGCGTTGGGCCTAGAGTTTATTTTGAAGTAAGAGATGACTCACAGAATTATTTTCCTGCAGAGTTTGGGTCATTAGACAAAAGTGAAAGAATGATCATAAATTACAAGTGTTAACCATGCTGCCACCCTACGTATCAGGGCAAGATTTTGTTTTATTCCTCTACACGAGATTCAAGGCTGAACATTATTATATGTCAGAGATACTCTGGCCAGAAAAGTACAAGACCATGAATTGAACCCCAGACCTGATACTGAAAAATGCACCATGGTTAGCTGATTGCAAGGCCGAGATCAAATTTAAATGGCCAGCATCAGTATCAAAAGCTGAGATAAATTCTGCACTGCAATATTTTAAAAATACCTCCCTTTTACCAAACATATCCAGAACAATGCAACTTCTATATATGTATATGCAATATATTCAAACCAAACCAAAAAATTCATACCCTTAGGAACATTATCTTTGAAAACAGCCCCGGATAATGCTGGTGTGAGCTGAGAGCATAAAAAAAATTCACGGATTACATTCTTCACCTTTTTATTATACACAGAATTCTAGTATCTATAATGTTTTAAAGTACTTATATACACTATAGTCTCATATGATTTATTTGGTTATTGCAATAACATTTTAGTGCCATTTTATCTGAGAGTTCATGGAATGTTTTAAAATCCAAGCCTAATGGAAGCCAATCAATCATCACATTTTCAAAGAACAAATTATTTAAGGTTTTGTACTACACGGAGCTAATCACTGCACAGAGATATCCTATTGTTTTGACTGATGTCATTCATTTTTCTTTAGGCTGACCTGATTGATAGTCTAAGTGCTGAAGTTAACCAGACAAATGGATATGTACTTCTGGGGTATTTCCAGTCCAGCTGCCTTTTTAGCACTAAAAACTCCACACGCCTGATAGCAACATTGCAGCTGTTCCTGCTCATAGAATTGAAATGGAAGTCTGGAACTCAAAGGGACAGCCTACACTTTTTCCTCTTACATTAAGGATTTTGTCCACGATGCTTCTAAGCAATCACCAGTTATAAATGAGCTGCATTAAATCCATGTCTATATTTGAATATGTGGTGGCCTGGTTTCCAAATTCCCACTTTCACAGCTTAAGGCGCTTATTAATAGCATTGCTGAGACACCCAAGTATTGTTGCGTCCATGTCCTCCTCTCCTCCTCCTCTCGGCTGTGTCATATTAAGGCTGTTGCTTCTGATAACCAGAAAAGGCCTCCACATGCCAAAAAACAGCTAGGCTTCATCAGGGGAGCCGACTAACTGAAATTTGTGGGATGATTACCTCGTTAGGACAAGGAAAATGTGGCTTATCGCATGCAAAATCTTCCTTAATAAGAATGCGAGCTTCCCCGAAGTCTATGAAATCTAACACAAGCCAGTTCCAGCCCAAAGTACTGACTAGATTCCTTTTCTCTAATGTATTACATTACTGCTTCATTGGCTGACATGTACTATAAAAAGTTTTCGGAAAGGTTCGCATGAGGAATTAAAGGAAAAGCTTGCATCCATGATTTTTCATTTATGCAGTCACTGGACCAAACATAGCCCTGGTTCCAAGCAGTCACATTCAAAGCCATTAAAGCACAGATATATTTGGCCTTTATGCTATGACAGAAAACATAAGCAAGTTATACAAGCTTTGATTGTTTAATCTAAATTTACATTTTGAAGGCTCTCCCAGCATTCACTGTGAAGAAAATATCGGCATTGTTCTCTTTTTGCTGCTAATGGGAAAAGTTTTCAGACTCTGGAAACGCGTGAGCGACTTTGCCTTTTTTTTTTTTTTTCCTCTGACATGAACTTTTATATTGCAAACACAAGCTGTACATAACTGCAGCTGGGATAAAATGACAGAGCTGGAAATAAGAGAGCAGTTTATTACCTGACACATTATAAGCATCTCTTTATCAGGCTGCATTTTTACACAAAGACATGAACCTGCAGAAATACTGGTTTCATGCAGACCGATTCTTTGAGCAAGTAGGCAAAAACATATACGCGTGTATGGCTAGGACAATAGATAAAACACTAAATAACATTTTTCACATCTTATGGAATCATTTCCAGTCACTCCTTCACAGTGAGGAAAGCACAATCTTGCAGAACAGTTTTTAAGTAAAGCAGGGGTTGCATGTAATGAAATGGCCAGCCCATATTTGGCCTGTGAAGCGCCTCCCACACTGCATTTCTAATGCCTGGCTTTTACTTTCAGAGTGTACATTTTTGCTATACAACCAGGGAGCCGAAAACGCAAATATTCTTTTTAAATACTGGCATCTCTCTCTAAGCATTGCTGGCAAAACAACTGCTCAGGGAGCTGAAGGCATTAGCTCACAAGTACATCAAGTATAAGCAGGAAACACGTTCAATCTATTGCCTGCAAGAAGCATGTTTACTGCATAGGAATCACCCATACCGTATAATACAGCTTTTCCAACTGGAATTGTAACTGCGTGGCACCTGACAGAAGTACTCGTATATAGTTTGAATGTGAATTCTCTTATTCCTGTAAAAAAATCTGCCCTGTCAGCTGCGACTTAAAGGTCACTGTTCCTGCCCAAGAAAAATAACGGTAAAGCAACAGGCAAGTACAAAGAGGTATGGGAAACCATTGCAGATATTAGTCCCAGGAAAAATAACAGAGCTATAATAAAGAACGATGCATTATTTAATTTTACCAAATTCAACAATGAAAAAAAACAAAGCCCTGCCATGAATTAAATGAAATTTTGCTGGTAATCACCTCCACTGGAAGAAAGCACTTCTGACTACTGCAATGCCTCCTGAGAGACCAGGCCAAATGGCTCACCAACCACAGAAACATCGTGAATGCTATAAACAAAAGCAACACGTATCAGTTACCTTCAACATGTGCTTGTTGAAAGACCAAGTATATTTGCAAGGGCAAAATCCTACTCCTTTTAAAATCAGTTAGATGCTTTTCCTGCTAAGCCCAGGGTCTGGTGTCACAAGCACTAAATAGAAAATAAATAGAAAATAAAAATTTTCACAACCCTTCTCATAACCAAAAATGTCACATTGTAGTTTTATTGACTCACATTTTGCTAAAGCCAAATTATTACAACACAAATATTTTCAAGTGGCAGATAGCTATCAACACGAAAAATGAATTAATCCTCAAGCCAGGGCTGATTCCATGAATGTTCAGTTGCCACCTGACGTATAACTCCTGCAGACACAACACTGTCACATAATTCTTTGGCAAACTGGAAAATACTGGACTGAGATTCACATTTAATCCAGAATTTCATATAGAAGCACCTGTTCCCATTTAAGAGAAAAAAAAACCAACAAAGAAACCAAGGAAAACTCAAACAAAACAAAACAACCCACGCTGGGCTCTTTTACAATTTTGTACCTGTAACTGTAAAATTACAAAATTTTGTTAATAAAACATCCATAGTTAAGAATTGCACTATGAAAACCAAAATCAGTTTGGGCAAGCATACAGCACCTGGGTCCACAGGGTTCTCTGAGCTGAGTGAAAATGGAATGTGTTTCCTATTGTAAAAGTGACAAAATCCCTGCAGAAGTGACTCCTCTGCGGTCTTTCTGAACAACGGAGAGTGAGAATTAGCCATATTTCTTCCCCACATGGATGCTTCGCAGGGGAGCATTCTCTCATCCACCTTTGCACAAGGGAAATCTTGAATTATGCCACCCCTCACCTTTGTAGAAATTCTGTTTTTCTGCCTTGTCTTGATAACCTCAATGAAGCCAGCAGAGTTAAAATACAGACAGAAGCCAGACTGTACAGTTTATTGCCTCTATTTTTCTCAGAGATCCTAAAAGAGGCCAGTGTCAGAAACAGCAGAGCTATATACATTAACATATCCCTGCAGCTGGCTGCAGCCTTTGCCAGAGCACTGGACAGATCAGAGATTGTGATTAAGGTAGATCAAAATGATTAAGTTTGAAGTGCCCAGTGAGCGTTTACTTGATAAAGTGCAGTTAGTAGTTATATTCTGGAATTTCATAGCAAAAATATCACACGAAAAGCCAACCGACTGGAATTTTAAACAGCGGCTGTTTAAAATGTGACAGGCTTTTGCTTAGTACAGAGAATGAGAATTTTAAAAGCCATAAAAACAGGAACCTCCAAAACACAGAATATCACTGAATAGTTAAAGGACTCCGTTCACAGTTGGAATACATTTAAAGTCAGAAACACGTTATTCCATGTGGAATTGGACTTGGGACAAGACAGACATGGTCTGGCAGGAGCTGCTTTAGCTCCACCAGGACAGGCTGTGGTCTCCTCCTTTCATCACGACCTTGTCCCCGGG
This sequence comes from Egretta garzetta, assembly GCF_000687185.1. Taxonomy (NCBI): domain Eukaryota; kingdom Metazoa; phylum Chordata; class Aves; order Pelecaniformes; family Ardeidae; genus Egretta; species Egretta garzetta. The sequence continues at coordinate 909,321 of NW_009258552.1, forward strand.
GGCTGGTCCATGTTTCATCATCCTCATCCTGCCCATGCCACTTACTTACTTGTGACAAATGACGTTCTGCCACAGCAAGAAATTGTTTGTGATGGGTTTTACCCTATGAGTCTCAATTTCATGAACGGCTGAAGGTGCACAGATGGCCGTGTGGGAATGTCTAATTGCACAAGCCCTCAGTTTTTTCATCTCTCTTTAATGATAACAATGCTGACCATATAAAATGAATAAAACTAAAATGGAACACTTCATCTCACACAATACAGGTGAGATTCTGGTACCCGTTGAAACTCAGAAAACCCATGGTGATGAATGGCCAAGCTTTCAATGCCATTTTCTACTCTACGTTCAAAGAAAAGCTGTTCAGATTTTTTTCAAGACTTGGAAGCAGCTCTGAGAGGAAAAAAAAAGACCTTTCAATAAATTAATTACTCTCAGCCTTTCACCCTCTAGTTTTTAAATTCAGTCATACCCTATGCCTCCTTCAGTTCCACTGAGAGGTTCACATCCCCTGCTTGCACAGGCTTTATACTTTTAGTATTGTTTCTTTGTTTTCGTCTCTGTAGAACACGCAAGTGTCAGCCATGTGCACTGACACTTCTGCAAACTCATGTATTTCTATATAACATAAGTCCCACTTATTTGAATATATATATATATAGCAATAAGTATTCATTTTATACTCCCTGAAGCAAATTACAAGAAGAAAACTAAACTTGAACAGAGCTGCAGGCAGTAAAACAAGAAAGGACCATTACAATGATCTATTTTTGCTTCCTTCTTATATAGAACTTACATAGAACTTGTATAGAACTTACGTCTCCTTATATAGAACTTCTCATGTAGAACTTCCTCTAATGCTTTCATTGCTTGAACACAACTTTTGTCCTTCTATAACACATCTTTTAGAAAAATGTGTGGTCTTCATGCACGTATTTCAAAGGAAGAGATCACCAGGTATACAGGCAATGGATATTTCCAGTAGTCACTTCAGAGAACAGCCTGTCTTTGGCAAAGGGGAGAGAGTCGAGCCCCTTATTAAACAAGAAGCCCAGTTCTCCTTTCCCTAGGACAACTTCCCAAGCAGCTTTTCCTCACCCTACTCTATTTTCCCCTTCCTAATTTTATCTTGTTTTTCATGATGTCTAGGTTAATCTGGTTCCTGTTATAACTTCTCTGAATAACAAATAGCACGTCATGGTTTATAAATAGATGTGGCAGAAGGGAAAGCTTTGCTAGGAAGCATGGAACATAAGGACAGAATGATGGCAACTTTGTGTTAACGGTAACTTTTTTTGTCTTAGTTAAAAGTTTAGCTGCAGTATTTTTCTTTCCTTTTTTTTTTTTTTCACCTATGAAACTACCCCAAAATTGTGACCTTACCTAATATCGCTAGAAATTACCAATGTTTGTGTGCTCAGCTGGGTGATGTGGATTTACCCGGTACGCATTTGAGAAAGAGATGCTAAGTTTAATGTTGCAGTGATCGAAAGCTGCATCACTTGTAAAGCAGAGCGTCCATGCTGGATTTGCAGCGATTGAAATCCGTTCGTCCCCATTCCCACGCATGACCCTCCCTGCACGTTCCCGTGCAGATGGTGCCTTGGCTGCTCCTGCCAGCTGAGAGGAGCCCAGGTGCACAGACACATCCCGGCACTGCGAAGGGATTATTGACGATACATGCAGCAAGCAATTTGCTGCCATCTAAAATGTAACTTTCCTCCACGTTTGCTCACCAGTAAACATAGTGCCTGAGTTATTACTCAGATGAACTTGGGATCGCGTATCTCAGGGACAGACAAAGCAGATAGCCCTTATCAGGCCAGCTAAGTGCTGTTTACACAGTAGCACCCATGAAGTCTTTGGAAAAGTTTGCAGCGGATCGTGGCATTTGGCACAACTGAGGGCATCAAAGCCTGCATCTCAGAATGTCGACATGGGCATGACTGAACACCTGCAAGGTTTCACCTACAAGACTTGTGCTAAATAAATGTAGCCAGATCCTCCTTTTATAGCATCGCTACTTTAAACTTCAGCTGGGAGGGTGTGACAGAAAAAGGAAAGCTCGCACCTACGACGTGTAGGAAACGTGGCGCTGTAATTGATACGCTGTCTAACGGGGAACTAATGTAAATCTTTCAGCAAAGGGGAAATATGCTTTGAATGTTTACTTTGAGTGATAAGGCCTCCTGATACATTTTGAACCTGCTCAGCTCTGTAAAGAGTCTTGCCAGGAAAGCCTGAGAACATTAGTGTAATGAGTGCTCAAGAAGAAGTCTGAACTGCATTCCTG